>NW_027397072.1:8377131-8526655 GCF_003265705.2 Callorhinus ursinus | reverse complement strand
GTCGATGGACATCTTGGCTCTTTCCACAGTTTGGCTATTGTGGACATGGCTGCTATAAACATTGGGGTGCACGTACCCCTTCGGGTCCCTACATTTGTATCTTTGGGGTAAATACCCAGTAGTGCAATTGCTGGATCGAATGGTAGCTCTAATTTCAACTGTTTGAGGGACCTCCATACTGTTTTCCAGAGTGGTTGCACCAGCTTGCATTCCCACCAACAGTGTAGGAGGGTTCCCCTTTCTCCACATCTGTAGGCTGGGTTTTTTTAACCTTAAGTTTCTACGCACTAATGGATCATGAAATCCATCTGCTGGGTCACTCATTTTCTTTAATGAGCTAGAATAAAAATGAAGATATTAGACTACATCACACAAACTAAGTATTGTTTGGTGAAATTTCTTTTTACAAATTTATTTCCTTTCCATTTAAAATCAGCCTGCAACCTGTTACTACAGAGTAAGAAGCTGAGATTCAGAAAGGTTGAGTAATAATAATATTTATTTTAAGTGCACCATGAGCCAAGTGCTTTCTGAGCGCTTTGCACTTGGCTCATTTAATTCCCATATGCAACTCTCTGAGGAAATGAGATGTCAGGTAACCCGCCAAGATCACTCAACCGGCGGGTGTCAAAGTTGGGGGTCTGAACCCCCATAGGATGCTGTGATAGCCCACGTGCTTCACCTCACATATTCTGGTCATACAACTAGTGACCGTGGAGCTGAGCTTTGAACTGAGGCCTGCCTGGCACTAAGGCCAAATCTCTGTCCCGTGTGGGACAGCATGCTCCCTCCTACACACGCCCCATATTCGTGTTCCAATCTCTACTCATATGACTACACTTCTCAGTTGCTCCTTTGTTAACCTGCAGCGTTACCTTCAAATTGCATCTTGGTGTAAGTTTAATGGGCTTTAAAACAACCATTCATTTATTCAAATACTTATTAAGCTCCAGTGGAAAGCACACACATACACCCTCCACCCTGGGTGTGGGAGCTGGGTGCATACTCTAGTAGAGAATATGTTTTTTGTAACTAATAATTAGTTTGCAGTAATGGGGTAGCTGAAAGGTACCTGCAAGGAGTGGTGGTTCCCGAATTTCCCTACAGGGGGCGCTGAGGGGTGGCCCCCTTCCCGGAAATTCTGAGAAGAGGTTGGAAAAGGAAGATGCTGCGATTGCTTAGGGCCTTTGCTTGGCTTAGGTGTGCATGTGGGGTGTGACGGTGATCCCTCAGGCAGGTAGGGTCCCCCCAACCGCAGCCACCTCTCGGTATGGTCTCTAGGTCCAAGATGCTGCCGGAGCACAGGTGTTCCCTCTGGCCAGAAGCCAAAGCTTGGAGGAGGGGAGAGGCGAGGCAGGCACCCAAACCCTGCCGTGTGGGAAGCAGCCCCAGCATCTCAGAGAAGGGAGCAGAAAGAAGGCTGCATGCACTCACCCCTCCAAACCTGCAAGCCCCACGTGCCAGCCTCTAAACCTCCTTCCCAAGGCCTTGCAAGCTTCAGGGCCTTGGCTGCCAACAGGCCTGAGCACAGAATGCCCTCCGCTTCTCACCCCACCACCCCCCACCCAGGGCGCTGTCCATGCACCTGCCCTGAGAGGCACTTGCAGGTGAGGTTTATGGATTCTTCCCCACTGGGTGCTCTCCCCAGGCCTGTACCACCGCCTCTACCAGGGGCTGAATTGTGTCTCCCCACCCCCCAAATTCATATGTTGAAACCTTAACTTAAATGTGACTGTATTTGGAGATGGGGCCTTTCAGGACAGAATTAAGGTAATAAAAGTGTAGGCCCTAATCTAATAGAATTACTGTCCTTTTAAGAAAAGACACCAGAGCTATCCCTCCCATGTCACACACAGAGGAAAACTATGTGAAGACCTAGAAGGTGGCCATCTACAAGCCAGGAAGGGAGTCCTCACTAGAAACCGTAACAGGACCTTGATCTTGGACTTCCACCTGCCAGAAGGGTTTTGTTACAGCAACACAAGCTGACCAAGACATGCTTCCTGCTCCCTCACACCTGCCATGTCTTCCCTAGCCCTCCCCCACTGCCACAGCTCCAGTACGGGTGCTTCCTCATTCGACCCCTTAGACCCTGTCTGGATTTTGTGCGGGGTTAGACTGGAATGCCATAGGTTAAAAAAAAAAAAAAATCCATTGGCTGTCTTCTCATCGAGGGTCACTGATGTGTAGAAACTTGAGCAGGAGGCTAGATCCATCAAGAATTTGAAGAAGGACCAAACCAGGGGGGGAAAGTCTGGATTTTTTGGCTAAAAATAGAAAGTGTCGTGCTGTGGTATATTCAGTCCTGCATAGGACTGCTATTAGAATTGTACATTTCGTGATATCAAGGGGGGTGGGGAACACAAAACCTTCCATCAGGCACAAGAAGCAGCAACAATTTGACTCATGTAGACTTTTCATTTAAATAGGGACAGGAAAAAAAAACCCCACAGTCTATTCTATAAAAAAAATCACACAGTGATTGTCTGAGCTATAGTTTTCTTTATTAAATACGTATTTTTTTATTTGTTGAACAATAACATTTTGGGCTACAGAATGCTCAATGTCCATGGCGCTAATTAAAACCAGCACATGTGTATCTAAGTGATTTGTCTAGACAACGAATGATGCAAACTGTAATCTACTCCCTTTTTATGGAATAATCAGTTCTGTTCAGTTGAAATTTCTTTGTATTTAGCTGAATTTAATAATACCTTTCATCAGGATTCACTTCTGTACTCCATTGGAAATTTATATTTCATTGTTGGCTGTGCACCTATGCGTGCAGTGAGCTGACCCTGGGGCCCCAAAGATTGACCAGAAACCCACCAACTCCTGTCTGAATAAACTGTCCCTGGGAGTCCAGTGCAGGAGGCCGGTTGGGTGGAAGGGGTATTGAATCGAGAACAGGGGTGGAGGAGAGAATGATGTAAAACTGAATCATCGGGAAATGTCAGTTTTGTCCCAGCTCCTGAGCTGCTTTTTTCTTTTCTATGCCTCAGTCTTTTCATCTGCAAAATGGAACTAGTGAGCTTTCCTTCCTGAGTGCAAGATTTTATAAGGAACAAGCAAAATAATGGGTGTGAAGGGGCTTCATGAGCTATAAGATGCTGAACATGTGAAGGCAAAGGGGGGAAAAAGGTAGGGACTTGGACTTTTTGGATGCCAGTCCCGCTGTGGGCATGTGCCTTTGCATCCTCATACCTCCGCCTCCCTGGCTCCATTCACTGTGAGTCATCCAGCTCGGGTCGTGAGTGGGAGGACTGTGCACATGACAGGGCCACCACACGTCCCAGATATTTACAAAGATGTCAGAGATGCTTGGCGAGGACAGCTACCCTAGAGGCTGGCAGGTAGTACCCCCTCTGGGCCTGAGATTAAGTTGCTTTGACTTTCTTAAAAGAAAAGCACATTTAGAAAACAGACGATGAGACTCTCATGCTTCAGGCCTCACCAGTTCAGAGTAGAGCAGTCCCCAGGAGAGAGGTGGATGTTGTTTGCTTTTGAACTTGCTTTTAAAGCACACTGGGAGTATAAAAGAAAACTCTTTTTTTTAAAGATTTATTTATTGGAGAGAGAGCACATGTGTGGGGGGAAGGAGAGAGGGAGAAGGAGAGAGAGAGAAAATTCTAAGCAGACTCCCTGCTGAGTGCAAAGCCCAATGCAGGGGTGGGGTGGGGGAGCTAGAGCCCACAACCCATGAGATCAAGACCTGAGCCAAAATCACGAGTCAGATGCTTAACCAACTGAGCCACCCAGGCTCCCTAAAAACTCTTTTAAAAACAAGTCCTTCAGTATTTTCCTTTTCTTTAATTGCAAAATTAACATATACTCTTTGTAAAAATTTGAAAAATGGGAAACCCCATATTTGCATTCCCCAACTTCCTATTCCCCAGAGGTCAGTGTTGTACATAGCATATTAGTTTTCTGTTCCTGTGTAATGAATGAATTACCACAAACTTGGCAGTTTAAGATGACAAACATTTATTATCTTATAGTTTCCATGAGTCTTGCTGAGGCTTAGCCAGGTCCTTTGCTCAAGGTCTCCCAAGGCTGCAAAGTGTTGGCTGCAGCTGGGGTCCTGTCTGAAGCTCAGGCCCCTCTTCCCTGCTCATGTGGCAAAATTTCCTGAAACTATAGGACTCATGGAGGCTTAATCTTCTTTGAGGCCAGCAGCAGAACCTCTTTGATCTCAGTGAAGATTTGACTCCTCTTTTAAGAAGCTTACCTAATTAGGCCAGGCCCACCCAGGAGAATCGCCCTTAATTAACTCAAAGATACACTACTGCATTACTATTTACATTAGCATCACCCCACAAAGAAATAGTTAGGTATAAATCTGACAAAATTTAAACAAGTTCTGTATGAGGAAATCTACAAAACTCTGATGAACTAAATATATGGAAAGTTATCCCATGTTCATGGACAGGAAGATGCATTTTGTCAAGATGTCAGTTCTTCCCAACTTGATCTATAAACTCGGTGCAATCCCAATCATAATCCCAGCAAGCTGGTTTGTAGATATCGACAAACTCATTCTAAAGTTTATATGGAGAGACAAAAGGTTCACAATAGCCAACTCAATATTGAAGGAGAAGAACAAAATCAGAGGACTGACACCACCTGACTTTAAGACTTACTATAAAGCTACAGTAATCAAGATAGTGTGGCAGTAGAAAAAAAAATCCACAAATATATCAGTGGAATAGAGTAGACAGCCCAGCAATAGACCCACATAAGCACAGTCATCTATTCTTTGACCAAAGAGCAAAGACAATACAAAACAAAGATTAGTCTTTTCAACAAATAGTGCTGGAACAACTGGACATCCACATGTGACAAAAGGAATCTAGACTAGGCTTTACTCCCTTCACAAAAACTAACTCAAAATGGATCACAGACCTAACTGTAAAACACAAAACTATAAAACTCCTGGAAGATAATGTAATAGAAAATCTAGATGGCCTTGGGTATAGTGGTGCCTTCAAAAATATAACACCAAAGGCATGATCCAGGAAAGAAATAACCAATAAACTGGACTTAACTAAAACTAAAAACTTCTGCTTTGAGAAAGACAATGTCAAAAGAATTAGAAGATGATCCACAGACTGAGAGAAATATATTTGCAAAAAACACAGGTGATAAAGGACTGTTATCCAAAATATACCAAAAGCTCTTTAAAACTCAACCAGAAGAAAATGAATAACCTGATTTAAAAATGGGGTGAGATTCTCATTCTATAGAATGAGACTTCTATACTTTCCAATCAATTTTGCTACAAACACACAGCTGCCTTAAAAAAATAAGTTTATTACGTTTTAAGTAAGTAACGACTTTAAAACAAATCTATGTGAGTATGTATGTCCAAGTCCAGTGTCTTCACTGAGGATTAGCTGCCATGTAAGAAACCCCATCCCCAGATCAGCACAGGGGAAAGGGAACTTGAGACATAGAGACAGCCAGCACCTGTTGATACCCCACAGAATTCAGCAAAGGGCCTGCCACACATGTGGGCTCAGCCCCCGATGTTAATACACCTTCAGAGCCCCTCAGGGTCCCACCCTGGGAAGTGTTTGACAAATGCTTGTCTCTCGGTGCTCCCAGCTCCTCATCTGCTCCTGGCCAGACAATGGGAAGGGAGGGGGTGTCATGGGTCAGAGGAGGAGAGAAAGGGCATGGCGTGGAATGAGGAAAGCGGTGTAGGCTGAACCGGGAGCAGAGTGGGAGGTGGGATGGATAGAGGGAGGGAAGGTGGATAGGAATAAAGAGAGAAAATTCAGGACTGTCTTCTCATGTTTTGAAGAAAATGTCATGTCAGGCAGGACTTGATAATTACTGTCATTTGGGGGATGTTTCAGTGCAAGAGAACCAAATAATTACGATGTCATGAGCTCAGTGCCTTTCCTCCTAGTCAGTATCCAGTCATCAATATATATGGTGTCAGTGTCCTTGGGAGCCTCCTGTGCGTTAGTCACACCATGGGCTGCATAAGCCGAGCCCTGCGGGGGCAGAAGTTTCTTCCTCATATAGCTATAACAACCGAATAGGACTTCCCAGGTATACAGCCGGACCCTGGGAGATGCCAAGTTTCCAGAAAACTTGGTGCTCCAGAACCTCAGAACTGGAAGGAAACAGATCAGTTAGGTCAACTTTTCACCCACTGTATCCTTCCTAGCAGACACTCTGTCTCAACTTGAATGCCTCTAGAGATGGGGAGCTCATTCTATGAAGGGAGCAGGGAGAGGTACAACATGAAAACTCTTGAGAAGAAAAGAGGCCTTGTTCTACTTCCTGATGGCGAAGTTATTCCACACCCTGAGGCCATGAAGGTTGGATCTCTAGTCAAAAACTGAGCTTTGAGTCCCACCTCTGCCATGTACTAGCTGTGTGCCCTTAGACAGGTCACTTTGCCTCCTTGAGTCTCAGTCAGCTCTACAACATAGAGCTAATACTCACTAGACCCACATCAGATGGTTATTTTGAACAATAAAGGAAGCGCATTGTGAACTATGATGCGAAGAGTTGCTATCGTTGCAACGATTTTTTATAATATTGGCATTGAAATGAGACCTAAGTAATCAGATTTAAGCTTCTTTGCTTTCCAGGATAAGTGAGCTCTAATGTCCTTGTCTGTAAAAATATGCTAACAGTCAGATGGAAAAGGAAGCAGAAAGAGGTTGGGTATTGGGAAGATGCTCACACCCATATTTTGTTCCGGTGCGTTGTGAGTGCACTAACACAGCATTGCTCACTGTGTTCACCTCTCCGGCTTTCATTCCACTGCCCTGCAGTGTGTAGTAGCCTTGGAGTCTGGCTAGGATGACTCCCACCCCAGCTTCAAAGGGATCCTCATCACTCTGAGCCACTAACATCACCCCCTTGACATGTATATATCTCCCTTGCCCCCATGAATGTTCTAGGGAAAGGTGAGTGGCCCAGCCACAAATCTCTCACAGTGTTTCCCTGGCCATGGGGATGAGGAGTGGGCAGGATCTAAGTTGCTCCAATCAAAGCAGAACAAAAGATGTTTGTTGGATGGATGAGGCAAGAGGAGTTCCCTCTCCTTCTGGATCTGAATGTGCAAGCGTAGTTTTCCTGAAAGCTGGTGGCATTCATCTTGCAACCTTGAGAACAGCCAGCCTTCAGAGGAAGTGGACATGGTCAAAGACGGAATGGAGAGACAGACACCAATGTCCTTGTAGTGTTAAAACACCTAGATCAAACTGATCCTGAAGCTAGACTAGTCTTGATTTTTTAGTCCACAGGTTCTTTTTATTGCTTAAACCACTTTAGGTTGTAAATTTCAGCATCACCATTACCAAATTTTGTACAAGGAAATGTAATCATTACATGAGACTTAAGATCTGCAATTGGTTGAATGGAAGCTAGCAAGTAGACAGGATTTGAGGTTGATATGTTGGCATTCTTGGTTTGCACATGCAAAACAGGTGCCCAACAACAATCTGTGGTTCCCTGGGATACAGACCATATTTTACCAAGGCCCTAGCACTGGGGTAAGCTTAGAAGGGAATTGTTAGATGCTGAGGCGGCCGGTGGCTTCTTGCAGCCTTCCATGGTGCTCTTCAAGGAGACAAGCCTAGGGCTGAGGGGGACCCATCTGAAAGCAGAAAGCAAAAGAGAAAATGTAACTTTGCTAAGGGAAGACTTCTCTGCTGTTTTTAGCAAAACTAGACTGCTATCCTAAAGAAACAAAGGCCCAGGAATCTGGAGCTTTCCAGAGCTGGAGAGGTCAGATCCTCTTAAAAATTCTTCTTAACTGGGAGCAGAAACAGAGGCAGAAAGTATAGCAGAAGAGAGAATCCATTTGGGTCCTGTGCTTCTTTTTCTTGGACCCACTGGACAGGGATGGGGACGAAGGAAAGGTCATGGACACGGCCACTGGTGCGTCTTGGAGCTAGGCAGCCGTCCTAATTGTGCAGAGCTGATCTTGGAGCAGGTTTTGCTGGGTGGGATGTGATAGGAGGTGGGGAGGACTAGATGAAGTGAGCCTGAGCTGGGCGGAAAATAGAGAAAGCCCACTAGAAGGATGCAGAAGGACAAGAAAGACTTCAAAGAGTAAAATCCAGTGGCCAGGAAATAATCCTTGACCAATTTGCCTACAATCCAGCCTGGGGCTGCCAGTGGCCAAGAACACAGGTCTTGCTGATCAAGCTGAGAATTTGGGCTCGGGGTATTCACTGAGGGCTCCGAAGGCCAAAGCAGGATGGAATGCTCAGACCTGATGTGAGGGGTCAGCAGCGAGGTGCATGCTAACTGGGAGAGTAGGAGTGTGGCTGCAAGTGGGAGAAGCAAGCAAGCAGGTGGTGGCTGGCAGGTCAAGGGAAGGACAGCATGGGTGGCAGAAAGTGGGGCAGACAAGGGGTCTGAACAAAGACAACCCAGCAAGAGGACACAGTTGTCCCTTTGATGTGGACTTGGTGGGCAGGGGGGTGGCTAGAGGAATTTCTACCCATGCAAGGCCACTTCTCGCAGGCAACACGATCCTGGGGGCTGCAGTGCCCAGAACCCAAGACGTTGACCCCCAAGGGAGTGCAGTCGGGGAGAATAAGGGCAGAGTCCTTTCCCTCGGAGCCTCGCCCCATTAACTGCCCTGTCTGCCGGTCTCTCTCCCTGGCCCCCACCCAGTCAGGACCTTGACGAAAACCACTTTCAAGCAAAAAGCATACAGATCTAAAATCCACAAAAGCATTCATGCGTGTCTATAAATTACACCAAATATTTCCAGTCATGTATGCGAGGAAACGGCAGACAGAGCAGATGAAGAGAAGGCTCAAAAAAACCCTATCATACATATATATACACACACACATAAATATATATACTCCTATGGATGTGCCTACAAATAATCTGCATATTTCCACCCATGAAAAGCCTCCAGGCTTCATACAGCCATCAGACTCCCACCCCGCCCTCCCATGGAAACACGGTTTGGAGCAGCAGTGAGAAGGGACATGATTTTGGTTCAGGAAGAAAGAAAGGCTGAGACTCAGGTGGTGCTGTCCTCTGTGGAGAGGGCCCCCGTCATAGACACCACACGTCCAGAGTCAAATTCATCCTCCTTCTCTCTCCTGGGCCCCTACATCCCAGTCCCCCAGGCCAGGCAACTCTGGTTCATCCTCCACTTGCCAAAGTGATCTTTGAAAATTCAAGTCTTTGTGTGTGTGTGTGTGTGTGTGTGTGTGTTTTAATATTTTATTTATTTATTTGTGAGAGCGAGAGCGCAGAAGCAGGGGGAGTGGCGGGCAGAGGGAGAAGCAGGCTCCCTGCTAAGCAGAGCGCCTGATGTGGGACAGATCCCCAGGATCATGACCTGAGCCCAAGGCAGACAATTAACTGACTGAGCCACCCAGGCGTCCCAAAATTCAAGTCTTTGGTGGCAGCCCAACTCTGAAGCCTTCAGTGGCTCTCTGCTGCACCCTGAGTCAGGTTCAAGGCCCTCAGTATTGATCTCAAGGCCCCACTGAACCTTGGCTCCCAAACTGGGTGCAGTTCCTGGCCCCCTGGTCTTTGTTGCATATCCTTCCTGACTCCCTCTGCTAGACACCCAGCTGATTCCCCTTCAAACTGCAACCCTGAGCCCTATCTCCATGGACCTTTGTCTGATCCCCAAGACATATGGTGCCCCTTCCAGGTTCCCCACACCTCTTTGACCTGGGGCAATTGTTGATTACACATATGTCTGTCTCCTTCTCTAAACAGTGAGCTATTTGAGGACAGATGCCCTCCATTTTGTCTTTGTGTCCTCAGCACCCAGAATAGGATCTGGAGAATGTTTGAGGAGTGAAGGAAGGGATGGATGGTTGGATGGACGGACAGAGGGATGGATGGGTAGGTGGATGGATGGAGGATGGGTGGCTAGATGCCGAAGAGTCGGATTTTGAGGGACTATGCAGATAGGGCAAGTGGAAAGCACATGCAGAAGAGAATACTTCCCTGCATGGCGTGTGGAAAATGTTCCCCAGTGAAGAACAACACGAGGCTCCTCTCCACATTCTCTTGCCAGGGAATCACCAGGAGGGTAGCTTGGGAAATGAACAGGAGGGCAGTAGCCCGGGCAGGCAGAGACCTGGTTCTGAACATGACTCTCTCATTAAGCAGCCATGTCATCTCAGGCAAGTCGCCAAACCTCCCAGCAGCTAAGATTTCTCACTGGCATCGTTAGACTGGATGAACCAGCGTGGCCCTGGAACGTTGAATGTGAAGGGCTCCACACTGGCCTAGGTTATGTTTGGGTTCCCGGGTGAGAAAGAGCCGTCCTAGCCCCAGTTCCACTATTACCTGCTGTGTGACTGAGTGAATTGCCCATCCTCTCTGAGCTTCCTTTCCCTCATGTCTAGAAGGTAGATGTAACAAGCCCCCCTTGGAGCATTCTGCAGGGATGGGAGGCAATCACTCTGAAAGGACCATGTACATGTGTGGCCCTGCGGTTTACCGGTGGCCAAGGAAGGGCCCGGAGTGCTGGGTGGCCCATGGTCGCCACCTGGGGTGCTCTCTATCTGCCCCAACACTCTCCAAGGCCAAGTGTGTGCTAGCATTCTGAGCAAAGTCTGGAAGCAGGGCTGCTGTGTACCGGCTTGCATGTTGTGCCCAGAACCAAGGCTCCTGGCAGAGGAGCTGAGTGGGAGCAGAAACCCGGGGCAGGCGGGCTCCCCTGGCAAAGCCATGCTCCCTGGGCTGGCGCTGCCTCTGCCTGCGGGATGGGGTGCCATTTTCTTCACTTCCAGGCCATGTGCCTGCTGGGGTGGGTCCATCAGGGCGGTGCCTTCTCCTAATTAGCATAATGACTCTCTCTGGACTAGTGGCAGCCTCGTTCCTGAGTGCCTGAGAGGACTCTCAAAGTTCAAATTCATTGCTGCAGAGGGCCACCTAAGTCCCAGGTCCGGGACCCGAGGCCCTGCCTCCACAGCCTTCCTATTGCCCGCCCACCTACTGTTGTGCCTCCCCGGCCTGTGACAGCCCTATGCACAGGGATGCCCTGTCACCTCGGGCTGGACCTCCCTGCCGCCGACAGCACTGTGGACCGACGGTCACTTTGGACGGTATCGTGCCTGGCGGACAGCACCTCCTGCCCAGCCGGGGTCCCCGACCGAGCCTGCCTGCACCGCTATCATCACTAACTCACTCTTTCGACAAGGGCTGGCCAGGGTCATTGCCCCTTCCATGTCCAGCATGTCCCAGGACAGGGAAGAGGACCTGCGACAGCATGGTGCCCACTGGGTTCTCTGGAGGCAGCTGCCACGGGGGGCTCACTGTGCCAGTGGTCAGGTAGAGAGGGACCCCTGAGGACCCTAGAGTGAGGTGGAAGGAGAGGCCAAGCTGCCCAGCCCCATGGGGAGCCCCGGCGTGTATCGGCCGGCAGAATGGGGCAGGATGGCTGGACTCTGAAGCCCCTCCTTGATGAGTCGCTGAAAGTGGACAGTCCTGGGTAGGGGGCGCCCCGGGCTGAAGCCACTCTCTGTGGCTGCAGCGGGCCCGGGAGAGATGCAGCCACAGGTCTTGTTGGCAGGGGGCCAGAGTGGCACAGCTCCCGGTCCTCCATAGAGCTGAGGAATTGCCAGGTCCCTGATCTTTTTACAGAAGATCCACTTCACCCAGCTTTTGAGCCAAATAAGGGCAATGGCATCACGGCTCTCTCCTCTAGGGCTTTAAAACTACAGGTCCGTGCTTTGATCTCCAGGAAAGGCAAGCACGCACTTGGCAGAGAAGGTCTGTCCCATTTGACACTGGGTACAGGCGTCGGGGGGGCTTCAAAGACTGGGGGGCTTCCATTGCACCTGAGCCCTTATCGGGTGCTAAGCAGGGGGCATGGCGGGTCTGAGCCCCCACCTGGCAGCTCACATTTCCCATAACCCCTGGGATCGACTTCATACTTGCAAAATATCCACAGATTAATGACAGGGAGGTGTTAACCACCTGCAGAAGGCTTTCCAAAATAGTCAAGACATTTAGAGACTGAATCTGTCCAGATCCGTCCCTCCGGACTGGCCTAGCCTCCAGCTCTGGGCCATTTGTAGGGCTGTAGCCTGGGGTACCCACTTTGTCCAGCCTCGGCCACACCTCTCCCAGGAAGGCCACAGGCATGGCCTACACAGGGGGCTGGCCCTAGACCATACTGTCTGGACTTGTCCTCTACCCCAGTCACTGCCTGAGTCCACCGTGGCCACAGCCACACCAACCCGGTTCCTCCTACCACCTCTGGGCTCAGATGGAGCTAAGTTGTGGCATCCCCGGTGGTGGCCCTTAGAACTCAATGATATGACCCAGAACTGTGAAAGAGTTAAAAACCATGAGGGTTCATTTAACCCTGGGAGACAGGAGTGGATTGGCTGGCTGATGACTTCCTTGCCCTTTCTAGAAACCCCCCACCCGGATGGATTGTTCCGTGATGCCGTGGTTCACGTGGCTTCTTCAGAAATATCAAGTGACTTTGAAATCAGCTCCCTTTGGGGCCCTTGCTGGCCTGCTCTTGCATTGCTGCGTATTTGCCTCCCCACTTTCTTGTCTCACTTCCTTTCCCCTCACCCTTGCTTCCATGGAATTGCAATATCTCCTTTCCTCCCCAAAAAGTCTTGCCGCAGGCTCTGTTTTCTAGAGAATCTGGGCTAAAGCAGAGCTATTCCTAGACAGAGCTAAAGCTGGGTGTTCTACAATTTCGACTCCATTCGGACACGGGCAGCCTGGAGAGAGCATCCGATCCCACGGGGTAGGGGCTCCGCCCCAAAAGACAGCCAGCCACCGACCACGTCGGATGACAGCTGCAAATCTAGGGCATCACCTGTGCTTGTGACCGGCTGCCCACAGATTAGAGGTTCCCACCACCCCCTCCTTGTGTTCAGTCAATTTGCTAGAGTGGCACACAGAACGCCGAGAAACATTTTACTCGCTAGATTGCCAGATTATTATAAAAGGATATAACTCAGGAACAGCCAGGTGGAAGAGATGCACAGGGCCAAGTATGGGAAAGGGCGAGGAGCTCCCCTGCCATCTCCAGGTGTATGGCTCTTCTAGAGGTCCACATGTTCCTCGACCTGGAAGCACTCCAAACCCTCTCCTTCTGGGTTTTTATGGAGCTTCATTACATAGACACAGTGGATGAAATCATCGGCCATTGGTGATCGAACCCCATCACCAGCCCCTCTTCCCTCCCAGAGGAGTAAAAGTGCCAACGCTGTCATCACATGGTTGGTTTCCCTGGCAACAAACCCTCCTCCTTAGGTGTTTCCAAAAGTCGCTCCGTTAACATAACAAGACACCTTTATTGCTCTCATCATTTACAAAATTCTAAGGGTTTGGGGAGCTCTATGCCAAGAATGGGACAAAGACCAAAAATGTAAGTGACTCGTTCAAAGGAGGGTTTTGTAGATGTAATCAGTATAAGCTGAATTATGAATTATGCTGCACACTTACCCAGTATGACTGGTGTCCTTGTAAGGCTCGTGTCACCATTCCCACCGCACCCCTCAGTGCAGCAGGATAGGGGACTCCTCCCTGGGACAGCGCGTGCCTTCTAATACCCGTTCCTTCCCTTCTTCTGTCCAAGTGATCTAACCAGTCTGACCGGTATGCAAGTCTATAAACTGGACGTATCAGAATAGAAACTACATCGTAAGGATGTTGTGAGATACGCGGGAGATGACGAACGTGAAAATTCTCAAACACCAAAGGTGCCGGGACGCCTGGATGGCTCCGTCGGTTAAGCGTCTGACTCGTCCCTCTCTGTCTCTTAAAACAAAAAATGAAAAACAAAAAAACCGAAAAAGAACAAAAAGCCAAAGGTGCCACACAGCATTCTTCATCATGTCATCCTTCTGGCCACGTCAAGCTATCTGTGTAAGATCAACTCTGGCATTTCAAGGTTGGAACAATAACCTGGTGGTGTGTGCAACTGTGTCCCATATGACCATGACCTTCCCAGCAACTCATTGGCCACTGGGTGTTTAAATGGTTGCAGAGCTCCTGAAATAATTTGTAATCAACAGAACTTCTAAGGTTATCTTTTTGTCATTTTTTGTTGTACGAAATAACTATGGAGATAAAACGAACCATTCACAAATAACCCCTTTTGCCCACAGAAGGTTCTCTTGACTCAAGAGGAGCAAAGGAAAATGTCATGCCCAGGTTTGGCACTAATGTGTGCGGCTCTGGGTCCGTTACAGAAGCTTGTTCCATTCGGACACAGGCAGTCTGTGATAATTCCTCAGGGTCGGATGCATTTGGGAATGAGATCTTTTTTCAAAATTTAAAAAAGTGTAATGCAGCCTATATTCTATATGTTGCACGATATCACCAAGAGGTCTAGCCGTCTGGGCTGCACCCTGTAATCAAACACATCAATATTTCTGCAGAACCAGCTTCCGTGGCTCATCAGGTATCTGTCAGCCCGCATGCTGAAATCAAACATGTAAACTCAGAGACATTAGCCCAGATAAACACCACCTGCCTCTTCATTTTCTAAGACGGCTGTTTAATCCCTCCAAGTTGGAAGGAAATGTTCTTCCTAGACACTGAGCACTTCTTGAGGAATGGTTCTTGCATGGGAGTGGAATCCCCCTCCTGCCCTAGCCCCCTGCTTTGGCAGGTGTTAATTATACCCTTGATCAGAGAGAAACATCTGCATGCTTCAGCATGGAGGGAAGCAGCAATTTGCAGCTCAGCAGGCAGTGGATGGGAAATTGCTGGAGTCGTGCTGACCATGTGGGAACCATCACTGAGGTTCCCCATCTCTGTGGCTCCCACCCTCAGCAAACAGACAGGCTCCCCTTGTGTCTCTGGAGCACATAGGGGTACAGAGGGCAGCCTACAGGAGGAAGCCCCCAGAATCCCTAGCGTTCCTCCTCCTCATATGCGATTTTTTGTTCTCTTTCCACCAAAAGAGTCAGGTCTATGGAATTGTTACACTGCACAATCCTGGATTGGCCATCCCGAAAGTCTTTTCATAGGTTTGTGGCATTCTCATTTGGTGGCAGTACTAGCCCTGACTTGATGTGCGCTGTATCCCTCCCACTTGATGAGCATAATGCTTAGATTTTGCCAAAGAAATATTAATGTGTTTGAAAAAAGATCTCATTCCAAAATACATCCAACCCTGAGGAATTATCAACTTGTATTCAGGCGATATTGGAGACCTGCCTGACTCTGTCTACCCAGATTCAAGTGAACACTTACCAGACAGACAAGAGCACAACCTGAGAGTTTTCCTGATGTCCCTACACGTTGGCCATTTCTATCCACGTGTTGTTCCCTGAGGGTCAGGATAAGGTGGGCACAACAGGCCCCACCTCTCCCTTGTTGTGCCCACTTCCCCATCGGGGACTCAGTTTCCCCGTCAATTAAGTGAGGGCCTCCACTTCCTAACAGCTAGTCCTTGAGTGTTCTTGGGCTCTGAAACACCAACTGTGAATCCCTGTGTTATAGACTGAGTACACGTGTCCCCTCAAAATTTATGTTGATGTCTTAACCTCCCCTGCCTGTATTTGGAGATGGGGCCTCAAGGAAGTAATTCAGGTTAAATGGGGTCTTAAGAGTGATCAATAGGATTGGTATTGTAAGAAGAGACACCAGAGAACACCCTTTCTGTCTCCATGTGAGCACGCTTCACGAAGGCGACCGTCTATGAGCCAGGAAGAGGGTTCTCAGAGAGACAAAACCAGCAGCACCTTGATCTTGGATATCCAGCTTCCAGAACTGTGAGAACTCAATTTCTGCTGTCTAAGCTCCCCAGGATTTTGTTATGGCAGCCCAAGCAGACTAAGGCCAAGGATGGTTGCTCTAGATTCACAGATGAGAAGAATAAGTTCAGAAAGGGGACATCGAGTCTTAAAGGTTGAGTGAGAAATTTGTGAGCAGCGGGGGGAAAGGGAACACTCTTCGGCTAGAAGCCCAGGGGCAAGGAGGTATAGAGAGGCTGGCGTGCTGGGAGCACGAGGCAGTGCCCAGGGGACAGGACTCGGGGCGCCATCCTAAGGCAACCATATGCTTTGAAAAAAAATGGGGCATATGGTCTGGCATGAATCTATAAATGAGCCTCGGTCTGGGAAATCCAAGTTAGGAGGTGCAGCCTGCAGGCCAGGAGAGGGTGGCACAGTGCAAAAGCCTCAGTCCTGAGGATGTCCGTGGGCTCTACCTGGTCAGCAGTACCTGAGGTTCTTTTCACCTGAACACAGTGTTATGAAGACAACCAAAGGGGGGGGCCCGGGTGGCTCAGTCGGGCGCTGGTTGAACATCCGACTCTTGATTTCGGCTCAGGTCATGATCTCAGCAGGGAGTCTTCTTGAGATTCTCTTTCTCTCTCTCTCTCCCTCTAAAATAACTAAATCTTAAAAAAAAAAAAAAAAAAAGAAGACAACCAAAGGAATAGGGATAGTTGGGGAACACTGAACCCACAGCACAGAATGAGCAGAGCATACTAAGTCTTCAATGCAGTACCCCAAGGAGGGATCTCCTATTTACAGCTACTCTCTCTGCTGGTGACTGGGTATGCCATGTCTTTTTCCTCTTCCTTGCTACTGTTTTCCGCATTAACCACAAATCTACTTCTTAATCTCAGGAAGATCCACAAGGAACATCTCAGGGCCCTAAGCTGAAATATGCTATGAAAGAGTTCTCAGTATCTTCCTCTGGACCTATTTTCCATTTGTTGATTTTCTTGTTCCCCATGGCCCTGTCTTTTTCTGCCCTTGAATAAATGTCTGCAAGGAACCGCCCCCCCCCCCCCCCCGCCCCATACAAATGGGCATCTCTATTCTCTGGGCAGCCACTGTGAGAATCTTGATTGGGGGTTTAGAAGAAAAATGACATCTGGGCTGATTCTCCAAAAGTTCCCCCATTACAAGAAGTCCCTTAAATGAGAATTGTTGACTTTTTCCATTACCAACCACCCCCACCACCCCCCAGGCAGCTCGGCCTTAAAACCATCTGCTGACTGCCTCGCTGGGGTTGGTTCCTTAACTGTTCTGTCCTGGGGAACACCGTGCATGTGCATACATGCATGCACGCACACGCGCACATTTGCACACATACCCTAAAACTGCAGATATTCATCGGACACTGTGTGCAAGGCAGTGGGGGCCTGATAAGAGACAATACTTGCCCTCAAGCCAAGACAGTCCTCTTGGAAAGGGAGTGTGTAAATATGTGAAAAACGAATTTGCAAAGCAAGAGTTAAATAACACCAGCCCCCATGGAAGAGATAATCCCTCAGACAGATAGCTTAATCTTTAATGAAGCTATCACCCCACTAGCCCATTGGGCCCCACAACAGCTCCAAGAAACGCTCAAGGCTAAAAAGGCAAAGGCAACAGAGCAGTGAAGAAGGACGGGGGGTTAAACCAGGGGGTTCTGAGTGGTGAGAAGGCTGATTGGCCTCTGAAAGCTATCAGCAGGCCCAAATGTTTCATTCGTAGCCTTGGCAGCCGTCTGTACCAAATAAACAGCTCAACAAATAGACCTTGATTTTGAAGGTTTTTAAATGGGAGCGGTGTTGATTGACCCAGCGTCTGACTTGTGCAAAAATCAGCCGTTTGAGCTCTAGAGCACTCTGTTCCCCATCTCCTGGGGTACATGGGCTTCTTAAAGGAACTAGCCAAGCACCCAGATCTCTTTAGGCAGGACGAGGCTAAGAAGTGAGCTTCTCTGACTCAGCCGTGCCGGTCCCTGAAGGGGTTTCCGGACAATCCAAAGACAGTGGGTGCTGAGCCCTTTCTGACGCCAGCAGGCACAAGAAAGCCAATGGGGGTCAGACCCCGGCAAGAGCGGACTCAGGGCCTGGGAAGCTGTGGGGCAGGACAGCTTCTGATCCGGGAGTCTTCCACTGAAAGAGTCCTGGATCCATGAAAGCCAGTGCTCCACCCCACCGCCACCCATTTTCTTTCTTCCTCTTACCGTTGGCACATCAAAAGGGGAGAAGATTGAGCACTTAGATCTGTGGTCCAGCCTGTGGCAGTGGGGGCTCCTGGGGGGTAAAGGCTGCTAGCAGGACTCTCATAGGGAGGATAGCGATGTATCATATCGATGTGTATATTGATATTGATCCAGCCACCATCCATCCACAATGGCTCCACTGAACGTTTCCGAGCACCCCCACCATTCTCCTCGCCCTGTGCTAGGTGCTGTTGAGAAGGTGTAAATGAATCTGATGAGATGCCTGCCATCCAGGACCTCACACAAACACCCATAAGGACATAACTTACGTAACCCCCACAGTCTGCTTAAAACTGTGGTTGGGCCACTGGCTCCAAAGCACTGTGAAGTCGGACAGACCCAGGTTCAAAGCCCAGCTCTGCCACTCACCAGCTTTGTCTTTGTAAGCCTCAGATTTCTCACCAGCAAACTTCCACGTCAAGTAACTGAAACTGGAAATGATCATGTGTGTGAAATCGCTGAGCACACAGTAGCTCCTCGATAAATGCTCATTCTCATTCTCCTTCCCGTTAGATGATGACTATGAGCCTAATACAGGTCTACAGGATGGAAAGTGGAGACAGGGATATAACAAATCCTGACAGGATCAGGAAGGACCTCTTATGCCTTCCCTGAGAATTTCATTTTTCTGCCCAAAGCACTCCGCTTCCCTGCAGTGTCTTAGCCACGTATCCCCAGACGCACGGCGGGCGTCAATAAGGGTTTCATTAATGTTCTTTTGGTATTTCCCAAGCCAGTAGCAGCGTCTGCAACTTCTGGTGGCTCTATGGTTCTGTCCCTTTCTCAGCAATCTCCATGCATTTTTTAGGGTATGTGCGCACCTACTCCGAAGATCCAGCCACAGAGAGGGAAATGAGCTTCTATCATGTAGACAATCCAAGGAAGGTAGTGCTCTTTTATTAGTTTCCTCAAGGCCTGGTACTCATGGTCACCGGCAGTATCCACTTTAATCCTCTTAACAATGCTGGAAGAGGTGATGCTGTGGTTGAATGTTTTCGTCCCACCACCCCCCACCTCCGATTGATATGTTGAAGTCCTAACCTCCAGTGTTAGAAAGTAATTAAGGTTATGTTGAATCACAGATCTGTACTTCTGAAAGAAATAACGCAACATATTTTAAGAAAAAAGAAAAAGAAGAAGATAACAGGAGAGGAAGAAAAGGGGAGTATGTCAGAGGGGGAGACGAACCATGAGAGACGATGGACTCTGAAAAACAAACCGAGGGTTCTAGAGGGGAGGGGGGGAAGGGGATGGGTTATCCTGGTGATGGGTATTGAGGAGGGCACGTTCTGCATGGAGCACTGGGTGTTATGAACAAACAATGAATCATGGAACACTGCACCAAAAACTAATGATGTAATATATGGTGATTAACATAACAATAAAAAAATTAATAAAAAAATTAATAAAAAAAAAGAAAGTAATTAAGGTTAAATGAGTTCATAAGGGTGGGGTCCTGATCTGATAGAATTAGTGTTCTTATAAGACGAGACACCAAAGAGCTTGCTCTCTCTGCCCCTCAACCCCCTGCCCCCATGAGGACAGAGCGAGGAGGTGGCAGGCTGCAAGCCAGGGAGAGTGTGCTCAGCGGAAACCAACTCCGCAGCACCTTGATCTTGGACTTGGAGTCTCCGCAACTGTGAGAAAACTAACTCTGTTGTTCAAGCCCTCTCAGTCCATAGTATTTCGTTAGGGCAACCCAAGCAGACTAAGACAGAAAATAATTATTCTAGTTTTACAGGTAATAAAAACAAGTGCAGAAGGTGACATAACCTGCCCGAGACCACCCAGTCGCTACGTGGTAAAGCCAGGACTCAGGCCTGGGTGTGCTAGACCTCCCCAGGCCGGTGCTCCTTGTACATTTTCACAGCTGCCCCTTTTGATGGCCACAGACTGTGTGCAAATGTGGTTGGAATCCTGAGGATCTGATGTGTGGGGCAAATATTATCCAACAAGATCCTGAGAGCCCTAAGTCCATGGGATGTGCTATGGATCCAACTGCATCCCCCAAAGAAGGTATGTTGCCTACCAACACCTTGATCTGCTCGCCAGTCTTTTCTGTTGATGACAGTGGGGGAAAATTCAACTTTAACTTCACTTGATCACTTCTGATTTTACACTTTGACTCTTCTGGATATTTAGTCACATTCAGATTCTTCCCTTTCCCCTTCCCCTCTGTAGGAGGACATCTGTGTGTGAGGGCAGCTCAAGTCACATCTGGTGCCCAGCAAGAAGAAGGTGGACACCTGTTCTCAGGCATCATGACCTGGGACCCATGGGCTCCTCCTGCAGTCAGGCCACACACCACACAGCCTCCACATCACTGCCCACCCCCAGGCCTTCTCTGGTCTATGACCCTCACATCAGGTCTAAAAGAACTCAGTGATGCCCCCCAAGCGATGCTGAAGTCCATGCAAACTTGTGGCAAAAGACCTGAACAGACACTTCACCAAAGAAGATACACAGATGGCAAATAAACATAAGATTCTCAGCATCTTGTGTCATTAAAGAATTCTAAACTAAATAAAATAAAACCACAATGAGATACCACTACACCAATTAGAATGGCCAAAACCCAAAACACCAGCAACATCAAATGCTGGTAAGGATGCGGAGAAACAGGAATTGGTATTCATTGTGGCTGGGAATGCAAAATGACACAGTCACCTTGGAAGACAGTTTGGTAGTACAAATTAAACATATTCTTACCCTACGGTCCAGCAATTGTGCTCCTTGGTATTTACCCAAAGGAGTTGAAAACACATGTCCACATAAAACCTGCATGTGGATATTTATAGCATCTTTACTCATAATTGCCAAAAGTTGAAAGCAACCAAGATGTCCTTAAGTAGATGAGTGGATAAATAGACTGTGGTTCATCCAGACAATGGAATATTATTCAGCATTAAAAAGAAATGAGTTATCAAGCCATGAAAAGACATAGAGGGACCTTAAATATATATTGCCAAGCAAAAGAAGTCCATCTGAGAGGCTACACATTGTATCCTCCCAGCTGTATGACATTCTGGAAAAGGCAAACAACAGAGACACTGAAAAGAGCTGTGGTTGCCAGGGGTGAGGCAGGAGAGATGAACTGGCAGAAAAAAGAGGATTTTTAGGATGAAAATACTCTATATGATATAATGAGGGATATATGCTACTATACATTTGTCCAAACTCATAGGATGTACAACACCAAGAGGAAATCCTAATATAAACTATGAAACTTTAGGTAATTACAATATGTCAAGGTAGGTTCTTTCTTGGTGAAAAAAAAAAACCTATCCTGGTGAGCGGTGTTGATAATGGGGGAGGCTGAACACACGTGGGGACGGAAAGTATAAGGGAAATCTCTGTAACTTCTCTTCAATTTAGTTGTAAACCTGTAACTGCTCTTTAAAAAAAGTCTTAATGAGCTCCCCTCTACATGTTAAGTTGGGATGCTGCTCGATTCATGAATCACTTTATACAGCCAATTAGGGGACCTTCTAAAAACAGTAAAATAAAAAATAAATTAAAAATTTAAAAAGTTTTTTTTAAAGTTCGTGAAAATAAATAAATAAATCAGCAAACTAGGAATTGAAGAGATGTCTCAACCTGATAAAGGCATCTATAAAAGTCTATAGTTAACATCTTACTTAATGGTGAAAGATGGATCACATTCTCCCAAGGACTTAGAACAAGGTGAGGATGTTCACTGCTACTTATCACATTCAAGAAGACCAAGCCAATGCAATGAGGAGGAAAAATGAAGAAGAGGAGAAGGAGAAAAAAGACATACACATTGGAAAGAAAGTAAATTGCCTTTATTTAGAGATGATAAGATTGTCCATGTAGAAAACCACAAAGTCTACACCAAAAGCTACTAGCTTAGCAAGATCACAGGACACAAGATCAGTGTACAAAAGTCGACTATATTTTTATGTACCAGCAATGAGCAATCAGAAATAGGAATATATAAATATTCATCTGTAATATAAATAAATATTTTTATTTAGAATAGAATCAAAATCATGAAATATTTAGTGGTAAAGTTTTTAATATATGTAGTTTTCTATATGCTGAAAACCACAAAACACGAAGTGAAATCAGAACAGATCTAAATAAATGGAGAGATATGTCATGTTCATGGATCAGAAGACTCAATTTTATTAATATGTCAATACTCCTAAAATTGATCTATCTATAGGTCCTAGGTGATACAAATTCAAATCCCAACAGGCTCTTTTGTAGATAGCAACCAAAAATTTGTATGAAACTGCAAAGAAAAAAAATTAAAAGGGTCTGAGAATTTTTAAAAAGAAGAACAAAGTTGGAGGAGTCACACAATTTGAATTTCAAAATTTAATATAAAGCCACAGTAATCAAGACAGTGTGGTATTGGTGAAAGAAAAGCCATATAGATCAATGGAACAGAATAGAGAATCCAGAGACAGAACTGTACGTGTATGGTCCACTGATATTTCACTGAGGTAAAAAGAACACTTGTGGAGATTCATTTTCTCAACTGGTGTGAGAAAAATGGGTTATCCCTATGCAAAAAGAGAAAAAGAAGAAAGAAAAGAATCTCAACCCCTACCTCACACCATCTACAAAAATTAACTCGAAATACATCGTAGACCTAATGTAAAACCTAGAACAGTAAAACTCTACGAAAACATAAAAGGAAATCCTTCTGACCTGGGAATTAGGCAAAGGTTGTTTGTGTTTTATTTCACATAAGACACAAAAAGTATTCATCTAAACAGGAAAAAAATTGAACTTCATCAAAATTTAAAACTGCTCTTTGAAAGACACTTAAGAAAATGAAAAAAAAAATCCTAGACTGAAAAAAAATATTTTCAAAACACATATAATAAAACACAAGCCATATCCAAAATACTTCTAAAATCTCAACAAAAATTCAACAAAACAAGTCAATTTTAAAATCAGGCAAGATATTTGAACAGCCACTTACATGAAGAAGTAATACGGATGGTAAATAAGCACATGAAAAGATGTTCAATATCATTAGTCGTTATGGAAATACAAATTAAAACTACAATGAGATGCCACCACACACCTGCAAGAATGGCTGAAGTTAAATTTCTATATCTTGACAATATCAAGTACTCAGAAAGATGCAATCAGAACTCTCACATGCTGGTGGGTAGTCACTTTGTAAAACAGTTTGGCAAAGTCTTAAAAAGTTAAACATAACTCCCACCATACAATCCAGTTATTCCCCGTCTAGGTTATTTATCCAAAAGAAAGGAAAACTTGTCCATGGAAAGAGTTGTACATCATAATAACTCCAACTGGAAACAACCAACATCCTTCAATGGGTGAATGGATAAACAAATCGTGCTCGCATCCATACCACGGCCTCAGCAATAGAAAGGAAGGAACTCCTGACACATTCAACAACACGCATGAATCTTAAAAGCATTACGTGAAGAGACAGAAGTCAAACAGAAAGAGCTACTGTATGATTTCACGTGCATGGCTTTTAGAAAAAGGCAAAACTCTAAGGACAGAAGCCCAGTCTGAGGTTCCCTGGGGCTGGGGGAGGGAGGAGTGCCTGGCTTCAGAGGGGACACGGTCAACTTTGGGGATGTTGCAAACACTCTGTCCTGATTGAGATGCTATTTGCACAACTATATACATTTGGCAAATCTCACAAAACAGCACACCTCAGTTTTATGATATATCATTGACATCTCAATAAACCTGACTTAAAAGATGTCTTATTATTATTACCATATTCAGAGAATGTTTCCTATTTTTAGCAAAAGTTTGTCATTAAAAGAGAGAAAAGAAACATTTATGCTAATTTCTTCTGATTAATACATCACTAAATACATATTTTTGTATAAAAGAGCTATAAATAAAGATATATAACGCACTCACATGGTACGTTATGTACATCGCACCCGGAAAGGAACTTTTAGAATCACTGCTTCTATAATAGTCCCTGGCACAGAGTAACGACGCAGAAGGTGATAGTAGCCACAGCCCTGATGTAAGCAGGACTGGTGTAATTGCTTCCATTTTATAAATGCAAAGATGAAGTTAGAACGCGTGCCAAAGGTCACACAGCAGATCCGTGCAAACCCTGAACTTGAATCCATGTCTTTTTTACCCCAGATAAAACTGTAAATTTTCCTTCTTCTTCTCCCCAGAGGCCACAAAGCAAAAAGCATGCGTTGGGCACCATGTACGTCATCGCAAGCCCAGTTGAGAGGAAAATCAATAGGCAGGAAGAAAACTTGTTTATAGACCCTGTGGTTTATTTTGGGTGCTTTCCACAAATGAGCTCAGTAGGTGTGAAAACACCACCCACGTCTCAGCACCTGGAGCCTGAGGCCCTGAGGCGGCAGAGCCCAGGTGTGACAGGAGCGGCGACACACCAGATTGCTGCACTTCTGTGGTCCCCTTGCTCTGATGGGTTCTGAAGTGGAGACAGATGACCTGGACCCAAGTTCCCCTGCACCCCACATTTGCTGTGGTGTCCCAGCCTCAGGCCCCAGGACGGCTTGCCCCAGAGCCCCATCCTCCTCAGGGCAGGCCGGAAAGCCTTCTGTCAGTTGACACCTGGGGTGTGGTCCTGGAAAAGCTGACTCCTGTGTCCCCATCCTGTACACCTCCCCTTCCCCCCACCCCAGGGCCTCAGGGAGGAACCCCAACCCCCTTCCAGCCCCGGGGGGGGGGCGGGGTCTCCTCTGTGGTCACCTCAGCCCTTGGCTGGCTCCTCCATCTTGTCCATCCCAGGTAGCATTTCCCACAGTGAGCCGCTCTCCCCACCAGCTCTGAGGGATCATCGGGGAGCATTTTCAAAAGAATTCTGAGGAATAAAAATAAGTTCTTAGGAAATTCTGAGCTAAACAAAGTGTCATGGGGTGAGTTGTGTCCCCCCGCCAAAAGATATGTGGAAGTCCTAACCCCCAGTACCTCAGAATGTGACCTTATTTGGAAACAGGCTCACTGCAGATGTAATTAGTCAAGATGAGGTCACACTGGAGTAGGCTGGGTCCTTAATCCGATATGACTGGTGTCCTTATAAGAAGAGGAGGGAGACCCACAGAGGGGGAAGACGGCCATGTGATGACAGCCAGGAGGCAGAGACTGAGGGGCTGCAGCCTCAAGCCGAAGAACACCAAGGATCGCCAGCCACACCAGAAGCTGGAGAAGGCGAGGGAGGATTCTCCCCTGCGGGTGTCACGGGGAGCATGGCCCCGCTGACACCTTCGTTCAGGACCTCCAGCTTCCAGAACTAGGGGAGAACACATTTCGGTTTTAAACCACGTGGCTTGTGGTGGTTTGTTACGGCAGCCCCTGGAAACTCATACACAAAATTTAACATATTCTTTACTTCTCAGAGATTTTAATAAGCTAACCTGCAAGAATTCCCAAGGAAGGGGGAATAAGCCCCACTTTCTCAATTGATTTTACCACAGAATGTTTTTCCTCAAAAAAAAAAAAAAAATATTAGTGCTCCATGAAATGGTCTTTAGGAAATGGGGATTTTCAGGACTTATCTGTGGTATCTCAGGGAGATGACAGAGAATAAGGGACCAAGCAGGGTCCACAGAGCCTGGTGCCCTTCCAGGGAAGGTGCTCCCTCTCACAGGCCCGCCACCAGGTCCCACAGAGAACCCTGTTCCTCTTCAGTTTCAGAACAAATGCATGAATGAGGCCCCATGATTGGCAGTGATGTCAACTGACAGATGGCTGACCCTCCACCTTCAGGGGTTCACTGTCAAAGGGAGGCCCCACAGGACATTTGCTTGCCTCTCTCACATCTCCCACTGCTGCCTCACCCCATGCACACCCAGGGCTTTAGTTACCCCAGATTAAAATATCCATGTTCTCTCCCCCCTGGGCCTTTGCTCTTGCTATCTAGAATGATTCCCACACCCACCCTGTGTCCCCTTAGTGGATTACCACTCATTCTTTAATGTCTCTCCACCAGCATCTTATGGATGGCCCGATTACAGACCTTGTGCCTGGTCTCGAGCCAGGGTGGCCTGGCGGCAGTGGGACCCAGTTGGAGAAATGGGCCTCCACGTCCTCACACCTGGCTCAGTCTGACCTCCAGCAACTTTCTTTGTCTCTTCAAATTTGTTTTCTCACCCATAAACAATACTTATTTGCAAGAGTTTTAGGAAAATAAAGTAATGTATAAAAGGTGCCAGACATCTAATAGATATAAATATAATAGTGTTGTTAGGACTATTTTTATTATGGGATTTTTTTGGGGGGGCCTGTCGTGCCAGCTGGACTGTGAGCCCCTTTTGGTGGAGGGCAGCAGGTGTCCTTCCTCTCCAAGCTCCAGCCCCCCCTCCCCTACCCAGTGATTTCTGAAGCCAGCGTTTGCAAGCGCAATCAGGGAGCGACCCGCTAGGGCTCAGCAGGCTGCAGGGGGTGCTGTCAGCTCTTCTTCCTGGTCTCCCACCTTCCCGCACGACTTGGGTGCACCTGCCACATTAGGGCCCTGACGCTGCTCCGGCTCTGCCCCTTCCCCGCCCCCACAAGCAAGCCTGACAGCCGAGAAGCACTGGCGATTGTGAGCATGCCCACGGCTCCCCCGGGACTCCACTGACCATCCGTGCCCACCTGGGCACCCTTTCAGAGCAGGCAGCTCTTCCCACCTCCGAAAGTCCTTGTCATTTCCAGAAGCAAGCTGAAGCGATGCAGCAGAGCTCACCGGAAGGAAGTGCCTGGGGAGCAGGTGGGCCGAGAAGCCACACTAAGCAGCTCCAAGGTGTCTGGTCTGGGGGTGGCAGGGAGGGGTTCCCCCTCTGTGGGCATGTTGTGACCCTTTCCATTTTCTGGGTTTACTCATGCTGGATGTCCCGATAAACTGATAAAAGCCATATGCAAAAACATGCACTCATCAAACAAATGTCAACCACCTTCTATTTACCAAGCTCTGTGGAAAGAACGGGGACAAAATAAAAAAATTAAAACTTCCTACACTTAATTAGTTAAGGGGCACCTGGGTGGTTCAGTCAGTTAAGCATCAGCCTCTTGATCTCAGCTCAGGTCTTGATCTCAGGGTGGTGAGTTCGAGCCCCACACTGGGCTCCACCCTGGCCATGGAGCCTACTTTAAAAAAAAGAAATATATTACTTAAGGTACACGCTGAGTGTCTAGAACAAAGATTCCCCAAATACAATGGCCCAAACCATAAAGGAGTTTATTTTTCTCTTTTGCAACAGCCCACAGGAAAATTCTACTCCACAAGGTCATTCAGGGAACCAGGTTCTTTTTCTTTTTTTCCTCCTGTGGCATAACTTGTATATAATACATCTCAGAAATATTCAGAGTAGCTCGGTTACTTTTTATATATGTACACATCTGTGAAACTACCACCCAGATCAAGGTACAGAACATTCCTAGCACTCAAGGCCCTCCTGTCTTATTGCTTTGTCCTACCCTAAGGTGTTATCTTTGTGCCATAGTCTAAATTCACTCATATTGTCACCCTCACATTCCAGCCCACAGGAAAAGGGGATGGGGCGGGGGAGGGGAGCAGGCACACAATTTCCTAATTTAAAGAAATGTGATCTAGAAATGCACACATCACTTCTGTCCACACTTCATTGGCTAACTCTAAGTCATATGGTCACAGGGGCTGCAAGAGTAGCTGGGAAAAATTCTTTCCCCGGCAGCCACATCTGCCAAAACACTGATGCAGTTCTATTACCAAGAGGAAGAAGGGGAGCATGGATCCCAGGATGTCACATAGGCAGGATGAACAGCCAGACAGCCCTGGCCCACTGGAGCCTGTTTACTGAGGGGACTCATGGAGTGGCAGCAGGGGACATCAGAATCTGAGAGAGGGACAGACTCTGCCCTTGGGCTGTGAGGCTTTTTAGTTGCATGATTAGTGGTGTACAGGCTTCTCCCCTAACCTGATAAAAGGCTAGGATCCAACATCTGTATGGCATGGTGGGATTCTGGCTCCAACTCAGACCTACCATCTCAGCATCCATGGCTTGGAGAGCACCTCCTATGTATGCCGTTATCAAGCGCTGGAGTTGAAGTCCTCTCATTACCAGTTCAGGCCACCTCAGGAATCTTCTAGAACTGATTGCTTCAAGCTCTTGGGTTCACCTTGTCTCCACGGAGACAAGTGACAAGAGACCAACTCATAGGGAACTGGCCCTGGACAAATTCATCCTTACTCGTAAAGGGCACAGTCAGAAGTGAGGGTCACAATAGGCTCACACGCCACAGTGACATCCAAGTGCTAAAGCAAATTCAGTGTGCTCCAAGCTCTAATCGAAGTCCAGGAGGAGTGCTTTATGTGGAAGGCTACGGGTACGCAGAGAAAGCACTTTCACTGAGTCATCAGGAAAGAAGGAGCCTTCGGCTCAGGTCATGATCCCAGGGTCCTGGGATCGAGCCCTGCATCGGGCTCCCTGCTCCGCGGGAAGCCTGCTTCTCCCTCTCCCACCCCCCCCTGCTGGTGCTCCCTCTCTCGCTGTGTCTCTCTCTGTCAAATAAATAAAATCTTCAAAAAAAAAAAAAAGAGTGATATCTTCCATAAATGCTGTCTCCCGTATACTTGGTTTTAAAATTAAAAGGAATTCGAAATTATAAGCAAAATGGATAGCATATGTCTGCTATAAAATCTTGAAAAGCCTTAGCAATCTACGTTAGATTGGGGGTAGCAGTAAATGACATAAATCTACACAGAATCCGGCGTAGAACTGGATTACAGATAATTAGCTACCTAACCACACCCTCTGTGAGCTCACATATATATTCCTTAGGGTTTAGGTTAATCTGCTATGTCAGAGGCCCCCAAACACAGGGACTTAAAATAGGAATGTATTTGTCTTTCACATAACAGTCTGACTGTGGGCAATGGGCCAAGGCTGACAGGTGTCTCTGCTCGGTGAGGTCATTTAGGGATCCAAGTTTCTTCTGTCCTCGCTTTGCCAATCCTATGCTGTCATGGCTGTCCACACGGTAGACACTGGCTCTAGAGCCACCTCCACATCCCTGCTCCAGGAAAGACAGAGAGTCAGCAAAGACGCAACTGAGGTACTCTGACACATAATTTGGAAATGGTGTATATCAGTTCCTCCAACCCTCTTGGCCAAACTTGATCATACGGGCACAGTTAGCTGGAAGGGAGACCATGAAATGTGGTCTGTGGTGGCTGATTATGTGCTTGGCTAAAATTCAGAGGCCCCTGTTGCCAAAAGGAAGAAGGGCAGTTAGCAATCTTGCCCTAAACATCTAAACACAGGTCTTCCCATAGATAAACCAACTGAATGTCAAAAATAAATAAATAAAAATAAGGAGCTCACCAGTTCCAAGGCTTTATATTTCTTTTTTTTTTTTAAGATTTTATTTATTTATTTGACAGAGAGCGAGCATAGGCGGGGGAGCGGCAGAGGGAGCGGGAGAAGCAGGCTCCCAGCTGAGCCAGGAGGCAGACGTGGGACTCGATCCCAGCACCCTGGGATCATGAGCTGAGCCGAAGGCAGACGCTTAACTGACTGAGCCACCCAGGTGCCCCATTTATATTTATTTTAAAGAAAAAATCTCTTTGTTGCTGACTGCCAATTATTGGTAAAAAGAGTCATAGACCAATTCAGGAAGGCCTTCAATAAATTCTCCAGGCAACAGGTTATCAGATGTCTACTCCACGAAACCCCCCACCAAAATGAAGATCTACTAAAGCAGGTAGTCAAGGTGACAAACCTCTGCCCCCGTTCTAACTGCTGCCAAATCTGGGTGAGCTCTAAACCCAATCGGGCTGCCTCACGCCACCTAACCCAGCCCACGAGTTTTGCAGACTGTGCAGCCCTGCACACCTGACCCTGCACACGGGCAGGAGTCTGCCCATGTCCCCAACAAGTCCCCGGCACAGCTGGGACCGCAAGAGCCCCAGCCCTTGGCCCCAGCTATCATTTCACAGGCACACTGTCAACAGCCCCGGCATCTCCATTCCCCAGAATCTGTTTGTTATAAACGAAATTCTCTTCTCTACTGTGAGCAGAACCAGGAGTTTAAGGAGCGGCTCTGTGACTCATGGACACTCGGAGGGGCTGCCCAGAGGACACCAAAACAGGAGATGACCGAGAGGGAGTGCATAGCTGCAGGCTGAGCTGGCATTTGATGAGGTGCCAGGGACTTAGGGCAGGAATTCCAGTGCTCTCCCACCCGGAGCACCTCTCCGGGAGCGGAGGAGCCGTGGGGCCCAAGGGTGGCCCCTCCCGAAGACGTCTGCTGGGCAGTAGCAGGATGCCAGAGGCCCTGTCGGGTGGGCATGAACCCAAAACCGCAGACGGGAGCCTTCGTAATCTGGTTCATGTTGGCCTTCTCCCCAGAGACTCTAAGTTCCCTAAGAGCAGGGACCGTGCCCATCTTTCCCAGGGCTGTATCCCTAGTGCCTGGCACATAGTAAGTGCTCAGGGACTCTTCGTTGACTGGAATCCTCCCACCTCAGGCCTCACCTGGAGCCACAGTGCAAGAAGGCTTATTATCTGCCACCTGCCAAGAACCGAATCAGGTCTTTCCCCATATGGGATCCTGGTTCATTTGAAGAACCTTGAGGGTTAGGTATTATCATCCTCACTGGGAGCAAACAGAGCCCCTCCTTGTCACTCTGCTCTAGTCCCAAGATGACACACTTCCAAAATGGAGGAGCAGAAGCAGCCCCTAAAGATAGCTCCAACTCTTCCTCATTTAAAGCGCAAGACCCCGAGGGCCGGCATCTCATGACAGGGCCGAAAAGGAAGGCCCTGACCATCCCAGCTGGGGTTCCCGGTGCTTCCTTACACAGAGCCTGGGGGCTGGGACCCCCTTGTCCCACCTTACGGAAGCAGAAGTAGGCTGGGAGGGCTGAATACTTGCCCAAGTCCCTCAGCTACATGTGGCAGGGCAGGATTTGAACCCAGGTCAGCCTGACTGCTACACCCCAGCAACTTCTGTCCACTCCACACTTGAGCTTTGCTGGGGACCCACTTGTGTCCCCCAAAATTCACATGTCACAGCCCTCCCCGCACATGACGGTATTGGGATTGGGGCCTCCGAGGAGGTGATTAAGGTGAATGAGGTCATGAGGGTGGCACCCTGACATGATGGCACCAGCTCCCTCATAGGAAGAGAGGGAGAGGCCAGGCTGGGTGAGAACACAGCACGGAACACGCCATCCGAAAGCCAGGCGCCCGCACCAAAACCCGGCCACGGCGGCTCCTGAGCTCAGACTTCCATCTGGGAGAAAGTTCATCTCAGTTGCTTAGGCCACTCTGTCTATGTCTATGGTATTTTGTTACGGCCACCCGAGCAGACTAAAATAAGATTTTTCAGACGCCAAATAGTTCTTAAGGACCCCTTTCCCCATTGTTCCGTATCTTAGGGGGAAAATTGGTTTCGTTTCACCCTGGGGCCATCAGAGAGTTTGTAGAGGAACTGAGAATGGCCTGAGGGCAGGGCCTGCTGGCTTCATTTCCTCATAAAGACGTCTTGGTCAACAAAGACTCCCCCAGGAGCTTCCAGAATCCCCTAAAGCAATTCTTCCCAGCTGGAAGATCCCATCTTATAAATGCCTGGCTCTTCTCACCCACGGGGAGGGGGCAACTGCCCCTTCTCCCTAGAGGGCATCTGTTCTGCCAGGAATCCCTCATATCCACATCCACACTATGGGATCTGAGCCAGAACACTGAGGAAGGAGTGGCCACCGCCCCAATTTCCTGAGGAGGAGGCTGGGGTTCGGGGGGTCCCTGACTTGCTGATGACAGCGGTCCTTGAACTCCATCCCCGGTCTTCCAACACGAAACCCACGGTCCCCACGTCAATGCCACAGCCACCCTTTGCTAAATGTTCTCATTTGAGTACAAGGCAGAGAAGTACATTTGAATAAATTTTGTTAAGTGAATCAATTTATGGGCAAACAATTAAATGCAAGCTGACAACTAAATAATTAGAGCTCTTTGAATACCTTGCCAGCCAGAGAGAAATAACACAAAACTAAGGAAGGGGGGCGGAGGAGGGGTGGAAGAGGAGGGAATGGGAAGAGAAGTGCATTTTCCCTCTCTCCTGTTGACCTAGGCTCCTACAGACCACCACCCAAGTCCGTGGGTCTAGCTGTCACTGATGGAGGCCATGGGCCAGGCACAAGTAGGGGCTGAGTCTCAGGGACGGCTCGTGGAAGCCCCCTGGAGGGCACCTGCACTTTGTCTCATCTCCACAAAGTTGTGCCCAGCAAAGCAGCCCCTGGGAGTGGAAGGCATGGTTATGTCAGGCTCTGTCACCCTAAACAGGGGACATGATTTCCGGGTCCTCCAATGCTCTGATCACACCCTTCTTGGGACATGCCAGGTTTTGCTGGTAAACAAGTTCGAGCATTTTCAGGATGCTTCATCACTTACAAAGTGCTTCCCCGATGCTCATCTCATTTATGCCTTACAATACCCTTGAGAGGTAGGTATTATAACCAGCTCCATTTTACAGAAGAGGAAAATAAGCTTCAGAGAGGCTAATTAACTTGCCCAAGGTCAAGTAACCAGTAACAGACCAAGCCATGCTTTGAACTCAGATCTTCCTGGATCCATATCCAGTGCTCTTTACACCTTTCAAACTGCCTCCCCGTGCCACAGCTGACACCCCATTTATACACACATATGTCTAACTTGGCAGAGTACATACAAATTTGGAGCTGGGCACAAATTTGCCCGCATTCTGAGAGTGTGAGCTAAGTGTGCCCTTTGAAGGAAACTATTTGCACCTGTTTCTGAGAGGGATCTGAAACCAGGGAAGTGATGTCTGGGAATGAGCCCTATCAATCACTGAGCTCCACAAATGTGGGTCGACGCTAAGGTCAAGGTCGCTTGCTGTGTCCCCAGCAGGAAATAGGACAGGGAGCCCAAGTTCATACTGCACGAGTTCCTCGGGCTCTATCTGGACTGTGTGGCTGAGACTCCACCATCCAGGCCCTGCCACATCCTCACCATATCCAAAAGCCTCCACCTCTCCATCAACAAAAATATAACTTAAAATATGTCTGATGATTCACAGCAAAGAAGAATGGTGTCCCAGCATCTTAGCAGGTATGGGTTCTGCCAGGGCAAATCCCGATGGCTTTCAACAGCATCACACACTTCTTCAAAAGTGAAAAGTGATTCCAGCCTTCTCAATAGATGTTAAGCCAGAAATGGAGTTTCAGATCTACGTTTTGAAGTGCTTCGTAAAGCATTTCACTGGAAATAGAAATGCTTTTGCTTTTTACCAAAACTCACGAAATAGCTTGTTTCTGAGCTCTCTGAGTGATCCTATTTTTTTTCATGGATGTGGTACAAAGGGGGTAATATGTGAGATTTATATGTAATTCTCTTACAAATGTTTTCCCCCCAATATCTAATTATTCCATTCAAATCCAAGTACATTGTCTTCTAAATTTCTAGGTGGTTTAATAATAGAATTGCTTCATTAACTCTGATACATGCTTGGGAATCAAGCAAAAAAAATTAAAGGAGAGCTAGAAAAACAAGCAACTACAGATATGTGCATTCCTGAGTTCTAAACACTCGTGCTGTCTAATGCCCGCTCCTCCCAAGCCACCCACCACCCCCTTCCTTACAGAGATGCAGCCTTCCTGTCACCCTTATCTCCTGCTTTCTTCCTACTGTGAAGGAAAGGGCCACCACCCTCCTGAATAATGAAGGACCGGAGCCAGGGAGACCTTCCTCCTCCTGCCCCCAACATCCTGTTTGCAACCATGACCTGCTCAGATTCCTGCACAGGTGCATCACGCGTAGAGTACCCAAGAACTGCAGAGACCCAAGGGTGGTGGGTCCCCCTCTTTTTGCATTGAGAAAACAGGAATCCAAAGAGGAGGCATGACTTGACCAAGGTGACATCAACCAAGAGGCCAAACCAGGTCTAGGATCCATGTTTTCTAGCTCGGTGCCCACACCCCTTCCTCCCCCAGGCCACGGATGGGTCCTCCCTTTCCTCCAGGTGGCACCTGCTTGACTCCCTGGGAGCTGTCCCAGGGATGACCACTGCCTCCTCCCTGCCTCCCTCAACAACCCCCCATCCTACCACAGTCTCCACAGTAACATCTCTCTCCCAACTCCACCCCTCAGTGTCTTCCAAACAAGGTCCGGAAGCTTCCGCCTGGCATTGGAGGACATACTCACTCTACCCTTCCCACTACTTCCGACAAAAACCCCGCCAGCCCATCTGCTCTCTACCTCTGCCAGTCTCATTCCCTTCCAACTCAAACCGCCCACCAGCAACTCCCCACCCTCCGTGCGCTGTGGGAGTACAGTGCCAGGGCCCCTCTCTCAGCACCCATGGCCTTGAGCTACCTGGCAGAGCTCCGTGGGATGTACTCCCTCCGTGGGCCTGGGCACTCTGGGGATGGGGGGTGGGGAGGTGGGGAGCCATATATTAACTATTTTGGTGTAACTTTCCTTTTGGCCCCAATGCTTAGCACACACCAGACACTGAACAACCAGGTTCTCCATAAAGGTAGAATGGGTGAATGAAGTGACAGTCCTTTTTAAGAATGATCATTCTCTGCATATTAACTAAACTTCCTCCCAATTGTCACAGTGATCATTGTCTAGACTGTGAAGGATTTTCAGTGGAAAGAGTTTCCAAAATAAACCTACCTCCTAAAATGTTGAGTAAGGACAATACTTGTACATTAACTGTAAGTAGCCAAGGACCTTCTGCAGAGTCACCAAGGAGTCCCCCACAAATGGAGGTATGGATACCTCCCTACCAGGGATCGCTGAGTCAAGAGAACCCGCCCTACTCTCAGTGACATTCCCCCCCACCCCACAGCTTCTACCAGGTAAAGACTGGACTGGCGTGCGGGCGGTTATGGGACAAATGCCCAGCACCGGGGAGCTCACAGCCCACTACAACTGAGAGCTGCCTCAGGGCGGAAAGCCACACGTGCAGTCCAAGGGGAGCCAGCAAGATGTGACGAGATGGAGGGAGCCTGGCTTTGAGGAAGAGGTGGCCTCTCTGAGGTGGCCCCAAGGGCTTTCTAGCCTCCCACTTGGCCATCATCGGCAATGTCCTCCCTAGCTGCCACAAATAGGCTCTTTCACAAGCAAAGGGCCTCCAGTCCTAGAGGAGGGGCACTTCCTCCTGGGAATTTTTTTTCTTTGAGAGAAATAGCTTTCCCAGAATTACTTCCCAGGCTAGATGCACCCCACCTCCACTGGCCAAGACTGGGCCACATTTCACACTTAAATAATCACAGCAAGGGGAATAGAATTATCATCACAATGAATCAACCTTCACTCCCTAGAGCAAGGGAGCCCCAGGACGTAGAGCCCCTCACACGGGAACAAAATTGGGGTTTTGTTGACAAGGAAGAAAATGGGGGACAGTGGCAGTATCGATACTAAGGCAGAACCCCAGCCTGACGTACTCAACCTTCAGAGTGGACTTTTGGTCCAACACATCCTCTCCTGCGGTGTAACCAAATATCAGCCATGAGAGGCAATGTCAATGGCCTCAGAAAATCTGGATTTTCCATTCAGTTCTGATACTTGTGAGTCATCTGAGCCTGTTTTCTCATCTGAAAACTGGGGATTATAATCCTCCACTCAGCCACGGTAAAGATCAGATCAGGAACAGCTGTGTACGCTCCATGTAACCTTATCTATATAACCTCACTCCATGCAAAGGGGCCGCCTTGTCTTCTCAGAACCGTGCAAAACATGACTGGGATACAGGATGCAGTTCGCTGGCTGGCACCAATGGAGGCTATTTTGGGAGGAGTGGTTACTAAGAAACACGAGGCTCTGGTAACCTTGACAACCATAGGTAAGAGAACGATGGTGCACGGACTTTCTGTACTCCATTCCTATCTCCTCCCCACGAAGCTTGTATCTAGTGATTTATTTGTCAGAAGAGCGTCCTCCCAGGGCTGGGCAGAACCTGGTGCTGGTCTGCCCAAACTACTCCTAGACAAAATGGTCCAGACAGGCTCTTGAAGGACACAGATGACTCCCTCCTTCTGAGGTCACCATGGAAGGAGCAGGGTTCCCTCCTGGGAGCCCACTTTCTGCCTCCGTCTTTTTCGTGGTCCCTAGCAGCATCCCATCCTCACTCCGGCCGGCCAGAGTCCACAAGACACTGTGTGCAGGAGTCAGAGTTGTATATAGTACACCTGGTTAGCGATCACAAGCACGCAGAGCAGGTCTCCCGCGCAAGCAAGGCTCCCAAGGAGAAGGAACAATCATGCTCCCTGGAAACCCAAAGGGTTTGAACCAGGGTTTCTATTGGGTAGATGTAGAAGCTATTGGTAGATATAAATAGGTATAGAAGGATCTTTATAACCAGTGTGTAGGGTGCAAAGACCACCACTACCGCAGGTGCCCATATACCCACAACCCAGGTGAAGACCAGAGCATGGCGGCATCTTCATAGCCCAGTGCACCCTTCCCCACCCTCTCCCCACCACACCCCGGTACCGCTATCACGAATTGTGTGTCTATGTTTCCTTGCCGTGCTTCATAGTCTTACAATGTTTGCATCCCTGAAAAGGTATTAAGTTTTGCGTATTTTTGAACTTCACATAAATGAAATGATACAGACTCATTCTTCTACTCCTTTCCTTCTTCCTTTTTGCTCCACCATATATATATTCCTGATGCTCTTCCTTCTCAGTGAACATGTTGTAGCATTTGTTTGCATTGCTGTATAGCATTCCATTGTATAAACACACCAAAACCTTATTCATCCCTTCTCCCGCCAATGAACACTTTGGTTGTTTCTAGTTTGATGCCAGCAGGAACAGCAGAGCTCTGAGCATCCCTGGTAAGATTTTCACTAGAACAGACTCCTAGGAGTGCAGTGCTGCTGGGTCCCCGGGCACAGGTGCCCTCAGCTTTGCCAGGTAATGCCAAATATTTTTTCAAGTACTCGTGCCTATTTACATCCCCACCAGCAGTGAACAGATTCATGGATTCTCTTCATATCTCATTAGTGAACAAGAATTTTTAATTCTAATATTATCAAATTTCTCCATCTTTACGTTTACGACCTGTAGTCCTTCGTATCTTGTCCAAGAACTTCTTCCTTAACTTCAGGTCCTAAAGATAAATACAATATTATCTTCTTAAAGTTTTATAACTTTGACTTTTATAACCAGGTCTTTAAACTGCCTGGGATTGATCTTCGTAAATGGCATGAGGAAGGATCCTATTTAGTTTTTTTTTTTCTATGTGGTTATGTTTATCTAAGCAATATTAATGATAAGTACGTTTCCCCCACTAGCCTATACTGCTTTATTTTGTCACAAATCAAGTTTCTATATATGCCTGCTCTATTTCTGTCATTTTATTCCATTGGTTTATTTTTACGTCCCTGCCCCAGGGCCACAAAATCACTGTAACTTTTCACTAAGTACCATTATCTTTCAGGGCTAGTCCCCACCTTGTTCTTCTGGAGTATTTTAATTATACTTGGCAAATTGCTCTTCTCTCTACATTTTTGGGATCAATTTGTCAAATTCCACATACAAAAATGTTGGTGCTTAGAGTCACATAGAATTGAATGTCTGTGTTGGTTTAGAAAGAATTAATACCTATATGATTTTGGAAATTTTGTGTCCATGAACCTGACATATTTTGCCATTTATTTTTTAATGCTAAATGCTAAAAATTGTATCATTTTCTCAAACCTGGTATTACATACTTTTAAATTTATTTCTATGCATTTAATTTTATTGATGATATTATAAGGGTTGTTTATAATACTATTTTTAATCAGCTGTCTGAATATTAAAGTGCATTTGACTTTGTCCAGCCTTTCCTCTACCGACTACATCTCTGGATAACCCATGAGTTGATAAGGACATGATCATTTTTGCATCAATAGTCTAGTTTAAATGAAGGAATTGTAGAATTAGACTCACCATTGCACAATGCCTGATGGATTCATGGTTATCGTCAATGATCGTTAATACTTGTTGACATTCCCAAGAGATAAAGAACCAATTATTTCATTGCTCTTGATTAAAGAGCACACAGAATACCCTATGAAGCAGCCTCACCTGAAAAAACTCAATCTAAAACTGATCAAGATTTTAGATTGAATTAGTAATTTACAAGAAGAACAGGGAATAGAAGGACATGTTAAATGACACCTTGGACGCACAATGGGCAAAATCCACAACAAACAACCCAATTTCTTCAACAAATAAACTGCAAGGGAAAATAAAAATTTAAAAAGCATGGAGAGGAATCTATAGATTACAAGAGACAAAGAGACACGCCAATGAACCAGTGTATGATTCAAACAAACTGTATCTATGAGAATTGGAGAAATTTGAAGTCTGACTGCATATTAAGGATTCATAATATCTGTTTTTAGGTGTGAGAGTGGTATTATGATTCTGTTTTTAGAATGTCTCTATCTTTTTTTCTTTATTGGACAGAGAGAGAGAGAGAGAGAGAGTAAAAGCAGGGGGGAGTGGGAGAGGGAGAAGCAGGAATGTCTCTATCTTTTAAAGATACGTCCTGAAATACTTACAGGTAAAATTGTGTAATGTCTGGAATATGCTTAAAAAATAATCCAGGATAGAGGAGTGGGTGGGAGTGGATGAAACAGGAGTGCCCGTGAGCTGATAAATCATTTAAGCTGCTGATATGCACCTGGGCCTTTATTAGGCTATATCTCCACATCCATACATCTTAGAAATTTCCCACAGTATAAAGCCTTTTTTTTTTTAAAGACTAAAAGGAAAGGCTGTCATTCACTCATTAGATGTGATGTTCTATATATTGATATACATACTATCAAGGCTTAAAATGTTTCAAGTTTTCTTTATCCAAACTGAATTTTTTAATCTATTTTCCCTATCAATTAGTGAGAAAAGTATATTTAAATCTCCCAATTTGATGGGATTTGTCAATTTCCTCTTATAGTTCTTTTCTTAAACCAACTTTTGCTTTATGTATTTCAAGGCTGTATTACTAGGTAAATGCAAGTTTAGAATTATATCTTTCTGATAAATTGAGTCTTTTTATTATTAAGCAGACCTACTTTTTTTAAAAGATATTATTTATTTGAGAGGGAGAGACAGCATGAGAAGAGGCAGGGAGGGGGGTGAGCAGAGGGAGAGGGAAAAGCCAGACTCCTCGCTCAGCAGGGAGCCCCACAAAGGGCTCCATAACAGGACCCTGAGATCATGACCTGAGCCAAAGTCAGATGCTTAACTGACTGAGCCACCCAGGTGCCGCGTGTTTATAGCTACATCTACTTTTGATTAGTATTTGCCTCATACTTTTTCTATACTTTTACTTCTAACAATTCCGTATGCTTATGGTTTGTATGTTTTGTTTGATATTTGTGTTTACTTTTTATTACAGAATCCACACGTGCACAAGAGTAGATGGAATAGTATAATACATCTCATATACTCATTTTCCAGTCCCAGCAATGATCAATGTCCGAACTCGGGCTGCCCACACTGCCATCCATTTATCTACCCCTAAACAATCATCTACCTATTTTGAAGCAAATGCCACCCTTATGCTTTAGATGTATCTTATAAATAGCGGAAAGCTATCTTTGTTTTTCTGTCCATTCTAAATTTTATCTTTTAAATGGAATGTTAATCTATTTACATGTATTGTGATCACTGATATATTTGGATTTCTTTCTTTACCATATTTTGTCATACCATATCTTTAGCATATTTGCTTTTTATGCAAATTTTATTTTCCTTCTTCCTTGCTTTCATTTGTTTAATCTCACAAATTAGCAACTGTTATTATTCTTGTTGATGTTTCAGCATAATCAAAGGTTATTAGATTTATCTGTATGTTTACCAGCTTCATTACCCTTCCACTAGGTTGGTCCTTCTGTCTCTAGAACTTCCTTCAGTGAGGTTGTATTTGGGATAAACTCTGTTGTTTGTCTTAACATATCTTTATGTTACCCTTATTCTTGTAAAACAATTTTTTCTGCATGTAAAACTCTAGACTGTCAGTTATATTTTCCAGTACACTGAATGCACACTACCTTCTGACTTCCATTGTTGTTATAAAGAAGTTTGCTATATTGCCTTTTTACAAATAGTGCTGAAAGCAAATCATGAAACCCCCTACACCTCCCAAAACTGAGGTCAAAGCAAAGGCTTTGGAGGTCAAATAGGCAGTACAGAAAAGGTGTCCACAGCCACAAAGAGGAAGAAAGAGGCAGAGAACTTGTCTCATGTCACCCACGTTCCACATTCCCGCAGCCCAAGACACTGCAACTCTGAAAGCAACCCAAGTATCCTTAGAGGAATGCACCCAAGTCATCAACTTGACCCCTGTGCCACCATCACATTTCCCCTGACCACATTGTCAGCCATGAAGAGGAAGAAGAGCAGTGCACTGACGTTCAGGACGGATGTCAAGGCCAACAAACAGAAGATCAAATTAGCTATGAAGAAGCTCTTCAATACTGCTGTGGCCAAGACCATACCCTCATGTGGCCCACTGGAGAGAAGAAGGTACTGGAACTGTTCCCGGGGCTGTAGCTCTGGGTGTGGCCAACAAGATTTGGGGATCATCTTAACAGAGCACAGTTGGTGAGTTCTAAATAAACCATCTATAAAAGGAAGGAGGAGAAAAAGAAAGAAAAGGAGAAGAAATCTCTTAGTATAAATTGTCGTTCCTTTGACAGTAATCTGACTCTTCTCTTACTACGTTGAAAGTTCCCGGGTTTGGTGTTCTGCAGATTCAAGATGATGTGATATGACCTGTCTTTACAACACCCCATGAGGCAGACAAGACAGCTACTGTTCTGCCACTTGACCGATTTGAAAGCTAAGGCTCAGAGAGGCCAAGGATTATAAGGGAGAGAAGACTAGTTCTCAGCCGTGTAGACCCAGAAGCTCCAACTTGCTGATCACCCAGCAGCTGACACCCAAGCTCTTGAGAGGCTGATTGGGAGTATGAGAAAGGATTTCAGAGCATGAATTTGCAACTCAAAATAGAATGACCACAGGGATCAGGCAGTCAAGAGCTGTGGTCACCCAATTTTTCTAATGGGCCACTCATCGATAAATATGCATCCTCAGTAAATTTTTCTTTTATAAACTTTTTTCTTTTATAAATTTTATAAGTGGTAAATATGATTAAACTACCATATTATGTGCACCATAACAAGTAAACCAAAAATAGCATGTTAGAACAAGATGAAAAATAAATATAAATGGAAGTTCTAATAATTGTCCCCACTCCTCAGTGAATCATCTTGTGCACACCCACTTCAGAGGCTGTGAATTTGGCCCCCTGCAAACCTGTGTTACACTACAGGACGGCACTACACAAAAAGCCTAAGGAAAGGGGGTTGGATGGTGTGGGCAAACTCAGAGCCGAGGAAGGAGACGCAGCAGTGCTAGGGAGGTGGCAGCTTGGCCCACCGTCTCTTCCACAGGACAGGACTGTGGGGAGGAACCACTAGACCAGAGCTCCCTTCCTCAGGCCAGGCCTGCCTCCCCGCCACCACCTGCAGTTCTAGGCTTTTCTGCCAAGCTTCTCCTTTGGCTAGATACACATGGCTCTTCCCCACACTAACACCCAGCCTGCAGTCAGGCTGTGCCCTTCCTTCTGGGCTAAGGACACGTTCTCTCTTCTTAGGGACGTTGGCAGAAGCTGAGCTTATCCATACTCAGGTTCCACCATTTTTCATGAACAAATGCCCCTCCTTCTGTTTTGAAGGATCTGTTCATACACATTATGAGATAAACTCCATTAGGGAAGACATCCAAGTCCTCGGTGGTGTGGAGCTTGGTATAATATCCTTGACAATTTCAAAGTACACCCATTTCAATCAAGCCAACAATAATATCAAGCATCCTCCTGACAATCCTATGAGATACAAATATTTTCATTTAGGTCTGAGGAAATCAGGAACCAGGAAGGTCATGGCCTTGATCAACATCATACCTAATAAGTGACACAGCTGGGACTTGAATTTGGGTCTGTGTGGCTTCGGATCCTGAGTGTCATCTTTTTACCTGGTTGTCTTTTCCCTAGTGCCAGGGGCAACCAAGTGAAGACAGGAGCTTTAGCAGGGGTGGAGCTGCCAATGCTATTGTAGTCAATAATTATAAGCTGAAACAGCCCTGACTTCAATACCATATTTAATTTTTGTAAACACTTAACTTTTTTATTGTATATGAATAAAAAAGCCCATTACACTAACCAGATACCTAGCATTAGAAAATAAGAAATTTTTAAAACACTGAAACATCTATGGGTATATAATTATTCTCTGCCTACAGACTTTGTATTTTTAAAATAGTCACAAAAAGCAGGACTAATTAAGCTTGCATTATTACTCCATTATTAGATCACCATTGTGTTTTAACCACACGATTAACAAATTTCCCTCCTGACTGAAGCTGAAATGGCAGTCAAGATTAGTTGGATTTCAGGGTCAATCATGGGAAAATATAAAATGTAACTAGGAGTTTGGGTTAAACAAACCTAGATCCTGGCAGCAGACAGAAGCTGAAATGGGCATGCGGTCCTGGATAGTCAAAAGGGAACAGTGTGAGCTCCCTTCAAGGCAATTGGAAGGAAAGTCATGTTGAGTGGCAAATTGTCATTGCCTGATGCTTCCTCCCCTAAAATCAACCCGGAGAAATTATAGAACAAGAGAAACACAGATCAGAGGAATGAACAAGTACAATGAAATGAAAAAGATCTGGAAAAACCAAAGACTGGCTTAAGCGGTGCCCAGTGTCAAAAGCTGGCTCCCAAACATGTTTCACACAACCTGCTGAGAAAACTAAGCAGAGTTTATTGCTTCCCACAGTAAAGGGGAACATCACCTCCCAGATGTTTGGCAGTGTCTCAGAGAGGAGACGCCACTGTCAACATTTACTGAGAATTGGAAGTTTGATTTAAGGAAGTCTTTCCCCCCACCCGCCCCCGAATGGGGGAAGCTTCATCAGGATTGGGTGGGGCCATGACTGGACAGTCAGGGTTGGTGGAAACAGAAAGTAAGGATTCTGAACAATGAACTCAAATGGTCTCTTGATGCTTTCCATTGAAAAGCTGATGAGTCTTTATGGAAATTTCTATAACAATAATCAGGCTGCGCTGGAGACTCCTGGAAAAATGAAGTCATGTTAATGAAGAGAGAAGAATGGCCCAGTCATGTTAATGTAGATGGTAGGTGCAGTCCAGGCCCGAGTGGGAGTAGACTTCAGCTCTAATGGGTCAGAGTGAGACTGGCCTTGGGTGGTGGAAGACAGCAATGAGAGGGTGGGTAGGGCACTTGGAGTTCTGCTCTGGCTACCATCTTGAGCCTTAGAACAGTCACTGTTGGAGCATCAGGTTCCTGGTGTCTGCGGAACAGTCAGGGCACTGGGCACTGCATGATCCCTGCTGTGGGGAGGATTTGAGAAGAACCAGTGAGGGCAGACCACCCAACCTTCCTCATTGCCCCCAACAACTCACAGCATGGGGACCTAGCAAGTCTGGCTCTTTGCAAGATGCTGAGAGCCAGAGAAGCAGCCCTGACCAGAGTAGTTTCAGGGAGGGAGACCACAAACAGGAAGGATTCTCTGGGATCCAGGGCTCAAACACCCTGGGTCCTGTAGAGAAAGGAGTCTTCTTTTCCTTCTCCCCTCTTGGGTTCCCTGACTGGGCCTGTACGTCAGACTGACAAAAGGCAGGCTAACAAGAAGAAAAGCAACCGAAGTTTATAAGCTTGTGCATCACACATACCCAGAGATGAGTAACTCAAAGCAGGGATTAGAACTTGGGGTCTGTAGACCTAACTTCGGGGGGAAGGGACAGGGAGAAAGAAATTTCCTTTTTAGGGAAAGCACATGACTTTGGGGAAAGATAAATGGGTTCTTGGGAAAATAGATGGAGATATGACAAGTTTGTGACAATGTCTATCTGAGCATGGTCTTGACTCTGAGAGTTGATTGGAATTGCTCCCAGAAGGGGATTTATGACAGCTGAGTTCTTTGTGTGGACTGCTTTTAGGCAGATCAGGGATTTCAGGAACCCGAATGCCTTCAGCTCGAAATAATTTTTATGTCAAAGTGGCAAATTTGGGGTGGCATCTCCTGATCCCTTCTGTTCCATTCCCTTCCCCCCCCCCCGTTAGACTCTGGGATTGATTCCAGCCTGACCTTTGTTTGACATCATTATGGGGTCCTGAACTCACAGGCCAAAGTAACCAGATTCCCAAGGAAGACACCTGTTCCAAAATAAAGACAGCCAAATATTATCCACTGCTTAAAGCAGAGTTATTTGGAAGAAGAGGACTAAAATTGTAAAAGAGCATAATAATCAATAAACTTAAGATAAAGAAAGAATTGGCCAAAATTGGCAAAAATAAGAAAACATGTTTTTAAAAAGAAGAGGAAGGGCAAAGGATTTGTATAGACAGCTCTCTGAAGAAGGTGTACAAATGACCAATAGGCCCATGATGAGATGCTCAGCATCGTTAGTCATCAGAGAAATGCAAATCAAAGCCATAATGAGGCACCGCTTCACACTCATCAGGATGGCTATCAGAGGGAGGTGTGGGGGCCCAGAAAAGAGCAAGTGTGGAAAAGGATTTGGAGAAATTGGAACTCCTGTGCCTTGCTGATGGAAATGTGAAACAGTATAGCTGCTCAGCACAAGAGTATGGCGGTTCCTCAAAAAATTAATCATAGGATTACCATTTTAATCCAGCAAGTCCACTTTTGAGTACACACCCAGAAGAATGGAAAGCCAGGACCCAAACAGATACTGGGAAACCCATGTTCATAGCAGCATTATTCGTAATACCAAAAGGTGGAAGCAACCCAAGTGTCCATTGACAGATGACTGGATAAGAAAAATAGGGACTATTTCCAGACTTACAAAGGAAGGAAATTCTGGCACATGCTACAACATGGTGGCCAGAATGGGAAGGGAGATGGGGAGTTATCGTTCCAGTTTGGGATGATGAAACAGTTCTAGGGATGGATGGTGGTCATGATTGCATAATAATGTCAGTGTCCTTAAAGCCACTGAACTGTACACTTAAAAATGGTTATAACAGGGGCGCCTGGGTGGCTCAGTCGGTTAAGCATCCGACTCTTGATTTCAGCTCAGGTCATGATCTCAGGGTCGTGAGATCAAGCCCCACGTCGAGCTCCACATTGGGTTCCACGCTCAGCACAGAATACACCTGTCTGCTTGTACTTTCCCTCTGCTCCTCCCCCTGACCGGCTCTCTCTCTCAAATACATAAAATCTTTTCAGAAATGGTTGTAAGAGCAATTTTGTTATGTATATTTATATGTATGCTATGTATATGTATAAAAATTCCTCCATCCTGGGGCACCTGGGTGGCTCAGTTGGTTAAGCAACTGCCTTCAGCTCAGGTCATGATCCTGGAGTCGCGGGATCGAGTCTCGCATCAGGCTCCCTGCTTGGTGGGGGGTCTGCTTCTCCCTCTGTCCCTCCCCCCTCTCATGCTCTCTCTCTCAAATAAATAAAAATCTTTAAAAAGAAACTTCCTCCATCCTTCTATCCCCATTGAGAACAAGACCTTACTCTGCCTGTAGCCCCAGCCTCCCTAGGAAGACGCATGAGTCCCATGGAAGGTCTGCTCCAGGCCCTGGAACCATGGGGGAAGGGGCGGTTGGCGGGGAAGGGGCAGTTGGCTTGGAAGGGGCACAAGAGAACTCTGGAAAGCGATGAAATGTTAAATATCTGATTGTGGTGATGGTTACAGGAGTGTCTAAATTCTTGGAAAGGTACATTTTGGTACATTATTTGTATATAAATTATACCTCCATAAAGATATATTTTTTTACGGGGAATGGATGAAACAAACTGGCCCAGTGCTGTGAATGGTTGACATTGGTAATGAATACATGGAAATTTATTATTCTATTCCACTTACTTTCATTTGTATTTGAAAATTACCATAACAAAAAGTTTTAGAAAAATCAAAATATGCGTCATCCAACTTCCCTGACTCCACCACCCCAAAGACATGCCTCCACGGGACTAAAAAGTAAAGGCTTTGGCACTTTATTTACAAAATATGATTCATAAGCTTTAACTCGTATTATTCTCCCGAGAATCAGGGGCATCCATAAATTATCATCTCCCTCTCACGTGGGGACCCTAAGGAGCCCATGGGAAGTGACTTACTTACCAGCAGATCACACAGCTGGGGCAGCAAGGCTGGAGTCTGAGCTCGAGGTTCCTGACGGCACGCAGGTGTTTCTGCCAAAGCACCCGTGAGGTCCCAGGGCCACAGCCCCCCACTCCGTGGGACTTGTGCCTCTCACAGCTCCTTTCCAGGCTCTCCTGAAGATGTTCAAGGAGCTTCCGGCAGGGCAATTCTAACCTAGATTAGCAACTAGAGTTGGAGGTGATTGCCTGTGAGTTACCATGGTTATGTCCTACTCAGCTCCCCGTGAGCCCCAAAGAAGAAGAAGCTAATACAGTGGTAGGAAGACATCTCAGGCAGGGTCAGAAACGCTCCCTGGCTCTTTGCAGAACATGTCCATTTTCTCCAGTTTCTGAGAACAACTTTATGTAAAAATGGGTGCAAATGTGCAAAAGGAACACCATTTCCTGACTTCCTAAACCACAAGCCACGTGTGTGGAGGTGTCGCTGTTTAAGGAAGAAAACCAACAGCATGCTGGCCCTCCCTGGCCCCCACCTCATACAGTAGCTGCGAGGACTGAATGAGCCAACCCTTGTAATGTGCTTAAAACCATAGCTGGCTCACGGTGAACCTCCAGTATTTTAATTAATATTACTATTCCAAATATCTTCATGGAACCTATTAAAAGTGTTTAAATTTCTTGTTTAAAATAGAACTTACTAGCAGCTCTCTTATCTTGGTTCCAGAACTTACTCATCCAGAATACAGATAAGAACAATGCTAAGCAAAAGGTCGCAGAGCATCCCTGAGAGCTATCAGGAAGTCGCCATTAAATTTTGGTCTCTACATTTCCCTGGGAATGAGATCCATTGCTGTCGGCTGCATGACATGTGAGGCAAGTTAGTGCGCTCCTTGAAGCCTCAGCTGGTGCACATGAAGCGGTGAGCTGCACCCCAGCAGCACAACATTGTGTGTGATACACAGTGTGTCATGGGGTACAAAGATGGTTGGCCCGGATCAAGGGACTGGAGCTTGCTCAGTTTGGCAGAGATGCGCACACGCTCATAGATATAGCAGCGTCTTGGGCATCAGGAGGTACCGGCCTGAGAACCAGACAGAGCCAGCCTGGTCCCCCATCCAGAGAGCAGCTCCTGGGGGCACTGCACGCCAGGGCGCCAAGACCTTCCAGCACCAATAGGAGGCGCGCTGGGTGGGCCCAGGTGCCGGCCAGAGAAGGCTGTGTCATCCCTGGAGTCCCCTGGCAGGCTCTCATGCACTAGGAATGCAACAAGACCCCTCACCGTGGGGCTTACCTGGGCCCATTCACCATCTCTCCATTCTTAGGTGACTGCCTGGGACCAGCATCCAGGCTCCATCTCAGAGGGTCCATGTCAGAGTGTTCTGGCAAGCTCCCCTAACCACCAGACCTCTCAACCTTCCATATTCCTTGACGCCAGCCTACACCTCCTCCCCACGAAGAAATCTTGCTCTTTCACAGTAGCGCCTAGTGGTCCATAACGCCCAGAGCAATGGAAGAATTGGCTCCTCTTTCTTCCAGGACAGAGAGAGCTTAATCCCCTGCCTATGTTATAAAGCAGGGGATAATTACATCCCATCCTTCTAGTGCCTCAAAGAAAAGATTTTTTTTAAGTCGCATATTAAAACAGGCTGAACATTTATATTCTGCCATCATTTCAATTCATCACCTTATTTCCAAGTGCCTACCACAGGCCTGCTCCAGGCCCTCAGGCTGTAATAAGTGAGCTGTGTCTCCACCCTTTGGGTTCTGGTCAACCGGCCAGGTGCCAAGGAGTGTGCCCTCTGGTGAGGGAACGAGGGAGTGAGGGTGGCAGCAAGCTGTGCGAAAAGATGTCCCAAGCAGCAGCGGGGGGTCAGGATGCTACCATGACCTCGGGCCCTCATCTGAGTGTAGGCTTTGGGCTGGGCAGAGAGGGGACTGGAGAAAGACCAGGGTGTTCTACCAGCAAGACGGCAGAAGAGAGGACGTCAGCGTGGTGTGGAGCTAGCTTCAGGACCACTTCTGGGGAGCCCCGTTGGTGGGGCTGAGGGGCTGGCCTGGAAGACTTGGAAAGAGGCAGGATGCAAGGGCTGTAGCCGTCCCAGGGAACAGGCTTCCCAACAACTGAGGGGTCAGCCGGTGCTCTGTTGCAGCTTTGAGTTCCAACGCTGGCACCTGAGCCTGGGCCGGACCCAGGGTGGCCTAACCAGGAGTGGGAGAAGGCAAGGCGCCCTCCCAGGCAGCCGCCTGAGCCCCACTGACCGTGGAAGAGGGGTCTGTGATTCAGGGCACAGCACGGCTGACAGAGGACTGGTTGAACCCTCCCGTCTGCAGTGGGCAGCCCAAGGGACACTCCAGGAGTCTGCAGCCTGGACCCAGTCTCCGGCAGTCTGGGTCTGACGCACACTCACCTCAAAACTGGCCTTCCCTTTCAGTCGTCCTCTCAGAGGTCCAGCCGGAGTCCCCAGCCTGCCAAGCCTGGATGGAAATAAGATGTTTACGTGCTTGCTTGCTCGCATCTCTCCCCTGCCTCATTCCAAAAAGGATCTGAGATAACATTCCAGCATCCAAAAAAAGTGAAGAGTGGATAGATGTAAAAATCAGGACATTGGAAGACAGTTTGGCAGTTTCTTACAAACTAGACACATTCTTTTTATTACTATTGTTATTCAATTTTAAGTAGGCTCCACGCTCAATGTGAGGCTTGAACTCACAACCCTGAGATTAAGAGTAGCACTCTCCACCACTGGAGCCAGCCCAGTGCCCCCGGACATAGTCTTACTATGGGACCCAGTTGCGTTCTTTGGTATTTACCCAAATGAGTTGAAAACATGTCCACACAAAACCCGGCACACAGCTATTTACAGCAGCTTTATTCCTAATAGCCAAGGGTTGGAGGCAACCAAAACGTCCTCTGTCGGTAAATGAATGGACTGTGGTACATTCAGACAATGGAATATTATTCAGCACAAAAAGCAAATAAGCTATCAAGCCATTAACAGCTATGTGGGAAATTTAAATGCATATTACGAAAAGAAGCCAATCTGAACCGGCAACAGATTGCCTGATTCCCACTATGTGACATTCTGGAAAAGGCAAAATAATGGAGACAATATAAAGATCAGCGATTGCCAGGGGTTGGGGGAGGGAGGGATGAAGAGGCAGAGCACAGAGGATTTTTAGGGTAGTAAAGATTATCCTGTAGGATGCTATAATGTCAGAGACATGCTATTATACATTTGTTAAGAACCCATAGGATGTACACCACCAAGAGTTGACTGTAAACTATGGAGGTTGGATGATGATGATTATGTGTCAATGCAGGTTCTTCAAGTTTATCACATGTCCCCTCTGGTGGGGGATGTTGATAATGGGGGAGGGTGTGCATGTGTGGGTGCAGGGGGTATATGAAAAATCTCTGTATCATTTCTTCAACTTTGCTGTAAGCTTAAAACTGTTGTAAAAATGAAAATCTATCTTTCTTTGAAATCAGGGCAAAGGAAAATACAGGTAAAGAAGAAAGATAATGCCTGAGGGGAAGCTAATGCGTGCATACTCAGTTGTAAAATCAGGGCAGAGATCCCTAGGAGCAAAAAACAGAGAAACCTGATCAGCTAGCACGTTGACGACACCAGGTAAAATAAACCAAGTGCTCCTATATGCATCCGCATCCATAGATCTCAAGAACATGGAAGGTTGAGCAGAAAAGCAAGTTCCAAACATTGTCAACAAACTACATGTAAAATTTCTAAACACACTCCATAATACTGCATATTGCTTATGGAAGCAGCCAATATAAATTAGGAAATCACGGCATGGATGCATCCCAAACTCGTGACAGTGGTTTCCTCCAAGGAGAGATGAAGCGGAAAGGATTCAGTTTTATCTGCCTTGTTTTATTTCAGTACAGCAAGCAAACCAAAAGGTCTGAAGTAAACATGAAAACTTGTGAATATCTGTTCATTTGGGGTGTCAGGAACATGAGAGTTATATTATCCTTTGTACCTGTCCTGTTAAGTGTGCAAAAGAACAATTTCTAACTTCACAAATTACCACAATAAAAAAACATACTATATCCCAAACTGGAAAATCAAGCCGGCTGGGTCAGTTGGCTCTTACTGGGCCAAATGTCCCCGTGGGGCACTCAGAAACAGGGACCTCCATGACCAACACGCTTCACAATCTCAACAGCAAGTTCTGTTTCTTAGGGCGCCCCTCCAGACAAACCAAAGGTATAACCATAAAAATGAAGGGACAAGTGGGAAAGACCTGAGGCTTGACCCCACCCAAAGCCATTTCATATTATTTTATGTAACACTCCAGAGAGCCAGAGGGGCAGCTGTCATCCCTCTCCCGTCTCGCAGGTGGGACAGGCTCTGCAAGAACAGGGTCTACACCACCATAGAGCCCGCCAGCCTGCAGGGCTGGGTGGACTCCATCCCCTTGGTGCTCAGCCCACACCCAGGCTCGGAGGCTACATTCTGTGATCACGAGGGAAGAGAGGACTGAGGGTGACATTGCATCTCACCCTGCTTTGCCTGAAGGAAGACCTTGTCCCCTTCAAGTTGTTCTTGATTCCACAGCATCGCTAGGGCCGCCCTGGGCCGGGCGCAATGCCAGGAAACTACCTGTCTCGCTTCTGGGCCCCAGCAGCATATAATGTGCCAGGCTAGCCCACGCCTGCGTGTTTCACAGAGGCTGCTTCGAAGGTCAGAAACATCCTTCCACCCCTTCCACTAGGCTGACTCTTTCTCATATTGACAAAACACAACTCAGGTGTCACCTCCCCCAAGAAGTCTCTGCTGATTGCCCCATGCTGGGTTAGGTGCCCTTCTCCCTGGTTTCTTCTCTTTGGTTTGTTGCATTTCCTCCAAGGAACCTGTGTACTAAGTTATGGCCTGCACCCAACCATGGGACCTCAGAGGAAGAGACCAGATCTTACTCATCTCCTGAGCCTAGCCCACAGCAGCCCCTGGGTCCTTACCCACGGTAGGGAATTGCACAAAGACACACCTGAGACCAGCGTCTGCCTCCCAGCCCAGCTCCCCATCCATCTGTGGGGAGACAGGCATGAATAGAACAGGGAGCGTACATCAGGTAAGCGAAGTGCTCTCCCTGAGACATGCCAGGTGCTGGGAGGCAGCACTCGGAGCCTTGGCGATCACATGCCCACCCACATTTTCTGTGCATCCCTCAAAGCTGCTGGAAGGGAGCTATGGGTCAAATCAGCCGCCCCCATGTGGGAGGATCCACAGGGGGGAGGGAAGGAAGGCACAGCCAGTCTTGGCCTGGGAGAGCAGACAGTCCCACAGCAAATGCTGAAGTGACGTTTGATCTTAAAGGTGGCGAAGTACAGCTCACAGCTCATTTCCCCGGCTGGGACCTCACTCTTCCATTCCCCCTCAGGTTAACTCTGGATTCCAGGAGGTGACCCAGGCAAAGCACTTATCTGTTAGCGGACTAAATGCCTGTCGTGGACTACCTGGAAATTCAGAGGAAAAGACGGTAGTTTTTACCAATCTCCTGAGTACCTCTGAGGAGGAAATTGGCTGACAAACCCATGCAGACATTCTAGAACGCTGTGTTCCTGTATAAATTGGTCTTGCTTTCTAGAACACTTAGCCCTGTTGAGAACACGCTGTTGCTAGGATACAACCAATGAGTACACACGCTGACTTTCTATTATCAGTTCAAAGAATCCTAGCCTCTGTTTGAAACCGGCTCCGCTAAGGGCACTCGTCATCTCCTAACTGCTCTGTCTAATGGACACTTTTGAGTCCCTGCCTTGCCAGACCTGTTGCCTCCAGATTCGGGAGCTGATCACTTGGGCCTCCAGAACACTCCTTGTGCCCCATCCCTCCATCCATGTGCCTCTCCCCGCAGGCTGCCCCTTAAATACGGCTGAGCCCCTGGCTCCCCCACCAGGGCCTGCATAAGGTGAGGCAGGGAGGGACCCAGGCAGCAATAGTCAGGGAGGACTTACCTCTCAAGACCTACAGGTGCAGAGCCGGGGCCCAGAGGGAGGCCCTCCTGCAGCGCTGCATCCGGGCCCCTGGTTTGCTCTTCCTTCTGAGGCCCTCGGGCTGCCCCTCCCACCCTACTGGGGCTTCACCTAGAACTCCTCCCTGGCCTCGGGCCCATGCATCCAACTTCTGGACATTTCCACCTGGACACCCTCAGCTCCTCCGAAGCAACCTCCCTCCCCTGCATCCCCTAGCTACACAAGGTAGAGACTCAGCAGTCATCCCTGCACACATCTCTAGCACCTGGTTAAGAGGACTTTACCTCTTCATGTGTTTCTCCAAATCATCGCTTTCCGCCATCCCATGACTGCCTCACATGAGACCCTCATGTCTCTCTCCTGTGGTTGCAATAATCACCTGTTCACACTCCCTGCCTTCCATCGGACAACGCACCTCACCCAGTCACCAGGGACTCAACGCTTTCTCCCTGCAGTTCTATCCTCGGGTATAGGAATGGGTGCCCAGAATGAACGAACTCCCCTCCTGTGAGGGACAACTTGGCGATGTCTATCAAAATTATAAATGTACATATGCCCTCGGACTCAGTAGTTCCACTGTGGGCAATTCATTCTCCGCACACATTCCTCTGTGTGAGGATATTAATGGCAGCATGTTTATAACAGCTCAAAATCAGAAACAACCTCTGTGTCCATCCATAGGCAAAGGTTGAATGTAAAATGTTCAATCCATGGAACACTTTAAAGCCAACAAAAGATGAAAGCAGCTCTGTTTGTACTAAGACAGAATGACTTCCGTGGCTTATCGATAAAAAGCCAAGGGTAGAACAGGATCGTGTGCGACCACTGTGCTAAAGGGGAGATACGTACACATCTGCTCTTATGGTCACACTCCCTCTGGAACAAAGCACGCCGAGGCCAGGGGTTGCTTTTGACAAGAGGACTCAGGGAAAAGGGCGAGGGAGAGACTTACTCACCACAGTGTTCTTTCTTTACCGCCTGAGTTCTTTATGTTGCGCACGTTTTACCTTTGCAAATAAAATATGCCCCAGCCGTCCTGTGCTTCGCAGCCAGCGACCTCTCCAAAGTGCAGATGTGATGGCGTCACATCCTGCTTTCAACACTTCAAGGGCTCTCCACGACAGGGTGTCTGGGACAATCGTGGTTCACACTTGTTATAGAGCAATTAACACCTGTTCATTAATTTTAAGCACCTTTCCACTCTCAAACATGTCCTCAGGTGAACGATAAATTATATCCTCACTCTATCGGCGACCCCAAAGATATAGTCCACCCTCCCTAACATGGCTCATGAGCCCTCCTCATCCAGCCTGTCTTCCTAGCCCCACCCTACCCGGCCCCTCTTTAAACTGCCCAGCTCATTAAACTCCAGAAACACTGAACTACTTATAGCTCCCCTGCACACGAACGATCGGTAGCCCCCCGGCCTTTGCTCATGCTGTACCCTCTGCTGGGAATGCCCAGCATACCCACCCAGCCCCAGGCAGAGACAGTCTCATCCATCCTTCAAGACTCAGCCATGGCTGCCCGCCCCGGGCTGCCCCCAACCCCTCCGTCGCCTGGCTGCTCTGAGATGGATCCTGCACAGAGCCCAGGGCCTCAAGCGCACAATAAACCTTTTCTGTACCGTGGCCTGTGCTTGAGGTCCAGAACCCGTCCTGTTTGAAAAAGAAGACAAAAGTAATGCACTAAATTCGAGCCCGGCTCCAGGGTCAGGAGCACCTGGCATAACCTCGGGAGAAGGGGTGTGCATCCAGGGCTCCCCTGAGCACCCTCTTCCTGTAAGGTAAGGGATTGGGGCCTTGAAGTTTCCTTTTGTAGTGAAACAAAAACAAAAACAAAAATGATGATTGCTCCACCACCAAATATAGAAATGTCGGGGTTGGAGAATCCAAGGACTCCCTCTTTGTCTAGGCTAACTTCTCATCCAGGCATGTCATTCCTAGATGGAAAGTTCTTTAAAGTGGCAGGTGTTTCCCTTCTAACCCTGAGCCCTGAGGGCAAGGTTAGGCCAATAGTGATAAGAGGTGCAGACTCGCCCCAGAGGGCTGCCGGTGCCCTCTGTCTCCCAGATGCTCTCCCTGGGGGTTAGTTTCTGGGGCCCATGCAACAAAGTGCCGCAAACTGAGCGGTTTAAACAACAGATTGATTATCTCACAATTCTGGAGGCTGGATGTCTGAGATGGTGGTGTCAGCAGACTTGGCTCCTTCTGAGGGTCCCTTTTCCCAAGGACACCAGTCATATTGGATTAGGGGCCCACCTCCTCCAGTAGGACCTCATCTTCACTAATTATATCTGCAGTAAATGACCCTATTTCCAGATAAGGTCATATTCACAGACACCTAGGGGGTAGGACTTCAGCATGTGAATCTGAGGGGAAGGCAATTCAACCCATAACACCCTGCTTGTGAGTTTCTATTCTCAACCCCAAAATGTGCAGGCCCAACCTCCGGAGGCCCCCTCTGCTATCAATGAGGGGTACCTGAAGTCAGCCTCGCCTCCCTAGGGAAGCCAGGGCCAAAGAGGGACACCCTGCTCCCCTCATGAAGGAAAGTCTCCGGATTACTTATAAGACGGGGAGCTCCTGAGTCGCCTGGTGCAGACCCACCCATTCGCCGTGGGTCAGTGTGGTCAGCAACGCGCGCCTTGGAGTCCGATGGCTCCGGTATGGCATCGGCTTCACTCCCCTGCCAGCCCTGTGACCCTGGGCGTTCCTGAACATCTCGGTCCGCTCATGTCTACAATAAAAATAACCCTGCTCGGGTCACAGACTGCAGATGAGGCTTACATGAGATAATTCAGCATGGAAGTATTGGTACTTTCTTGTTGCCCCACGCCCGCCCCAGACACTCACAAACACGACTGCACCACGCACAAAGCGTGCGACTCTTGATCCCAGCATCCAGAGTTCAAGCCCCCTGCTGGGTATAGAGATTACTTAACTAAATAAACTTTAAAAAAAAAAAATGAGGAGCTCCCTCTCCAAACGCCAGATTTGTGGATGCTTCTTCTTTGATTCTGCCCTACCTCGGGGTAAACTTTAGACAAGGTAAGGTGGGAAGCCAGATTTGGTTGTTGCTGTCCCCACGGATGGCCAAACGCCCATTGTCCTTTAATGCAGAACTCTAAGAAGTTCCCTAAAATGGGAGGAGTCAGGCCCCGGGTTCAAGTGACCCATCTCCCTCCCCTGGCACCCGGGTGGGTGAATGGGATCATCTCAGGCAGGAGCAGCCTTGACGGTTTCCACGCTCGCTGCAGACATTGTCCCATGGCCCCATTTGACAGCGGAGCGAAGGTGAACCTCTGAGGTGGAGCCCGGCCAGTACTCCGCACCAGTTTCCTCCTGGGCCCAAGAGGTCGGCTTTTCATTGACGAAAACATTTTCTTGATTGCGCAGAGATGACTTTCAATGCATTTAGGAGCCCTGTTTCCTGTGCCCCCCTCCTTCCCAGCCTCCAAGGCCCCCCCGTGCCACCTCCCGCGCTCCCTGCAGCGACACCTGGAGGACATTTCGGGCATTGCTAGTAGCTTCCAGCAGCTGGAAGAGGCAAGGGGCTTCTAGAAGAAGGGGGCTGAGAAAGTGTGCTGTAAGAAATACACCCAAGAATGAGGCCAGACAGTGATATGTCAGGAAAAAAAAAAAACGGAGTCCCACCCATTCGCCGTGGGTCAGCGTGGTCAGCAACGCGCGCCTTGGAGTCCGATGGCTCCGGTATGGCATCGGCTTCACTCCCCTGCCAGCCCTGTGACCCTGGGCGTTCCTGAACATCTCGGTCCGCTCATGTCTACAATAAAAATAACCCTGCTCGGGTCACAGACTGCAGATGAGGTTTACATGAGATAATTCAGCATGGAAGTATTGGTAATTTCTTGTTGCCCCACGCCCACCCCAAACACTCACAAACATGCGCTCTCAAATTAGTTCTTTCAACAAACAAGTGCTGAATGTCCACTGTGTGCCAGACGCAAATGTCCAAAGAGAAGGGAAGAGGCACACACATCTAGAAGGTTCCAGAATATTCCCTTTCCACTGAGTCTGTTTCTCTCCAAAACACACTGCTGTGGGCAGCAGCCATGGCCCACATAGAAATAGAGCTTCCCTTTGATCCAGCTCAAGATCTCCACCTCTTTAATCTCTGCCCAGAAGTAAAGCCTGAATGGTGACCAAGTTGCCGCCTCCCTTTGAAATCAATGCAGCTGTCGGCACAGGAAAGATAAAAATTCATGGGGGAATTTTCTTCAGATCTGCACTTTGCTCACTGTATAAGCTGTTGGGATTTTGCAACAGTATTTAGAAAATTTGTAATGCCAGACTTACATCTTCTTCAGAAGTTTGGGGGTTGGGGAAGGGAGAGGAATTTATTTTAGAATTCCGTTTCCTTATGACATCAACAAATGATAAGGGAAATAGAGAGAAGCGGCAGTGAGGACCAGGAAAAGGAGAGAGTCTCTATAATGAGAGTCTGCAGCCTCTAATAACAGACTCTGGCTGCCGCTCTGGGACCCCGGGTCCCCTCAAGTTGTGCTTCAAGACACTTCGTAGCTTCTAGGCCTGGGGACCTGCTCTTAACCGTCCAACCTCGACTCCCGTATCCACTCATTTCATAAATATCACCGGCGAGGCTGCTGCATGCCAGGTGCTTTGCCTGGGGAATACACGTGGGCCTGAGCCCCCAACCCTGGGGAGTCCAATGTGTCATCAGTGCGAGAACAATGTGTCCCAATTCAAGGGACTTAAAAGGCCTGTACCAAGTATGCTGGCATTCGGGAAACTTCTGGGAAGGGGCTTCAGGAATGTTCTGAGCAGACTGTTGGCCTTGTTTACCCAGCCGAAGTCAAAAGGAATGAGTCCTCTGAGGACCACTCCCCTCATCTGTGCAGTTTCTTGCTCACCTGTAGGACTGACTGAGAACCCCAGTGGAGGAGGGGGGCGGTGCTTGCAAGCTCAGAGAAATAGCAGAGAAGGAGCCCCGAGAAGCTGCCTCCAGGCCATCCTGGTTTCAGGCATTCCAGAACGGGAGGCGGCGGTGGCAGCTGTGGCCAGCAGTAGACCCGAAGGAGGAGAGAGTAGATGGTAGTGGGGAGGGGACCCTGAATCTCAGGGCCTGCCCTCAGGTGGGAGTTAGTCTGGGCCAGATGGGGTCTGGAGGCCTCTTCTTCGGTGGTCTGACCACGGGGACGGGGCTGGGTGGGCTGCGGCCTCAGGTGTGATCAGAAGGCCATTTATCATACCTGAATCAGCACCTGGTGATGCATCCCACCCAGGCCATTGGAGAGGCCTGATGAGGATCTATCCCTGCCTTGTGTATATGCTGTCAGATAAAAACACAGAATCTACAGCTGGAAGTCGAGACACTATGCCAAAAGAGGCTTTCCATCGAGAAGGAGCTGGGTACCCTCTCTGCAGCATGACCATGCAGCGTATTCTTAGCAAGCTGAGTAGCTCTGCAGAGGTGGGAAAACCCAGTCCAGGGGCCCCCACAAGCCAAGGGGGTGCCATTTACATGGACTACAAGATAAGCAGGGCCCCTGGGAGCGGGCAAAGCTGTGGGCCTGGCCAGGGGAGGGGGCTGGGGGAAGGTTAAGTGGGCAGGGGCTGAGTGGCGACAGAGCCGATCAACGGGAAGGCTGTCTGTCCAGCTGCAAGTCTAATTCTCATCATCATCATTCTGTCGCAGTAAATTCATCTATGGCTGCAAATATCAAGCATGAAACTAAACCAAGCTGACTGTAAATACAAGGAATTTCAGAAAGAAAGACATCGGTGTGAGGGATGGTTTCTGCACGGACGTGAAGCATGGTGGCATTCCCTTCGCTTCCAGAAGGACCCCCGAGTTAAGGAGGGAAGGAGGACCCCACAACTCAGGGACAGCGAGAGGTTAGTGCCCCCGGAGGAAGGAGTCGCTACTGACTAGAAGAAATGGGGCCAAGAGCTCAGATCTGGGAGCAACAAGATATTTCCTGAAGAGCTGCTCCGAGTGGTTCACGCCCCCCCCCTCCCCGAGAAGACTACGCCAGCATACCTGCGTGCCTCTTCAACAACCAGCCAACGAAGGTAACGCTGGGTGGTGGACCTAGGTTCTAGTCTGTTCTGTGAAGGCAGACTTCCTGTGTGTCCAAGGGCACAGCCACGCCCTCTCTGGGGCCTCGTGCCTGCAGCAGGGGTGACCGACCAGAGGACCCGAAAGAGCGGTGCAGCTGAAATGTAGCCTCTGAGTTGAGGTTATATTCCGCATATTTGGACTAATCTTGGACTAATTTCTCCCTTTAGCTGAATTTAGATATCTTTTACAAAATTTCTTTTCTTCCATGGGCTAGATTTGGGATTTTAGAGTGAGCTCACGGATACTCCGAGAAAACAATCTAGAATAATCTTCAGTCTCTTGGCTCTCTGGGCCCTGCAGGAAGACGCGGATTACGACAGAACGGGGACTTAGCGCCACCTTGTGGTCCTTCTGATTACACTCTGGAGCCGTAACCACGAGCAGGCAGGAAAGAGTAAGAGGACTTTGGCCTTGGGCCGGAACTGTGTGGCCGTCTCGCAAGTTCACCAAGTTCCACCAGCTCAAACAAAATCATCTAGGCCAAAACAAACGGAGAACTGATATACATAGAGCCCTGTGGCGTTTCATTCACTTCTTACACGTCTTCGCTGGAACATTTCTCTTATTCATCCCTTTCCCCGGGTTCCTGCTAGAAGCTGGAGATGCAGCCGTGACCACGTCAGGGCCCTTGTCTTCGAGTTGCTCGTGGAGTCCTGGCAGGGACAGGGACAGGCACAGACGAACCGTGCTGCACGTTGTGGTAAGAAGTCAGCGGCACAGGACGCCGGCGGTCTGGAGGAGGCGGAGCCGTTCCTCGGCCTCCCCGGGGGCACGCGTGGGGACACTCTTAGAAGGGAAGATACACGGTCTTGGACATTAGAGGGTGAATGGGATCCAGTCAAGGGCAGGATGGCGGTCGGGCATTCTAGGCAAAGACAGCCAGAGAGCAAAGTCTTCCTGCAAGACCTGAGGCAGCCCAGCGGGGATGGCACCTGCAGGGTGGGGCAGGTGGCCGGGGGAAGGCATCTGGACTTCACAATGCAGCCACCTCAGCCACTGAAGCTTGATTTGTGCCAGGGCGGGTGGCCAGAAGGCCCAGCGTCTAATTCTCAAAGGAATCCACAGTCGGACTTTCAAGGTTGTCTTCAAATAAGAGTCAACATTCAAAGGACATACTGGCAGGATAAAAAAAAGGGGGGGGAGGGGGATATTCATGAAACTACTTTGGACCTGTGTCCTATCACCAGGTGACACCATTTGGAATATACTATATTAATTTTTTTTTAATTCTACCATTATCTTGGAACTAGCACAACTGGATAGCATTACATTTTTTACATTTAAAGCATTAATACTGGGCGCCTGGGTGGCTCAGTCAGTTAAACGTCTGCCTTCAGCTTAGGTCATGATTCCCGAGTTCGGGGATCGAGTCCCACATCGGGCTCCCTGCTCAGCTGGGAGTCTGCTTCTCCCTCTCCCTCTGCCCCTTCCCCTGCTTGTGTGCTCTCTCTCCATCTCAAATAAATAAATAAAATCTTTTAAAAAATAAAGCAGTAATACTGTGAAAAGCAAACACATACAGTGCATCATAACCTTGACATGTTGTTGGCTTTAGTATGTCAAAAAATAAACGAAGGAAGGGGCCCGGGCCTCGCTCAACCTCTGGAAAGCTCTAGAAAGTTCTGGGGATAGACGGAATGGAGGAGAACCAAAAGAAGGTGAAGCTGGAGGCTGTTGTGATAGTTGAGGCCTGAGCTGCAGAAACCCGGCTCGGTCAGGATCCGTGTGGAAAGAGAGGAGGAATATTACTGACTCTTCAAATTTGGCAGGATTTGCTGAAAAATTTGTTAATAATCCCTCATGCCTGCTAATGAGGGTAGATCCTGGTAACCACAGGATCTTTTGTTTGGAGAGCGGTAAGTCAACATCCTTGGTCTGCTGGTATTTGGCCAAATCACAGGCGGTATCAGGCACGGGAGGCCGGGCACTGAGAGCTTGCAGAAGTTCGACGGACCCAAACTGTTCAACCAGGAAGGGACAAGGGATGTGGAACGTTCCTGAGGCTGCAGGAGCCAGTGGTCCTAGGGGCCGCCAGGGATGTGTCTCCATCAGAGGGCTCTGGGTACTTGGTGGGCCCCAAGGGACCTGGGAGACAGAGCATAAGCCATGCCAAGACCATGCCAAGCCATGCCAAGTATTCTAAGATGAGCCCCGGACAAGTCATGGGAGGCAGGGCATAAAAACTGTCCGTAGCCTATAGTACAGCTCCAGCCAGAGACCAGCCACCAGGGCAGATTGGGAAAGGGGAGCCCTCATCTGTGCTCAGGAAGCTCTGCTCGCCGCCAGTCTCCTGAGACTTGCTACAAGAGTAACGTCTGCGGCGCCTAGGTGACTCAGTCAGTTAAGCGGCTGCCTTCAGTTCAGGTCATGATCCTAGAGTCCTGGGATCGAGTCCCGAGTTGGGCTCCCTGCTCAGCGGGGAGTCTGCTTCTCCCTCTGCCCCTTGCTCTATCTTGATATCTCGCGTGTGCGCGTGCGAAAGTAAATAAATAAAATCCTAAAAAAGAGGGAGAGAAGGGTCTAACAACGAAGACTCACGCCACATCTCATTTGAACAGTGGCCGTGAAGCCCTACAGCTCAAGGGGCAGGGCCCTGGCCTTGTAAAGCAGCTCTTTCTTTGGCGTTAGCTTTGCCTAGAAGCCTCATAAATTGTTTAGCTGGGTAAAGCCAGGCCAGAACATATAACCGAATGCCACTGGGTCAGCAGCTGAGCTGCCTGTTTGACTTGTTGGCATAGAGGGTGGAGACAGCGCCGGCCTATGAAATGCCTCTTTAGGAAGCCTTCCCCGAGAAGGAACACACACCCGGTTATCTGTGTTTGCTGAACGACACTAAAAAATCCTTTATTATTGCCCTCAGCTCAGGTTTTTAAACCACAGAAATACTTATGACCCTGCAGAGGGAAAAATCGCTCACATTTTCTGGCTGTTGGGTGAACATCGATTCAGATATTGCTGAATAAGGGGTGATACCCAATTGCACAGCCAGAGTGCCCCCCTCCCCGTTGGGGACCTGGCCTTCCCTGAGCCCTCTTCCTCTTCTCTCTATCCCTTCAACTTCTCAATTACATTCACTTGTCCAGCACTAATTTATTGGGGTACTTCCCTTGAAAGGGGCATTCTGTCTGGCCACAGGAGCAGTGACTATCGATTGACTAAATCTTGCCCTCTGCTTGCTTGCAGGGCAGCGGTAGAGACAGAGAGCAAGCAAGAGGATTTCAACTGAGAGGGATCGGGTGGGGGTGGGGCGTAAGGCAGATTTCTGCAGGCATGAAAAGGATGAGCAGTTCTTCAACAGCACCAAAGTGAGAAAAGAGCATTCCAATCTGTGAATCAACTTCCAACTCCTTAATAAAATAAATCCGTGAAGGCGCTTTTAACACATGGCCATAAAATTCTTTGATACTCTTCTCACGGAGAGAGGTGGTTCTCTGTCCCCTCTCCTTGAGTCTGGTTTCTATCACTGCTCAGCTAATGACAGTGTCAGTCTCTTCCTGAATTTTAGAGTGCTCACTCTTGAACACAGCTTCCAGAGCAGAAAGGAACCCCCCCCCCGCCGGCAACAAGCCCGTGTAAAGAGCCCACAGGGCAAAGTAGGTGTTTTAACCAACAACTCCAGCTGAGGTCCCAGCCAAGAGCCAGCATCAACTTCTGGACGTGAGTGAGCGAGCTTGCAGAAGCTACCCGGACTCTGGCCAGTGTCAGAAAGCCCCACGCTTGGAAATATATTCCTTTAAGAACCTTAGAAATGAATTGTAGCGGGCACTTTCAAAGGCTGCTGATAAAACTGTAAATTGACTTAGGATATCTAGGAGATAACTGGGAAATAGATATCAAGATCCCTAAAATGATCATGGGCAGGTGAATAGTTGTAATATACAGCAAATCAGTAAAACGTGATTGTAGAACTTGGGGGGTGGGTTTGTGAATGTTTACTGAAAAAAATCTTTCGCTATTTCTACATGTTTGACCTTCTTAATAATAACACATGGGGAGGTTGAAGGGCTTGTGAGTCACTAAGAGTGAAGCCTGAGGAAATAGTCAAGGATGCGATTTTTAAAAATTGATATTCCCTTGCACTGTTGGTGGGAATGCAAACTGGTGCAGCCACTGTGTAAACGAGTATGGAGGTTCCTCCAAAAGTTAAAAATAGAACTACCCTATGATCCAGTAATTGCACTATGAAGTTTTTACCCAAAAAATACAAAAAAGCACTAATGCAAAGGGATACATGCACCCCGATGTTGAGAGCAGCATTATCTACAATAGCCAAATTATGGACGCAACCCAAGTGTCCATGGACAGATGAATGGATAAAGAAGGTGTGAGAGGGCGCCTGGGTGGCTCGGTTGGTTGAGCGACTGCCTTCGGCTCAGGTCATGGTCCTGGAGTCCCAGGATCGGGTCCCGCGTCGGGCTCCCTGCTCAGCGGGGAGTCTGCTTCTCCCTCTGACCCTCCCCCCTCTCATGCTCTCTCTCTCTATCTCATTCTCTCTCTCAAATAAATAAAATCTAAAAAAAAAGAGAAGGTGTGAGATGTGTGTGTGTGTGTGTGTGTATACACATATATATATGCAATGGAATATTACTCAGCCATAAAAAAAGAATGAAATCTTACCATTTGCAACAACACGAGTAGAGCTGGAGAGTATTAAGCTAAGCAAAATACGTCAATCGGAGAAAGACAAATACCGTATGATTACACTCATACGTGGGACTGAAGAACCAAAACAAACAAGCAAAGGGAAAAAAGGAAAGAAACAAGCCAAGAAACAGACTCCTCACTGCTGAGAACAAAGAGATGCTTCCCAAAGGGGAGGTGGGGGGGTGGGGGAAAGAGGGTTGGGGATGAAGGAGGGCACTTGTTCTGATGAGCACTGGGGGATGTATGGAAGTGTTGAATTGTACTCCGGAAACTAATATAACACTGTATGCTAACTATATCGGAATAAAAATTAAAAATAACTAAATTTTTTAATAAAATAAAATAAATTGATATTCCAGGATGTCTGCAGTGGACACCAATGGCCTCTCCTCTTTGTCTGGATGCTGTCCTCCTCTCCGTCCCGGGCGGGGGGAGGGGGCGGTGCGGTGCTGGTCTCTTTAGTCATGCTTCTGCAATGCAGCTCCATCCCAAAGGCATCGGGGATGGGACTGGGCACATAACCTATACCTATCAGGATTCTGTCCCCGGGAGGTTGGGATTTGACTTATAAATCTGAGTGTATTTTCAGCTGGCCCCTTAAACGGAAAAATGTCAAAACTTAAGAGCTAGGCTGTGTCTGTTGTAGATGGAATCGTGTCCCCCAGAAAGATGCGTTGAAGTCCTAACCCCCAACTACCTCAGAACATGAACTTATTTGGGAATAGGGTCTTTGCAGGTATAATTAGCTGAGACCAAACTGGAGTACGGTCAGCCCTTCATCCAACACAACTGGAGTCCTTCGAAGAAAAGGAGATGCACAGACGTGGGGAGAAGGCCGTGTGAGTAGAGAGGCAGGCATGGGAGTGACGCACCTACGATGCAAGAGCGCCAGAAAACCACCAGAAGCCGGAAGAGGCAAGGGACGGTTCCCCTGCCGGTCCCAGAGGGAGCGCCATCCTCCAGGTCCTTGATTTCAGACCTCTGGCCCCCAGGACTGTGAGACGATGCATTTCTGCTGTCTTCTGTGTGGTAGCCCTAGCGACTACGCAGTGACCATCTTCCACCAGGAGAACCCAGCAGAAGGAAGAACAAGGCAGATGCACCAAGGGATCAAGGGTTAGCCATGGCTCCCTGCCTCCAGGCCATCCCTGAAGGCAGGCACATCCCCGCCCTCCGGCCAGTGAGGCAACTCCTGCCCTCACCCTACAGTGCCCTACTCCTTTTAAGTCAGATGTGACTTCTGGCCAGGTACTGCTACCGAGTACCACGGTCGGTGCAGCGCCACCTGTAGTAGCGAAAGTAAAAGGGAAGCCAACCAAATGGCCCGCCAAGAGGACTAGGTAAATAAGTGGTGGTACGTGCATAAGAGGGGTTAGTAAGCAGTCCATCCAAAATCACGGCATTGAAGCTTACCGACTCCTGTTATTTTCTACAAGTTTCGCCTAGAACAGAGGGCCATTGCGGATTTGACCCCTGTCACCTGCAGGGGGCGCCCTCATCTCCCTGCCCTCCAGGTCCAGGGGCACTGCGTCCCTCCTCCGCGCAGCACCTCTGGCCGTCACAGCCACCTGGTTGCAAGGACGTGGGACCCCAGCCTCTCCAGGCCCTGTGTTAGGACAGCAGTCCTGCCCAGGCGGCTCTTCTAAGACAGGTGGCCTTCCGCGACCCGTGTGCTCTCTGTCCCAATTTGCCTGATGCTCTCGGAGAAACAGAGGTGAGATCGGTACTCCCTGCTAAATACACCTGAGCACCGGCTGTTCTCCCGGGCTGCCCGATGCACTTGAGCTCCCCAGAGGGGCTCGCCACGTAGAACACGCTGTGCCTGTGGAAGCTCGCAGAAATGCGCCAGGTTGAAGATCACTCTCTTCTTTTTGCACTAAAATAAAACACATATTAGCAGCCTAATTATGTCAGGTACCTGCGGGCACCATCATTGACCTTGCAGGGCATTCAGCCAGCAGACAAGCAGAGAACAAAATAGTACATTATACTGATCCAGAAAACCGCCCCCCCCCCCCCACCCCGGAGAGCCGAGAGCCTGAAAGAACATCTTCTTCCTGTCTGTGATTATGCTGGTAACATTCACATGAAACAACATTTACAACTTTAACTATTTTTACATATACAATTCAGTGGCATTAAGTGCATTCACACTGTTGTGCAACCATAACCACCAGCCATGTCCAGAACTTTTTCATCTTTCCAAAGAAAAACTCTGTCCCCATTAAACAATTCCCTATCGCTCTGTCCCCCAGCCTCCAGAAACTTCTATTCTACTTTTTGTCTTTATGGATTGTCTACCTGGACAGGGATGGATTGTCTACCTAGATTGACTAATCTAGTTATTTCAGAGAAGTGGAAACATACAATATTTGTTCTTTTGTGTCTGAATGTATTTAATACCCATAACATACTGTATATATGTTAGCATATATGCTTCCAAGAGTCATCCATATTATAGCATGTATCAGGAATTCATTCCTTTGTAAGGCTGAATAATATTCCAATGCATGGATATACCACATTTTGTTTATGCTGCAAGGAACACTGATGTATCTGTGTAGGTCCCGGCTTCCAACTTTTTTATTTTAATTTATTTATTTATTTATTTATTTATTTATTTTGAGAGAGAGAGAGAGAGAGAGTGAGTGCAGGAGAGGGGCAGAGGGAGAGGGAGAGAGAGAGAGTCTCAAGCAGGCTCCATGCCCAGCATGGACCCTGACTCGGGGCTCGATCTCACGACCCTGAGATCATGACCTGAGCCCCAATCAAGAGTCAGACACTTCACTGACTGAGCCACCCTGGCACCCCCAGCTTTCAATCCTTTAGGGGGTATCTACTTAGGAATAGAATTGCCAGGTCATATGGTAACTCTGTTGAACAGTCTTTGGAACTGCCTAATGCTTCCACCAACAGTGCACAAGGGTTCCAGTTTCTCCCCATCCTTGCCAACTCTGGTTATTTTCCATTTTTTAAAATTGTAGCCATCCTAATGGGTGTGCAGTGAAGAATAATTTCTGAGCTGAGTTCCTCTGGAGGAATACGTAGAATAGTCAAGCAACAATATGGGGAGAAGGACACCCCCAGCAGAGCCAGCAGTGCCTACAATGTCAGGAAGGTGTGAGAGTTCTGGAATGCCAAGGACCGTGGAGGCCTGGGGAAGCCAGAGAGGAGGCCAAGGAGCCACAGAGAACCAGACGGGGTGGGCCATGGAGGCGGTTCCCCGGGCGACCAGACTCTCCTAGAGCAGGGGGTTCCCCAGGGGGGAGGCAGGGTAGCATGGCCTGGAGGCAGACAGGCCTGGGAAGGGGATCTCTACTCCTCTTCTCGCCTGTGTGTCCTCAAGGCAGGTCACTCAACCTTCCTGATTCAGGCCCACGACTGAGAACTGGGACCCGGCTGTTGTTCATCACAGGTTTGCTACCAGCTGCACTGAAAGGGTCCATGTGAACTCTCCACACAGCATCCGACCCAGGGCGGGCGTTCCCTGGTGGTAGCCATTATTGTCAAGGGGAGCTAATGACCATCCTAATAAAATAAGAACTTACACACATCTGAGGAACACGCCGAGCGCGACAAGGTGTCAGCCACCAACCAGGCAGCATGGAGGGTACAAAGAGGAAGGAGGCTAGCCTCTCTCTTCAGTGAGCGCATGATCTGTTGCAGGAGAGCCCTGAGGAAGGGCTCCTTGTTGGACTTTGGCATTGGAGAGGCTGGGTTAGAATCGGTGGTGGATTGGATATATTTTCTGCCAAATGTTCCACTCCCCACCCCCATGATGTTCTTCCACAAGAGGAAGCGACACATCGCTATTCACAACTAGTGTCCCCTTAAAAGTCACATGGTGAAGCCCTAACCTCCAGTGTGACTGAATTTGGATATAGGGCCTTTTTGGAGATAATTAAGGTTAAACAAGGTAGGTGGGGCCCTAATCCAATACAACTGGCATCCTCACAGGAGAGGGAAAGACATCAGTGATGCTCACGTAGACAAAAGCCCACGTGAGGACACACGAGAAGGTGGCCTACTACAAGTCAAAGAGAGGCCTCAGGAGAAAGCAACCCTGCCGGACCCGGGATCGTGGACTTCCAGCCTCCAGAACTGGGGGGCAATAAGTTTCTGTGGTTTAAGTAGCCCAGTCCACGGGATTTTGTTATGACAGCCCGAGCAGGCTAAGCCAGGCCCCACTAGTGGAACTCATGTGTTCTGGTTGGTTCAATACATGTGAGGGGAGGGGAGGTGTGCCACCTCCAAGCAGAAGACTCAAGAGCCTGTGTGTGGTCGTGCCAGGGGTCTTTTCCCCTCTGCCATGAAAACAGCCATGTTCCTATTGAGGCTGTCCCATTGCTTGGGTCCCTGAGTGATGCGCATGTGGCGCCGAGCAGTAGCCAGCCCATGAGAGACAGGTAGCGTGGGAGGATGAACCCTTCATTGTTGTGAGCGACGGAGGTGAGGCGGTCTGTGTTCCTGCGGGATAACCCCGTCCATCCTAACTACCACAGGTTCTAAGAGCCGAGGCTCTGCGAGCTTGGGTGAGTTTGTTCACCTCTCTGAGCCATGTCTTACATAGAGAAAAGTCATGGTAATACCTGTCTCGTAGGGTCCTTCATTCCTTCACTCACTCATTCACTAAGTGCCTTGGGGGTGTCACCACTGGATAATGGGCCCTGGAAGTTGTTTATGTCCCAACCCCTGGAACTGGGGAATATGCTACATTACATATCCAAGGGGAATCCGGTTTGCAGATGGAAGGAAGGGTCGCTGATCAAGTGACCTTAAAAGAGGGAGATTATCCTGAATTATCTGGATGGGCCCTTGTAATCACAAGGGTCCTTAAAAATGGAGGAGGGAAGCAGGAGAGAGAAAATAGAGAGATGGGACACAAAAAGGACCCAGCCAGACATAATCGGTGGCTTTGTAGATGGAGGAGGGGCCGCGAAGCAAGGAACGCAGGCAGCTCTAGGAGCTGGAAAGCCAAGGAAACAGATGCTCTCGGAGAGCCTCCAGGAAGGAGCCCAGCCCCTGCCAACCCCTGAGCGCAGCCCAGTGAGACCTGGGATGCGCTTCTAACCTACAGAACCATGAGATAATAAATTTACATCACTGAAGCCACTACGTTAGTGGTAACTTGTTAAAACGGCCAGGAGAAACTAACACCATTGCTGAGAAGGGGAAAAGCAAAGGGGCTGCAATAGAAATTCCGGGGGGCCAGGAGTGCAGTACCGATTTCTCCCTCCCTGACTGGTAAAATCCTCCACGGGTGTTAGGGGAGGCAGGGTCAGGTGATAATCTAGTTCCTTCCTCAGGGCTTTCATTTCATTCACTTCTGAGCAAATATAATGACCATGACAATATCCCCCCCAACATACTCATCCTAACCCAGCCCCATCTGCCTTTGTCTCCTCTCCTTTCTGGGTGGAAGGGGTGCTTCAGGAAGTCAGGGTAAGGGACAAGGGGAGACAAGCAGCAACCGCAGTAATCCAGGCGGGGGAGGGCGGAAATGATAGGGAAATAGAAGAAAAAGAAATTTCCAGTTTATTCATCAACGTCTCCACTCCCCACCCTGCTTTAAAAAGTCTGGGGAAGGACAGGCAAAGTTATCATATGTTATTTATTATTATTATTATTAATTATATGAAATGTGGTGGAAATCTGAGCTACTAATTCTGTTCATTGCCCGAGGGGACAAAAAGTCAAGGTCCTGGATTGTCCTGTCCACCTCCTTAAATCCTCTGGTTTATTCTTTTCTGCTTGGCGATCAAGACATTGAGGAGGAGCCTGCTGTACTTCAGAAAATATTATTGTTGCCCCTTCAGTCTTTTCCGGGAACCACGGCCTGGTGCTGGGGCTTAATTGGCTCAGCTTCCGGCCAAGGCCAATGGAACTTTCTGGAATTGTCTCAAATCTTGGTCACCCAACTCTGGAACACTCCGTTCTTATTTACCGAGCACCTAAAGAGCAATACTGAATATGCACCCAAAGTTCTAGAATTCAAGGAATCTAGTCGTGTAAAATGTTTTAATTTTTTGTTCTTAAAACCCAATGTTGCTAAAAGAAAAGTGACCTTCTGTGTTCACTGTCTCTGTGGCTTAGTGTAGCTTTTGAGACTGGTCTCAATGGCTCTGCTACTGACGGTTGCCTGAGATTCACCGCACACCGCGTGCTTTTCTACTTCTGTGCCTTTGTTCACAAGCCCGCCCTTGCCTGGAATACCCCCTCCAGCCTCCTGCCACCCCAGGAAGCCTCTTCAACAACAGACTCCCTGAAGCAGAGCAAACTGCTTGCTTTCTACGTGAGCCCATGGAACTTCCTGTATATTCCTTCACTGTAGCTTTTTACTGACCTGCCTCCTCCATTGGACTGTGAGCGTCTACGAGCCGGGAACATCTATTAATCATTGTAGTGACCCCGGAACCTAGCACCATGCCTGAAATAAATGGGCATTCGGTAAATACTCGTCAAGCAAATGAGTGAAGGACAGGATGAGTGAATGAGTGAACAGTGAACACATCTAAGCCTCTGCTTAAGAAGAGACAGAATATTCTAAATTATAGCAAAACATACTGATAAACCCATCTTCTGATGGCTGAATCTGTGTTCTCTATATTCTTCTGTTCTCCCCACGGCCTCCAGGACACACAAGGCCTTCAATGTATAGCTAGCTTGTTCTCACTTTGCTCTTCAGTCACTCAAATGCAGAAGAACCAACCAAGCACTCGAAGGAGGTTCTAGAACTGTGCTGCCCAATAGAGTAGCCACTAGCTAGATATGGTTATTGACCACTTGAAATGTGGCCAGTCTATGTGCTCTAAGTATAAAATGTACTCTGAGTTTCAAAGACTTGGCATGAAAAAAAAGCAAAATAGCTCATTAATCATTTTTATATGATTATATGTTGAAATGATAACATTGGGGATATTTTGGGTTGAACTCTGTTATTAAATTTAATCTTTTTTTTAATTTTTAATTTTAATTCCAGTATGGTTAACAGACAGTGTTATATTAGCTTCAGATGTTCTTTTTACTTTTTTCATGTGGCTACTAGAAATTTCTTTTCAAAGGTTTTATTAATTCATCAGAGAGAGAGAGCACAAGCAGAGGGAGCAGGCAGGCAGAGTGAGAAGCAGGTTCTCCACTGAGCAGGGAGCCCGCTCGGGACTTGATCCCAGGACTCTGGGATCATGACCTGAGCTGAAGGCAGACTCCTAACCAACTGAGCCACCCAGGCAACCTGGCTACTAGAAATTTTTTTTCATTTTATATGTGGCTGTGGCTGACATTGTATTTTCCTTAGGCAGTCCTGTTCTAGAACAGTGTATCTCGGTCTTTTTTTTTATCATTCCCCCTAAGGAGACTTTTTAGACTTTTTTTTTCCTAAATCCCTCTCTCCCATGAAATTTGAAAAACACAAATAGACTGTATATCTGTTTAGGTATTGTAGCCCTAGTAATATCTAAGATTTTTTTCACCAGCCTCTCCCAAGAACCAATTTTGCCCCCTTAAGGGTAATATCTCCCATGTTGAGAGCGCATGTTGTAGAAGATGGTGGCATGGTAAGATGGGAGAAGCCAGAATCCCTGAGTCACCACATGGTAAGCTGCTTTCCAGTGAGATCAAGAAACAAAGCATTATGGTATAAGCCACCCAGATTTTAGGGCCGTTTGCTTGAGAGGCCACCACTGATTGATTACCTTGATACACCAATCTTTGATTTTACAATGTTATCAGTAAACCCAGAGAGATCTTGGAGAATCAAAAATCAGGGATCCACAGGGCCCAGGTGCACGAAGGATCTGGATATCTCAAGATGCCACACAACCTCACCTCACCCTCCCACCCTCCCCTGCACCAGCCCCATTATCTGGCGTTTGCTGCCAGCTTCCTCTGCTTGGTGCCAGTTCACCCTGCTGGGCCTTCTTCACTCCCTTTAGCTTCCTGTGCCTGGATGACTTCCTCTGTTCCCCTGGCAAATCTTTCAGACTCAGCGCTAGTGCCACTTCCTCCAGGAAGCGCTACAGGCCCTCACCACTCCTGGACACCACTAAATGCTAAATGCTTTGGCCAGAATCCGAGCTGTCTTATGCATTAAGCACTACAGAGAAATAAACCAATACTAATACAAAACCAAAACGCTCAAGTCCACTCCAAACACAGGACGAGAAATGGGAGTGGAAGGATGCGGTATCTTAGCCTGCTACGCTAAGAATATTTTACTTTTGCAAGTTTTGCAAAACACATGACCTCTGATCGCATTGCTAAGGCCCCTCGCAGGGCAAGGAAGGAAACCCCGTACTGAGGAGCTCTGAAGCTGAAGCCCGACAGGCTTCCACAGAGAACCTGATCTATCAGTGAAAAGGTTTTGTAGTCAGGTGCCCTGGACTTGGGAACTTTTAAAGTAATTCAACAAAATAAATAACGTGTTCAATTATGGCACATACAGTACGTGCTTAGCAAGCGTTTAACTGAATACTCGTCCGGTAGACGAGAAAGATTAGAAAAGAAAAATTAATATGGCATTTAATAAGGTCCTAGATGTACTGAGGGCCTAAAAAAAAGTTACCCTCCCTGGAGACAAAGAGGGTTAAGGAGTGGGGAGCGGAGGAGGCAAGGGATGAGTGAAGCCTGGAAAGGGGCTCGTTAGAGGCCAGGGAGGGAAAGAGAGAATAAAGACCCTTAAAATAAGAAGAACCGAACACTGGACTCTACGGGAGGGAGAGGGCTGAACGCCAAGTTCGGGGTGGGGGGGATCTGAGCGCCACGGAGAAAGGAGAGGTTGGCCCGCCCCGCCCCCAGCAAGGCCCTCCTTCCGCCGCTCGCCCCGCCCCCAATAAAAAATCAAACCGGGAACCTCTACCCGGCCACCTCCCATTGGCTATGCGAATGAGCGAAGTCCTCCAGGACCAATGAGCCGCGGCCACGGCTTAGCGAGCGCCTTCCGGCGGGTCCCCGCCGCTCCGCCCGGCGCCTGCCTCACCGGCTGAGGGCGGGACGTGGGGCGGCGGGGGCGCGGCGCGCGGAGCTCAGGCGACGGAGGGACTACACGGTGGCCCGGGCGCTCGGCATGGCTCGCCTGGTGCTGGGTAGGCGCCGGCCTCCTCGTCTCGGGGGGCCGCCCGGGAGCTCCCGGCGGGGCGGGGCGGGCGTGCGGCCTTGGCCGGAGCTGGGGTGGGGGGGTGGGGGATGGCGGGCCCGGCCGGCGCGGGGGTGCGGGGCCCCGCCGGATTCGGGGCACGTGCGGAGGGGAGGCACGGCGGCGGGGCTCCCGCAGCCCACCCGGGGGAGCGTGGCGCGGCGGGGACGGGGAGCCTCGAGGCTGGGCGCGAACCCAGGGCGGAGGGGCGACGGCCGCGGGCCGAGCGGGGGCCAAGGCCGGGAGCTGCGAGGGAGCCGCGCGGAGTGCCTTGATTCCTGGCGGAGGTTGGGGCCGCGGGCGACCGGAGAGGGTCAGGGTCAGGGTCAGTGCTCCCTTGTTCTGGGCCCGCTGTCCTCACGCCGGCGTGCGTGCGGCACAGCCACGAGCTCGTCACCTGTTCTGTGGAATCCCCACTAATGAGAAGAACATCAAAAACCCAGCCCTGGAATCAGACCGAAGAGTTGCCTGAGATAGGGAACGGTGCCTTCCAAAAGCGCTTTAAATGTGTTTGAACTTTCAAAAACTAAATGGAACGCAGACTTCCATGAATTACGTAAATGTCTGTTTTAGAAACTACAGTCAGTGAGGTTGAGGATGGTCCCGTCTCTTTTCTGGCTCCCCTCGGTCCCACCCAGCCCGGGCGCTCTTACCGACGTTACTGGAACGCTCTGGGTCCAGACCAGAGCCCCAGCCCGCACCCGCATTTACTAGCTGTGTGAGCGGGAGCCAGTCACTTAACCACTCTGGGCTAGTACTCCCGCTCTGAGTTGTCGCCAGGATGCACGAGTCCATAGAGGTCTCAGGAGGGTAAGCGAGATATAAATATTTGCTGTACGACTGCAGAGAGTGAACATAGAGCAGGGGAAAAGATTGCAGTGTCTGTTTAGTTTGCTTCGGGTGAATTCAGACTCGGCTCTGAAAGTCTGTGATTCTGTCAATTAACTCATTATTTGAATACATGTAGTCAACCATTTTTTGGGAGCCTTCTTGGTTTCTAGAGGACTGCTTTGGGATCATGTACTCTTGCTAGCAGGTGTGGGACAGAGATGTTGCTGATGTGGATTTGTAACATCCTTAACTACTCTGGAAGAATAACGGGGAGCCACAGATGGCAAAACCATCTGCTCACATAGATTCTAGACACTCGGATGTTCCAATTTCCCATGGGTGCTCATTATCAGTGAGTGGAACTGCGATGTGAATTTCAGAAACAGGACATTATTGATGGAGATTGACCTACTTTATCATCTTAAATGGCCCCGGGTTTTTTTGTTTTCTTGAGGGTTTTCCTAGGGGGTAGTTACTGGCTCCTTTCGTTTATACATCTTTTAATCTGTTTTTCTGAGTATTTAATTTCTTTCTAGCCCTACTAGGTCATACTGCCTTTTAAGGAATTTAGGTCTCAAATCTTTATTATCAAGACATTTCCATTGCAGAGCCATTTATAAGAAAGGGGAGGCTCTTGTGAGAATTAGGCAAAATTTACAGACAAATAACTCCAACATTACTAGGAAAAGAAAAAGAAAAAAGCCCAAGTCCATGTTATTCTGATGTCATGACCATCTTTGTATGGAAAGGAAGCACATTCCTGAGGTAAAAAATCATGGTCCATCCCTTGGGCGACTCCAGCCTGCTTGTAACAGCCTGCTGTCCCTGATTGACAGGAGAAGGGAAAAAAAAACAATTCTGCCACAATCTACCTAATGACCCTCCTTGGGATTATATTAATGCAGTCTCCAGGCCTTTGGTTAAAAATTTGGATTGCATAACCATGTTCTATCTCTTTATAATGATGTGGCCTTAGGCAAGTTACCCTTTCTGTGGCTCCCATTTCCTGGTCTAAAAATGGGTATGATGATACATACCACATAGGGTTCTTAAAATGAGTTAATCTATCTTAGTTGTTTAGACAGTACCTGGTATGTAGTGTCATTTAAGCATTATTCATAGTTAATATGTCAGTTTCTGGAGAGTAGTTGGACAGATACATATATCAAAATATTAGCTATTCCCCCATCCTCCCTGTAAGATCATCTCTTAAGGAAATATTTATATTTATTTGAGGGGAAGGAAAGTATAACAATTTTTAGCATTAGTCTGTTAGTAGTGACAGATTGGAAATAAATTCTGTCAGGGGTGGATTGGCAACATGATAATGGCTATATAGGGGGTGAGGGTGCTAAGGAATCCATAATTATATAGAAAATGTCTGTAACTCATTCTGAGGGAAAAAAGGTTACAGAAAGGAATGTATATAGTAAGATCACATGCATATAAATATAATAAAGTTTTAGACCTCTGAATTGCATAGAGATATCAGTAAGAATATTCACCAAAATATTGCCCATTCTAGTGGAACTGTTGATGGGTTTTCTTTTGCATTTTCAAAAATTCCACAGTGAGCTCAATGTATTGAACAAGTATCAATTCATGTTGATTTTATAAAAAATGATAAAATTTAGAAAGTAGAACTCCATGGAGGATTTTCCAGGACCAGTCTTAAGTTCTAAGTGTGTTCTGAATTAGGACTCTGTCTTCTTGGGTTCTTAATTTACTTTATTAAATATGTCAAACTCCACTTAACCTTCCCTGCAGCAACAAAAAGATTATTGCGCAGCAAATTCCAGTAGAGATAAGAATGCAAACTTTATATCTAATTTTAAATATTCTAGTAGCCTCGTTTAAAAAGGTAAAAAGAAATAGGTGAAATTAATTTTAATATCTATTTCCCCAGTGTATATAAAATATCATTTTAGCATGTCATCAATGTCAGAAATACTAACAAGATGCTTTTCCCCCTACCAAGTCCTCGAACCTTCATGCGCTTTTTATACTGTTAGTACGTGTTGGGGCAGCCGCATGTGGTGAGAGGCTGCCACCTCGGACAGCAGCAGTCATTGGGAGAGCCCCATTCTGGATGCCTGATCGCCACCCGCATGCACCCTTTCTCACCTCTCGGGGTGGACAAGGAGGTCATACTGTCCCCGGCTCCCCCATCACTGACTCTGGTTCCCTCCCCTAACTCCAGGCATTCTGTTTCATTATTCCTCCACTTTAGCCTCTCCTGCTCCCCGTATTTTTTCCCTTCATGCTCAGATCACTCTCATCTTTAAAAAGAAACCTTCCTTCTACCCCACATTTGCTTCCCCTCTTGTGCTCTTTATAATAAGATTTGTTTTAAAGAGTTATCCGTTGTTTTCATCAACTTGTTCCCTCTTACTCTCTCCAGTCTTTTTTGCAGGTTGGCTGCTGCTTATTTTCACTACTCCACCACAACCGTCCTGGGCCCCAGGGATCGCTCATTAAATCCAGCAGTTAGTTTTCGGTCTCCTATTTGATCTCCCAAGAGCGTGTCTTACTGTTGCCCTTTCCATCTTTCCCTGGGTTTGGGTGACACCACTCTCCCACACTGAGAGCCAGAAAACTCTCTAGAAAGCAAATCTGGTCATACCCCCTGCATTATAAAATTTATGTCACCCTTAGGTCCACAGTTTGATTTTCCTAAGTTCCTACAACATTAGCCGTATCTATAATTCAGATGCCATGTTTTTTTTGTTTGTTTGTTTTTTAGTCTCCGTGCCCAGTGTGGGGCTTGAACTCACATCCCTGAGGTTGAAAGTTGCATGCTTTGCTCTGCTGACTGAGCCAGCCAGGCACCCCCTCAGATGCAGTGTTCTTGAACAATATAATGACATTGTTTATTCATGCCCGTGACCTACTGAACCATTTTATCCTGAGAACTAAAAAGACAACAGTGGTTTAATGGGAAAAACTTGGAAATAGAAGTCAGAGACCACAGATGGGCCACTGGATGTGCCTTTGTTTTCTTATTTACAAAAGAGGGCTTATTCCTGCTCTCTGGTTAGTAATGCTGTGGAAAACCAAGTGGTCTAATGTATTTGAGAGTGATCTCAAAATTGAAAGTGCTATGTAAGTAGAAGGTGGAAGATGTAGCAACAGAACAGTTAACATTGGTGTACATGCCTTCCAGAAGAAATTTACCAGTGGGTTATTCAAAGAAGCTCCATTTGGAATCTTCCAAATTCTATCTACAAGGCATATGAAAATATGACTAAGATGGCATATGCACACACTGCCTTAGAGGACGGGTCAGTTTCGCAGTTTGTTACATCAGTAGATGAAAGAAATTATATGATCATATTCATAGATGCTAAAAAGAAAGTAACAGGAATTTCTCTAATACCATAAAGTTTTATGTTGCAACCCAAAAGCCAGCAGGTGAGAAAATATTAAGGTCAAGAACAGTCCATTATTAAGTATTGTTCTAGAGGTATTAGATGCAATGTAACTGGAAAACAGAGAAGTCCTATATATATTTAAAAGGAGGAGGTGGAATTTTGATAGTACTACCAATTCAGAAAACAAAAACATTCATAAATCAGAACTTGTTTTCCTATATAATTGTTAAAAATTACATTTCAGTTCGTAGAGTAGCCAAGAAAAATGCACTTGGTCCACAGTGTGGTTAAACTGCTATTTTTTTTTAAAGATTTTATTTATTTATTTATTTATTTATTTATTTATTTATTTATTTGAGAGGGAGGGAGAGAGAGAAACAGCATGAGAGGGGAGAGGGTCAGAGGGAGAAGCAGGCTCCCCGCTGAGCCGGGAGCCTGATGCGGGACTCAATTCCAGGACTCCGGGATCATGACCTGAGCCGAAGGCAGTCGCTTAACCAACTGAGCCACCCAGGCGCCCCTAAACTGTGCTATTAATAATACGACAAGAGGGGGGCCTGGGTGGCTCAGTCGTTAAACGTCTGCCTTTGGCTCAGGTCATGGTGCCAGGGTCCTGGGATCAAGCCCTCCATCGGGCTCACTGCTCGGCGGGAAGCCTGCTTCTGCCTCTCCCACTCCCCCTGCTTGTGTTCCTGCTCTTGCTATCTCTCTGTAAATAAATAAATAAAAATCTTTTTAAAAAAAGAAAATAATACCACAGGACTCCATCCTCGCTTTATAACATGTACATGAAAATTCTTTGTAAGCTCATCCAACAGCATTGTAAGTGCCTACTGATTGCCATGAATAGTGTTAGCAGAAATGAAAGTATTTATAAAAGCAATTATTGCCCTTGACAGAGTCCCAGTTTAGTGGAGGAAACAAGTGATTTTTTTCCTTCAAAAGAAAGTAATAAAGGTAGTGTTCTAATATTGCAACTGCATAACACAAAAAATAAATGCTGTGTAGATTGCCCAGCGTCACAGGGTAGCCTGCCAACATTTCAGTGTCCTCACCCATTAAATGGCCGTAGTAGTAGTACCTCACAAGGTGATTGTAAAGAATGAAGATGTTCATGCATAAGCACAAAGCAAGAAATCTTTTCCCAGTTGCAGCTCAAGAGGTGAGAGTGTGGCCTCTGTGTCCTTGCTGTGCCCTGCACCAGGGGGAGTGAGATTCCAGGGGCTACAAGAGCAGCAAGTGGCCAGGGATTCAAAGGGCCCTGACCCGGGAGGACACTGGGCAATTGAAGAAGACTCCCGTTGCCAAGTTTGCTGCCAGAGCATGAACCCTTTTGCTCATGCTGTGCTTTGTGTCATTACTGCAGGTCTGATGAGCTGCACCTTCTTCCTGGCAGCGAATGGTCTCTATTCCTCCAGTGATGATGTGATTGAACTAACTCCATCAAATTTCAACCGAGAAGTTATTCAAAGTGCTAGCTTGTGGCTTGTAGAATTCTATGCTCCATGGTAAGTGTAAAGCCATATTGTGGGTTATTTATGGTACTTTATAAAATTAGAGAAAATATTATATGAAAGTATGATTTTATTCAGTCATCTAGTTTATCTAGTTTACTGCTTGTTTAAAAGAAGTAGAGAGGCAAGTGGGAGACTCCCCAAAGTGGTGTGAGTTAAAGGCCATAGAGATCAAGTCCACTGAAAAAGAATGGTTGGAGTAGCTGATTGCTGCAAAAAAGAAGAAAATCATTCTTAAAATTTTAAGAAGGTATATCTCAATGATGAGGTGAGTAGGATCTTGATGGAAGGGAAACTTATTTATGCTGAAAGAATATTGGGCACAGGAAAGGGAAGAACTAGTGATTGATTCCATTCTGTGTCTTGGAGAGAGTTGCTTCCAGAAGTATGTCATTAAAAACTGGTTTAATTTTAAAATTCTTCTCTTGCCTTACATGCATTGCTGGAAAAAAACAAACAAACAAACCCCCAAAACCCTTGTGGGGTAAAGATGCAATTATCATTGAAATTAATGGTGCACAATTAGAGTCAAAATACAATATTGCACTAATTGTTGATATAGTTAAGCATATAACACAAACAAAACAAAAACCCAACAAATAGAGAAGTGTAGAGACAGATGAATGGAAACTGCAAAATGTGCACAAGGCTGTTACCTCTGTAATCTAGCAGGCCAGGCCGAGGGTACCCTGAGGAGACCTGAGCCCCAGCCAGCTGTGTCCTGCAAATGACCTCAGGAAGTACTTTTAGATGTGAGCTGCACCCCCTACGCTCACGTAGGGGTAGTAAATGAAATTCTTACAGATTCTTTTACCTGAGTGGGTGCATTTTAGGATAGGCCTAATGAAAGGTTTTCCTGTATTGGTTTAATTTTTTCCTTTGCAAGACCATGAAACTGAATTTTGGAAACTCATTACCAGTCCTCATGGACTACGTCACTTAATGTTCAGTGTAGCAAATTAAGGTAAAACCCTCTACTTGTATGTTGCCACATTGTGAATACTATTCATCTGAGTGCCTTTATTATTATTTTTTTTAAAGCTTCTCTTTTTGTTAAATCCAAGTGAGCATTCTATATGGGTTAGTCCATTCGTATTAGTAAATGCACAAATAGTAATTGTGCAGATTGTTCTATTGTTGAATGCCTTTGTATGCAATTTTTACAAGTTAGACTTTTTTTTATCATTTATGGTAATTGACATTGTTTTGGGGAGCTACGATATAAAGAGAATATACCTCATTCCAAAACTAAACCGAAGAGCATCATTGAGAAGGCTGGATCCGGACCCTGTAGTTAACGGTTACTGTTCCATGGCAGTTTTGCTTCCTAATGTTCTGGAGAACAGGAGGTCTCATTAGAGCACGTGTTTTTCCCCTTTTCTTGTGTTTGGACTTGGCAGCTTGGTGAAGGCTTTGAATTCTTTCCAGAATAAAGATTTTCCTTTTCTCTGTGTAAAATAAAGCATATAGGGTTGCAGAGGGAACCTAAAATATCGAAATAACATTGTCAAAATACTAAAATAAATCTTGATGTGGTTATCTAGTACTTGTTCACTGGGACAGTAAATACCAAGATCTAGCAGCAGCCCTAACACCTAGACGCCATAATCGTGAAGTAGTGATGAGCATAAACGAGTTTGGAAGAGAAGTGTAGGAGCTGTGGTAGTGATCTAAGAGTAGCTGTGAGTTTTTGTTTGTGACAGTTGGTGTGTTGTGAATGTTCATCATTGAAGGAAAGCCTTCGTTTCCATTGCAAGTTAGCAAAATAGAGGTGTTCCTCTCCCCCCCCCCCGCCCTCAAAAGTTCCTGGAGCCCCTGGATTTTTATCCACTAACACCTTCAGGGTCTGTGGACCGCAGGTGAGGAACACTTGGGTTAGAGGTGTGCTATATTTAGATTTACGTGGCATTTTGATCTGTCTTTACTATGCTTCATGTAGAAATTGAAGGGAATATACACTCTGATAATTTCTGATTTGAGTCCTTTCATAGTATAAACCCAAATTAAAGAGGCACAAAGTCCTATAAAATTTTGACTCCTGGACTTCTAAGTAGGAGCATGTGGACAGCAAAAGATACTAGATAGAAGTATGTAGAAGCAGCATTCCGGGACATTTCCCAGAAGATCCTAACTTTTAAAATATCGGATTAAGCTTAGGCCCCTGTGGAAGGTGCTAATATATAGTGATTAAAAACATGGGACCTGGAGTCACAGACCTATCCAGCAGCTCTGTCACGGACGACTGTGTGATAGTGGAGAGGTTTCTTCTCCATCTCTGTCCCCTCATCCGTAAGGTGAAGATAACAAGGCCTGTCTTCAGTGTTGTGCCGATGAAATGAAATCCTGTACGAAGGGCCCCTCATGGTCCTGGCACATGGCATTTGCTCGTTAGGTCCTTAGAAGCCTAGTTAGGAGACTTTACTCTGTTTTTTAAAAAAACAAAAAAACAAACAAAAAAAACTAATCACCTATGGGTAAACTGGTTATGGTATCTTCATACAATGGATGTTATTCAACCATGAAAATGAACGGTATAACGTCTGCAACCTCGATAAGTGGTATAAACGTAACAGGTTTGTGTATATATAACTTTTTTTCTTTTTTTTAAAGATTTTATTTATTTGACAGAGCAAGCACAAGCAGGGGGAGCAGCAGGCAGAGGGGGAGAGAGAGGAGCAGGCTCCCCCTGAGCAGGGAGCCCGATGCGGGACTCGATCCCAAGACCCTGAGATCATGACTGAGCTGAAGGCAGACGCTAAACCAACTGAGCCACCCAGGTGCCCTGGTGGAGTATTTTTGAATTGGGGATCAAAGACATTAATTGTTGCCTTGTGTTTTCATCTCCTAAAAGGTGTGGCCACTGCCAGAGGTTGACACCAGAATGGAAGAAAGTAGCAACTGCATTAAAAGTAAGTTTCTAAGATGTCCACATTCACCTGTGAATGTATAAATAAGTGTGCAACTGGGCTTAATGTAGGATAGGAAGTTGATTTGCATATTAAGCTCAGAACGCTTGTTCTGGTGCCAGAATCATGTAGGGAGCAAAGGGATAATATACATTTAATTTTTACATTGTCTGTTTTTGTTAACTCAGTTTTCCGGATTAGTGACATAATTACTCTTCGTCATGGTAATTCTGGGAACTGCAGAGTTCCCTCTAAGGCTGACTTACAGTTCACCCATCATTCCGTGTAGTAATGATTTTCCAGGCAAGAGCCTTCATTAATTCTGTTTATTAACCTAACCCTGCCCTTTATTATCTTGTCCCTGAGTCTACAAGAATCAAATGATGGGTTTTTGTGGAGTCTGCTCCAGTTGAAAGAAAAATAGATAATACTTTTATGTTTTCACAGGATGTTGTAAAAGTTGGTGCAGTTGACGCAGATAAACATCAGTCTCTAGGAGGTCAATATGGCGTTCAGGGATTTCCTACCATTAAGATTTTTGGCTCCAACAAAAACAGACCAGAAGATTATCAGGGTAAGGACTTTTCCTAACTATTCCATTCCCCTGGTTGGAATTTTAATTTGAGCAGGTAGGTAAAAATTAGGAGGAAGGGCCCGTTTGTTTTTGTAAATAAAGTTTTTCAGAACACAGTCACACCTGTTTACATATTGTCTGTAGTTGCTCTCCCACTAAAATGGCAGCATCGAGTAGCTGCAACTGATAGAAAGGCCCGCCCAGCTGAAAATAATTGCTGTTTGGCGCTTCACAAAGAGTTCGCCAACTCTTGGTCTAGAGTGAGAAAACCCTCTCTTTCTTGCTAGTACATTTCTTAATCTGGTATATTTCCAGGTAGATTGGAGGAAGGGGCGCTGGTTCAGAGGGTGAAGGCATCTAGAGTTAGAGAAGGAACAGAAGGCCGTGTTATGTGCAGGGCTTCCCTTCTGTGTTAGGAAGCGTCGGCCAAGGCCGCAGAACGACACAATTCAAACATATTCTGCGTGTTGCTGTACTATATTTTCTTTCTAATGTCAGGTCCGAAAGGGTTCTCAGACGTTTTTCTCTCTTGACAGTTTGATAAACTATTTAAAAAAAAAAAAATATGAAATTTTCCAAAGAGACTTCATTAGAGTTTTGCCTTTAAACTCTGAAGATAGGGGCGCCTGGGTGGCTCAGTTGGTTAAGCGACTGCCTTCGGCTCAGGTCATGATCCTGGAGTCCCGGGATCGAGTCCCGCATCGGGCTCCCTGCTCACCAGGGAGTCTGCTTCTCCCTCTGACCCTCTTCCCTCTCGTGTTCTCTCTCTCATTCTCTCTCTCTCTCTCAAATAAATAAATAAAATCTTTAAAAAAAATAAATGAACTCTGAAGATAGCCTCATGGCCTGTATTATCTGCACACTTCCGAGTCAGTTAATAGCCCCCTGATTTTTTCTTGAGTATATAGTTTTTGGTTAAATTTCCAAAGGCTGTTGTCATTATTGAGTTTCAGTTACAGGGTTTATTACTTCTTAGATTAGGATTAAATTCAGCTAGAGAACCTAAAAAAAGCCCAAGATAACTGTGTTGTAAGCAAGGTAGAAAAAAGAGGCCTGGATTGCTTTCCAGTTACTTGGCTTCAGGCATTTCATATTCTACTTTGTCCACATTTTTTTTTCTCTCCATTATCATAGAAATAGTTCCTTCTATTTTTCTCAATTGGTTATTTGTATTTAGAAGTGTTCTCTGCTTTCTTAACCAAATAAGTTTCTTATTTATCTGTGTACATGTTGCATGTTCGGTAAATGTTTGTGAGTTACTCTCATTTGTAGATGGTATTAATAGGTGAGCAGGAGGATATTCTTGTTCACGCTAATAACCTAAAACTCAAGAAGGGGATTTGGTCTTCCCAGTGAAAAGTCTAGTGCAAAATGCATTGTAGGGAGAACTTGGCCCTGTGTTAAATACACGTGTGTACTGTTGGGTATGTTCAGACATCCGATAAAGCTGACAGATTTAGGAAGTGTCCTTCAGGCACACAGCTCACCGCCATCCGTCCATCTGATTGTCCTTTGTATTCCTCTAGGTGGCAGAACTGGTGAAGCCATCGTAGATGCTGCCCTCAGTGCCCTGCGCCAGCTCGTCAAGGACCGCCTTGGGGGAAAGGGTGGCGGATATAGTTCTGGAAAGCAAGTAAGGCTGTATAAAGTTCATTTTTAATGTGTGTGATGATTCTGATGCCAAAATGTGGACTACTTGTAGAGGATAGTTTGTTTTTTTAAGTCATTACTACTATTGTAGATAGTGAACTTTCAGTTAAAAAAATAATACAAGGTTAGATCAGCTGATGCCAGAGGGAGTCAGCCACCCATCCTGTTCATTTGGCCTCCTCAGAAGTCACTAGTCCCAGGGCAACTTGCCACAACTGTAGGCCAAGATCCAGGCCACAAATGGGCTTCCTCGGCCCAGTGCTAAAATGGAAGAGTTTGAGCTGTAAACAGAGAAAGAGCTCCAGGCCAGGGGAGCCGGGCTCTGGGATCCTCTGGCCTTTGTAGTTCTAAAGTGGAGAGAGAAAGAGACCAGAGGGGCTTTGGGCAAAGAGGGATAAAATTTGAATGATCTCTTGGCCTATATCTGGCAATCAGCCTGAAATCCTGGAAAATTCTATATAAATGGACAGGGAAGAAGAGAAAGAAGTTCTTGTTCCGTGGATTGGTATTTTTAGATGCTCATGTATGAGATGTGATGTTTAACCATGATGTACTTCCATTCTTGTGAAGAGGCATTAAATTCTTACAGACATAGATAAAATGGCCCTTGACTCTTAAAGAGACCAGTAAAACTAGCTTCCTTACACAGACTGAGAACTTACCCAGAGATTCCACGCTCTTGCCTTTTATTTCAAACTCCGACATTTAGTGGGCACAGTTGTCTCCCCTATCTCCATGGCTTTTGGCCCAGGCACCAGAAAGCAGTAAACAGAACTGACTGCCTCTGAGCTTTGGTACTCAAGAAAATTCACTGGGGACACCTGGCTGGCCCAGTCGGAGGAGCGTGCGACTCTTGATCTCGGGGTTGTGAGTTTGAGCCCCATGTTGGGTATAGAGAGGACTTAAATAAATAAAACTTAAAAAAAAAAATTCTTTGAAAAAAAGGATTAAATGTTCTATTTAGCTCTCTTGACTGGTAGGGATCTTATCTATGGAAGGGTAGCAACTGTGGTACGTTTAACATCCTGGGATGAATGAGCAGTTGTGCCCAGTCTGAATTAGAGTAGTGTTGCTGGGTGGTTCTGTGAGCCATGTGGGGTTTCTCTTAACAAAATAGCAGATGATATTATACTGTAGGGATTGGTAATTGATAGTAAACACTGCTTAACATGCAAAAATACTATTAAGGAGTGTCCCCAATCTGAGTAAAATAGTTTTTACTTGAAAGAAAAGCTCCAAACTTTGTTAAGATGTGGGTGAGATTGTTAAATCTATTTAGAACAGGAATAGTGTGCTTTCTGGCCGTGGGTAGTTTAATATTTAATGTCACCCGTGACAGGGTAGGAGTGAAAGTTCAAGCAAGAAGGATGTGATTGAGCTGACGGACGACAGCTTCGATAAGAATGTCCTTGATAGTGACGATGTTTGGATGGTTGAATTCTATGCTCCTTGGTGTGGACACTGCAAAAAGTAAGTGCTTTCTACCATGTTCTTCGAGTCACAGTGCTTCAGTATAGTCACCTCGTTTGTTTTGAAGAAGCTGACCCAGACCCAGGTAATCACTGAGATCTCCAGAAAAACTCTGGATTCTAAGTGATTGTTACATGTTGGCATGAGAGTCAAGAGTATCTTCTGTTGTGTTTTCAGAGATGAGCAGGGAGCCAGCATCCCGATTTGGGGAGGGCAGTCACAAAGACCCGCAAAGGGAAGGGAAAGTTGGAAGGGTGGTATCACTTGTGCCCGCCCCCCCGCCCCAACACACACACACAAAACGTGTGTCCAGATCTCACTGGACTGGGCAGAAATACACACATCAGCTTAAGTATTTATGCCGAGAGTTAAAATATACTTTTAAAGTGCAAATATTTTTCTATAGCCTTGAGCCAGAATGGGCTGCTGCAGCTACAGAGGTGAAAGAGCAAACGAAGGGAAAAGTGAAGCTTGCAGCCGTGGATGCCACAGTTAACCAGCTTCTAGCCAGCCGATATGAGGTGAGTGTGTCTGTAAGGCTCATTTCTTTGAGAAATACACCGTATTTTCAACTATTACTTCATCCAGTATTCTAAGCCTCCCTGTGTGGTAGGAGGGGAGATGTTTGGCCATTTGTAATGCAACTGAATTGCTTGATTGTTAAAACTATTAAGTCTTCAAGACTTTTTTTTTTTTTTTAATCCAATATCTCACTATTTCTGCTGTGTGCTTAATGTGAATCTTCAGCTTGCCCAGGCTTTTACAAGTTACTCATTGCTTTTGAACTTGGTCCTTTTGTTCTAGAGCAGATATGTTGTATTAAGTATAAATGCAAGGTTTGAATAAGACTTGGCTGTGCCTGGTAGGCAGATTGTTAAAACCGCCTGATTAACAGACCTTTGTGTCTCATCCCTGATCACTGATGCAGGCTGGGGATATTGTTATGTTAAATTACCTACAAGGTACTTTCAGAATGCATAAGGTTATTTTATTTCTTATTAAATGTTAATTTGATTCTGTCTTGTCTTTTTAATAGATTAGGGGATTTCCTACAATCAAGATATTTCAGAAGGGAGAGTCTCCTGTGGATTATGATGGGGGGCGGACACGATCTGACATTGTCTCCCGGGCCCTGGATTTGTTTTCTGAGAATGCCCCCCCTCCTGAGCTGCTGGAGGTAAACCGCTTCCATCGCCACAGATAAGCACTCATCCAGGCTGATGGCAGGGGCACTAATGCGGCAGTGACACTCGTTTTGTCCTTTCAGATGCGCTCTTTCCCTTTTAAAGCGTTCTCTCGTTTCGGGTGGGGAAAACCTGTCTGATAAATTGCTGCTTTTCATAACTTTTAGTACTAAAATAATTACAGTCTGAGGACAGGTGTACCAAGCTGCTTAAAAACAGAATGCACCCGGTCACGCTGCCCTCGTTCTCTAAGTAATAGCTGTTATTTGCGGAGAAGCGTGGGACAGGCATCATGCTGGTGCTTTTACGTCTGTTTCTCTCGGTTCTCACATGAATGCCTAGAGGTAAATACTGCTTTTATCTCCATTTTACATGAGGAAACGGAGGCCCAGAGAGCCTCAAGTGCTCATAAATACATAATTATGTATATATCTGTCTAGCTAAACAAGGAAGTGTCAGAGCCAGGCCACACCCACACCCTTTGTCATTTCAGAGACCGTGGGGGGGGGGGTATGTGTGGTGTGTGTGCGCGCGCTGATGCTTCGCTGGCCCCCCGGATGGAGGGAGGGAGGGGTGTGGGTGTGTGTGTGCGTGCACGCGCCGACGCCTCTCTGGCCCCCCCAAGGGAGGGCTTTGGGAGCAGTCGCAGAAGTGCCGCACAGAGCAGAGCTGTCGCTGGTGCCGCATGGCAAACAAGGCCGTCGTATTCCGGAGGAGTCGCTCAGTCTCATGAACTGCTCTGCTCTTCAGTGAATGTGACGATGCCAAGTGTGTGTTGTCAAGCTGAGTTTTGGGTTCTGTGTCAGTGGCCTTCCACCCACCCCCCGTCTTCCGGGCCCGCAGATCATCAGTGAGGACGTCGCCAAGAAGACGTGTGAGGAGCGCCAGCTCTGTGTTGTGGCCGTGCTGCCGCACATTCTGGACACCGGTACGCCGGACAGAGGCTCCCCTACTCTCCCTGCGCGGCTCTCCCTGCCCTGCGGGTCTTTCTCGCTGATGAGCGTGGCGGACGCCTTTATCTTTACCTTGAAAACACTCTCTTTAAATTAGGAGCTGCTGGCAGAAATTCTTACTTAGACGTTCTTCTGAAGTTGGCAGACAAATACAAAAAGAAAATGTGGGGGTAAGTTACGATCTCGGTATGACTTGGCTGGGAGAGCGTCATGCTCCTCAAGTTTCTGCTTCCCACTGTGTTCTCTGTAGAATGTGTCCCTGTTTCTCTTTGGCATTTTTTTAAGTTTAGGAGGTAAATAATTACCATCTCGAAGGGAAAGAATGCAGGTCTCTGATTTCTAAGACACTCATCTGTGCCACGGTGTACATTTTTCTCATAGCAGTCATTTTAAAATGGTGGTTGGGGTCCCAGCTAGCAAGCAAAACCTGAGTCACCTCACTGGACTCCGGCACAGCTTTGGAGGCCAGACAAAGAAAGAGAAGTAGAGGGGTGTTTGCTTACCCTTTTCCAAGTGAGGGCTGATACGGCAGATTTTTCAGACAAAGTATGTCTGCCTCCTGTTGAACCTTTTGCTTCTCCTCCTCAATATCTCTTGCTGTCCCGCCTCCCTCCTGCCCCTGCTGTCCCTTTTGGGACAGGTGACCCTGCACCGCCTGCCTGGGTTCAGCGCAGGGTTGTGTGCCTACAGAACAGCGCCTTCTGGCACCCGTTATTCCTCACCGTTGTAGCAGTTGAGTAAGGAAATGCAGCTGAGCGTGTTCGTCGGTATTGAATAATGACATACCAGTAAGTTTTACAAAGAAGTTATGATGCTTCTAGAGAGCTTGCATAATCCCGCAAATGATATTAGTAGGAGTTCAGGTAATAAAGACGGAAAATTTACCAGGTTTAGTGGACAGTACTTCAGGGGCTGGGAGGAAAATTTTGTAGATCGGGGGTACTTCTGGAGATATGGTTTAGGGAATATAAGAGAGGAACTGTAGTTAAGAGCACATCTAGAATACGTTGTTTTTGTAAACTTTCTTTTTATTTCTACATCCATTTCATTCCAGAAAATATTGGGAGTGTAATCTTTTTTTTAATACCCGCTATAATTAGATTTCAACTAATTTCAAAGGGATCTTTACCCTAAAAACCAGCCTGTTTCTCTAGGTGGCTGTGGACCGAAGCTGGAGCCCAGTCGGAACTTGAAAACGCCTTGGGGATTGGAGGGTTTGGGTACCCTGCCATGGCGGCCATTAATGCACGCAAGATGAAATTTGCTCTTCTAAAAGGTTCTTTCAGCGAGCAAGGCATTAATGAGTTTCTCAGGTAATTTCTTGCTTTCTTGAGTTGTTTTTGTTTTGTGGCTTAGTTCTGTGGTGGTGTGGGTTCAAAACTAGGCTTACATAGACCAAGCAGTCGATGGAATTATTTTGCATTTGGAATTCTGGAGAATTAGATGTTTGAGTTCTAAATCATCTTCCTGTAAGAGCTATGTTCTCTTTTCTGCGGAAGGATTCTGTAGAGTGATGGCCACCTTGCCATCTTGTGCCATTGGCATTGAGCTCTTCCTGATTCTCATAGAAATATCACATGGGCTAGAAGGAGCCCTTTCTCACCCATTCCCACCCTAGCACGCTTGGTGCCCCTGACCTCAGATAGTACCCCGTCGATTTCTGGCCATTAGCTCTAGAAGATTATTATGTGAAAACGAGCGTACTTCTGAAGTGACTGCAGCGATGTGCAAACAACACTAAGGGTTCCCAAACCCAGTGTTGTACAGAGCTCTCTGTCCTGCTCTTCAGCTCAGCCTAAAATTGACTTAATCACCTTCCAGCCAAATGCAAGGCATTGACACTGCACTGTTTTGGTTAATGCCTCTTCCTCATAACTGACTATCACAAAGGTGAACCTCTTCGACCCAGACCTTGTCTCCCTTCAGTACTGTAGAGCTGATAATAAGCTCTTGGTAGTTGATTAACACATATTTTGTAGGTTTTATGTATCATATACTGTATTCCTACAATGAAGTAAGCCCCAGAAAAGAAACTGTAATTAAGACAATCAGAGAAAATACGTTACTGTAGTGTAAAAAAAAAATCTGTGTAAATGGACTTGTACAGTTCAGCCCGTGTTGTTCCGGGGTCAGCTATACTTAGAAGTATGTCATCCTTTTTCAACAGCTGATTCCAGTGTCAGAAACCATAGGAAATGTATGACGGTAATAATTACATAACAAGATGGAGCCTTTGGACTCAGTTATTGGAAACAACAGGGTCTAACCTCAGCTTTGAGTTTATTCACATTTCTTTTCAACTGGTTTTCCTTTTCTGGTTTGTCGTTTGTTTAGTACAGAGGAGGTGAATAGTTCATGGAACTGTCAGGGTTGCACCCGTGTTCTACATCACATTTGATAGTTATTGTGTACTTAATTTGTATTTTAGCAAAATAAGTTTTTCTTAATTATTGGTGATAACTGGTTTTATCTGATGCCAAGACCCGAGTAATTTCACACCTGGTTGCATTGCTGTCCTCGCTTGAAAAGATGATATACTGTTCAGGAGCAAGAGGTGAGAAATGCCTCTGCAGGAACCTATAGGCACGTCGTCATATTTATTTATTTATTTGTGTGTTTTGTTTGTTTTATTTTTTTTACGTCGTCATTTTTAAAACATGGTTTCTTCATCCGGTTGTGCTTGTTTTGGTCCTTTGCGCCCCAGGGAGCTCTCATTCGGGCGGGGCTCCACAGCACCTGTAGGAGGCGGGGCCTTCCCTGCCATCAGCGCCAGAGAGCCTTGGGACGGCAAGGACGGCGTGGTGAGTCCCCGGGGCGCGCGGGGGGCCGTGTGCAGGCAGGACTTGTCACCGGGGTGCTCGTCCGGCCTCTCCGTATTCTCCCTGTCCCTGGGCAAAGATTTGTAAGCCCGGTCCTCTCCACCGGACGTCAGCCTTGGCATGCTGTCAGAAACGGGCCCTGGGTATTCTTGACAGAGACGACGAGATAAATTTCAGTAATGAGGTTTCTTTCCTGATTATCACCCCGAAACTGAACATTTAACCTGGAATTCACTTACTGTGTGTCTGCAAGACACAAAATTATAGCTTTGAAATGAGCATTTATTCTAGTACACTTCTGCCCCTTCTTCCTCAGAAGGACAAGCTAAATGGCTGTTGGTGTTAAAGGGGTGGTAATTTGTTGAATTCGTACTTCACCCAAGTTCTCAGCTTTTCCAGCTATGAAATAATAGGCAGTGTTAAAAGCAGGAGGTGGGTTAGGGAGGAACGAGCTCTGTAATCTGGGGCATCTCTAGAAATGACCGCTCTGTGGTGAGCCGGTGTGCTCTGAGCCCCTCACCCTGCCTCCCCCCCCCCCAGCCCCTGAGGGGCCTCACGTTGGCTTTGTTTTCCAGCTTCCCGTGGAAGACGACATTGACCTCAGTGACGTGGAGCTGGACGATTTGGAAAGAGATGAGCTGTGAGAGGCTTGGCACAGACTTGAGTTTTCTTTTCTTGGGAGCAAATTTCCCCAGCAGTGAAGGAACATTCTTCACGATCAGATGAGTCTACCAGTGGCCTTTTTAACCAAGAAGTAGCACTTGATTGGTCATGTGAAAACACTGCGACAGTGAACTTTGCATCTCAAGAAAACAATGAAAAATTCTATGAATTGTTGTAGCCAGTGAAATTGGGTTGTATTCTATCGGGTAATATTTGGAGAAAAACTGACGGGCTGTTGACGTATTTTTCCCTCCCTCTGACTGCTGCTTGAATGTTCTTGGAAGCTGTTTCTTACATATTAAGTTTTTTAATGTGATTCTTTCATTCGAATATTAATGGCTTTTTTCCATTAAAAAAATAAAATATTTTGGACAATGCCAATAAATGTATGAAATTAGTGTCCACATCATAAAAATCAGAATCCTGTGTTTAGCCAGTAAATTAATATAATGAAAGGATGACCCTGATGTCTTCCCTCCCTATAAACCTGTGATCCAGAGGACACCATCTGGAGGCTTGCCACAACACAGATCTCACATACGTCCTGCGAGGCCAAGTTCCAGCTGCGAGATGTGACCTGTGCAGTGAGTTCAGAGAGAGGGTGAAAAGCAATGGGCAGTCAGTTGAGAACTGCCTTTCATGCCCCCTGGATTTTGTCTTTGGGCCATCCCCAGTGACCGTTAGGAAATACGGCTGATTATACTGTTAGCTCAGGATTTAACGTGCTTCCTCCGCCCTCACGAGATGACTGTTAAGACCCGAAATACGGCAGCAGGTTACCGACTCCCAGGTGGGCCCTGTTTATGTAAAGTGCAGTTTGAATTATGTTAGAATACCAGAGACAATTCAGAGGATTGAGCATTTCTTTATTGTAACTTAAAAAAAATAAATACAACTGTACCTAACTTTTGTGAGCAATTTCTCTCAAAATCTAAATTCTGTAGGGTTCTCTGGCTAAGGGAAAGAGGTGTCCGTAGGAGTCTGCGTGACCAGGAGAGCACAGTGGTGCCATTTCATCTCCCTAGTCGAGAAGACTGAGGTCGATGTGGAAGTAGACATAAGGAAAATAGTCCTGGTTGTTGAGCTGCAGGCCAGGGATCTCCACGGATGCCTGCAAAAAGAAGACGTCGTATGGGCGCTCTAAATGCAGAAACCAGTTTGCTGCCGTCTTTATAATTTTCGAAGAGGCTCTCTAGGCTCTGACTGCGTTTTCTGCCCCGCACAGTGCACCCCCACCACACAGACACACACACACACGCGGCCTCTTCCCTGTTAGGCTTGCACATTTGTGAAACGTAGATCTTCTTAACAATCTGGCAATTTCCATTTTCGGAAAGTGCCTCCCACGTGGAGAGGCTGACGGCCGTGCAGAAACCCAGCTATTTCTGTCTGGATTCTCTACCTACATCCAGTATACTTGCAGCTGCTACTTGATCCAGATGTCTGAAGACGGAGTTCAGAACCTCCCTTAAACGTTTGGTGGATGACTTCTTATGAGGCTGGAGGAGCACCGCCTGGAAATTCACCGGTAGTCCGTACCTTCCCAGACAGACAAAACGTGCGAATGAACAAAACGTTACTTACGATGCAGATGTGGGTAAAATAACCCTGACAAGAAACAGAGAAGTTCTAGTAAGAAAAAGGCCTCGGTCAACATAGCTTAAGAAAATGAAACTCAGTTGAACGGAATGTCTAGGGTCAGAGGTTAGACGAATTGGATTTTTCTGGATAGGAACATCTCTAGTAGAACATGTTAACATTGGTCATGTGAAAACACTGCAACAGTGAACTTTGCATCTCAAGAAAACAATGAAAAATTCTATGAATTGTTGTAGCCAGTGAAATTGGGTTGCATTCTATCAGGTAATATTTTGAGGAAAACTGATGGGCTGTTGGATTTTTCCCTCCGACTGCCGCTTCAGTGTTAACAGCCATTTCTGGCCGTTAATGGCGCGGTGTCTGCTAAAATACCAAGGCCTGTTGCATCTGCAGAAGGACCTGTGAAGGAGGCTGCTTGTAACCACGTGTGTACTGCTTTCACTACAAATCAAGCCTACGACCTGCTTAGTGCTGTGCCCCTGGAGGACTCTGGGCGAGCAGAACCCCGATTTCAGAGCCCCACCAAAATAGTCTTTCCAAGAGGCAAGTGCCAGAGAAGCTGGCTGGTGCTGACAGGGATGGCAGCACGTGGGCTAGCTCACGGTTGGGGGGCGGGGGGGAGATGGCCCAGCCGATGGCTTGTCTATCCTTTGTTCCCCTTGCCATCAAAGCTCTGGTATTTCCTGGGGAAGATGGGCAGAGGGGCTGTCGCCATCTTTACCTGAACGAGCAGCTTCCCTCCGGAATCCCTACCCCACCTCCCAGTGCTTTCCACATCCTCGACTTCACCCAGACCATTCCCTCCATCTACGGGCCACAGTGCGGCGGACCTGGACACTTAAGGGCGGGCATTCCAGCTCCCGGGCCATCCCTGCCATCCCTGCCATCCCTGCCATCCCTGCTTTGTCCTCCGACTCGGTCATTCCACCGCAGTCCTTGCCCAGCTGCTCTGGGAGACGGTTTACCCTCCCTCACAAGGATCCCTGTGTTGAGAGCTCTCCTGCCTTTCCCAGCCTGGGAGCTGCTTCAGGCCAGAGACATGGGTCCGTTCTGTCCCTGATCCTGGAGAGCCACAGGCCCTCCTTCAGTGCTTCGTTAAATGCTGGCTGAATGCTCCTCACCCCCCTCATCAAGGCTCCAGGCCCTTGGCCTCTTAGCCCACTCTGGAATTCAGGGCTTTTCACATTCTTCCCAGACCCTTCCGGTCCTTTCCCTGCGAACCCCCACTCTGGATCAATTTAAAGGAACGCCTTCTCTGTTGTGCTCAGAACATGCCTTCCAGGAACGGCTGAGTCTGTTCTCATTCTCAAGGCTGCCCCCCATGGCGCTCCCTCTTGGATCGCTCAGTAGAGGACCCTCCTCCCTGATCGCTGAGGTCACCTGGTGGGGAGCCCTCACCTGCAGCCCCCATACCGAGACCACTGTAGCCACCCCACCCCCACCCCCCGGGCTGCAAGTGGCGTCAGGCTTTCTCAACTACTGCCCCCTTCCCTTTAACGTATCACCATTGTGCCCTGCCTAAAATAAACTTCCTTGGCTCCTCCCTAAGGCTCTCATTCCAAACCTGAGAGAGTATCCAGTGTCCTGTGTCACCCAATCATCCTTCGGCCATCATACTCAGGCTTGTCCCACCAATGACCTCATGGCCCATTTGCAGGGACACATAAATCCTTAGGCTTCCACTCCTTGACTCGTCAGCCACTCCCTCCTCCTGCCTCGGATTTCCTCATGGGCTTTTCTGCCTCCACCCCTCTTATGTTGGAGGTCCCCCAAGGCGCCCCTTCAGTACATTCCCTCTATACGACTCTCTCTAAATGAATGCACCCGCAGAGCCACCATTAGGACTCCCTAATGTCTGTTCCCCACTAACATCTCTCCCTGGAGCCCGACAAACCAGCTAGCTACCTGGCCAGCTCCGCTCTCATCCCAGATGACTGAAGCCCCTGGTTCCCTTCACCCTGAAGGCACTTCCTCAGCTGAGGGCGGGGTCCACTTCACTTTGGTTTTATTGAGTCCACGAACATTTAGCATCCACTCTTTGTCCAGCTCTGGGTTGAGTGGCAGAGGTAGCGAGCAAGTCGGCCACAGCCCCCACATAGGCGGGAAGAACAAATCAGCTTGGCAAGGAGGAAGACAGCACCAAGTGCCAACCGGGGGTCAAAGGAACAGGCAAGCAGGGGAACTTCGTCTGTTTGCACTGACAAACTTGCTGGTTAACCTGTTCTCTTGGACTATGATCTCTCCATACCATGGAATATGGAAAAGCCATTAAAAAGGATCAGGTAGCTCCACACACACTGGTAAGAATTGAAAGCAGATGAAAAAAGCAAGCTGCAGAACATTAAGGATAAATGGGGCAAGAAGAGTCTCGAAACCATTAACTGTGATTATCTGTGGGCGGGGGGACTGTGAGGAACTTCCTCCACAGTACGTATTTCTGAACTTTAGTTTTTTAGTTTTTTTTTTAAACAGTGTTCATATATTACAACTGTATTCAGGAAAAATACAGATACAGTAAGAAAAAGTCCTACATTCATAGTCTTGTAAAGAATTACTTCTACAGGGGCGCCTGGGTGGCTCAGTTAAGTGTCTGCCTTTGATTCGGGGCCGGATCCTAGGATGCTGGGATTGAGCCCCGTGTCAGGCTCCCTGCTCTCTCCCCCTCTGACTGCCACCTCCCCCCTGCTTGTGCCGTCCATCAAATAAATAAATAAAATCTTTTAAAAAAACAAAGAATTATCTCTACATACACTTTTAGGGGAAACAGTTTTATCCAGCTTAAGATATTAGGGACATCTATCTCTACCTCTCTCGAGCAAATGGGCATCCACACTATTGGGCCCGAGAACCACCGATTTTTGAGGCAAGCAGGTCAGTCTGGGACCCGTCGACACTACGCACAGCTGGAACCCTCCAGGGTAGCGTGAGTACACCCCGCAGCACGGGGCCACGCTCCATGCCATTCCAGGCCTCTGAGACGGGTGGGGGAGGGGGAGGAGCCACGGTGAGATCTGATCTGTGTCTGGACAAAACCACACCTGGCAGCCACCATATTGTGTTTGGACAAAACCGCACCTGGCAGCCACCAGTCTGTGTGAACAAAACCACACTGGCAGCCATGTGGAGGATGAGAGCCTGTGGCAACAGCTGGGCCAGCAAGGCGGGGGACGGAGGCGAGAGAGAGCGGAGGCAGGATGGATGGCCCGTCCAGGGCACTGTGGGGGCGCAGGGAGTCGGGGAGGCAAGCGGGGATGAGGGAGCAGAGCGTCCGAGCCCCGAGGTTTGGGGCCTGGGGTCAGGAAGGACGTGAGGCCAGGTTGGGAGGGAAGAGGAGCCAGATGTGTCTGGCGAGCGGCAGGACTTGGGAGATGCAAGAAGCACAGGCAGAGAAAGGGAAGCAGGAACGGGCCTCCAGGTGCGGGGCCGCTGTGCAGACAGGGGAAGGGGCCCGGGAGAGCACTCCGGAGGCTCGGAGGGCCAGGGGAGCACCGGAGCAGGGGTGGAAGCTTCCGGAAAAAGTGTGTCCAGCCAGCCGTGTGCGGTGCTACCAAGATCTGCCCCCAGAGCTCATGACACGGGGCATCTTCAAAACAGGAGAAAAGCAGGCTTCAAAAAATATTTCCTGTATAATTCCATTTTCGTAAAAATTTAGTAAAAAATAGGCATATCTGTAAACTAGAAAAAAAAGCAAAACACAAAGGAACAAAAACTCCTGGAGGGGTTCATGCCCACGTGTTAGCCAGCAGCGCTCTCTCCCGGTGTTAAAAAGTACAGATGATTTTTACTCACTGTTGGTGCTTATTTATAGTTTCCTAATTCTCCACAGCAAACCCCTTTCACTTTTGTTAAAAAACAAGGCAAAACTTCTGTCATTAGTTCGCTCTCTGGTTTAGGTTTTAGTGTTTGTGTTGCCTTAGGCCTCAGCGGTCAAGGACAGCGCTGGTATTTCTTCCAGGAGTCGCACAGCAGAACCCGCTGGAGAGGGCAGGACCCCTGCCCCAGGTCCGGCAGGAAGCGGATGCAGAGCACAGGACCGCAGGCCCGCCAGGCTGAGCGAAGGCTTGGGGCACTCCGGAGATCCTAAGCATGTCGCCAAGAGCCAGGAGCAGCACGGGGACAGGGCAGGAGGGCCTGGGCCCAGAGGAGGGGGCTGGACGGGGCAGGCGGCGGTCCCGGGGGGGTCCCCAGAGCTGACTGCTCCCCGCCCCCAAGCAGGGCAGCGCGGGCTGGGCACGGCCGCCACGCACCTGAGCACGGACTCCACAAACACCCTCAGCGCCTTGATGTGGATCCAGGCAATGAAGGCTTCGCTGAAGTTCACCTTGAGCCAGCGCAGCAGCGGGCCCTGCGGAGACAGGAGAGCGGGTGATGCCTGCTGGCAGCCCCGCCTGACACCAGGCCAAGGACGACACGGCTTTTGACAGAGCAAGCCTTGCGCGGAGACATGGCCTGCGGCCAGCGGAAGCAGCGAGTCGGTTGGCCCAGGCCCAGGCGAGGCCCAGGCCCACGTCCTCCAGGGCGCCTGGGGCCCGGCAAGCTCAGCGGGCCAGCCACCTGGCACATGCGCGGGGCCACCAGAGCCCAGGCTGCAGGGGGCGGGGGGGGGGGGGGCGGCTCGGCAGCCCCTGACCTCAGGGCCGTGGGCAGACAGCGGACAGGCTTCCCTCTGACACCGTGCTGCCAGGGAGCCCAACTTTGAGGAACGCATCGCCGCCCCCCCCCCCCCCGCCGTTCTAGCATCATTCCCCCAGCTGCCGCTTCCAGGGGGCTCCGCCGAGCCCACCTCACAAGGCCACAACCCCTCGGGGCCGCAGCAGCTGTCACGAATGCTGGTGTGGCCGGTCCTCGGGGGGTCCAGGAGTCCTACAGCAAGGGCTCTGAGCTCCCACCGACACCTCCAACTGCCCGCAAGGGTCAGGGGTGGGTCCAGCCAGGGCAGCCCGGGGGGAGGGGGGTGGGGGAGAGCCGAGCTGCCCGACTGCCACCACCCAGCAGGGCCTGCCCCCTTCACCAGCTGCAGCCACCCCCACGCAGGGCAGAGGCACCCTGGCCAACAAGCACCATCCACTGCCGGGGCGCGGGGGTGCAGCTCCAAAGACGCCCTCCAGGTGAGGAGGGAGGCAGGATTCTGGGCTCCTTGATTTAAGCCCTCGAAAGCCACTCTGCGTACCAGAAAACGCAAGGCGCTGTTTTCTCAGAGGATGCCTGCGCTGGCGAGGACATGCGAGCGGGGGAGCCCCAGGGCTGCAGGGTGCGGCTTACCTCTCCCTCGCCCTCACTCTCTCTCTCTCTGTCCGTCTGCCCCGCAGCGGGCCTAGCGGGGTTACCTAGCGGGGTTACCTTAACCTTGTGGTCCGGGAAGGTGGATGATCCCTTTTTAAGAGCAACACAGGAAGTTTGCTAAAGGCACAGAAATGATTTATTAATCTCTCAGCAAACAGGCATCACAACAAACAGAAATAACTCGCATCGCCGGAAAAGCGCGTGAAGGCGAGCTGGGAATGCTGGCCCGCCCTCCGGACTCACGTGCTGCCTGCACTGGAGATGGGATGGGGGGTGGTTCAGGTGTCCGGGTCCCCTAACTGCAGCGACAGGGCCGGCCGCCGACAGCGGGGTCAGCTCCCGCATCCCTCCCCCTGCCTGGCCTCGGTCCGCACCTCCCCTGCACGGGCGGACGGGACAGGGACCGTCCCCAGGAGGCAGCTGTTCGCGGAAACAGCTCTCCCCGCGGGGTGCGGCTCCACTCCGTCCGGCCACGGGAGCCCCGCGGCACCCATGGAAGCTACGTACAGAGAATGAGCCAGGCACGCTGGTAGGACCTACCACCCTTTATCCTCCTCTTCTGCAGACGGGGAGAAAGCACGGGAAAATCCCACCCTGTGCTCTCCAAGGGAGCTGACACCCCAGGACCTAGCCTGTCCCCTCGGGGAGACGAGGACCAAAGACGGTGCAGGATGCTGGTCACAGCCACCGCCCCACAAGCTAAAGGGGAAAGAGGTGCCTCAGAAGCCAGGGCAGGGCTGCCCCCGGCTGCCCCCCCGCCCGGTGGCTGCCCCCCGCTCAGTGGCACACGGCCTGAGCTTCGCAAGGAGCTAAATGGTTCCCAGTTCGTGTCTCCTCTGGAGCTTCCCCTCCACAGAGACCCTGGAAGGGCTCCCGGGGCAGCGCTGGGGTGCAGAAGCCTACACCTCGTAAGGAAGTGGCAGGTGGCAACCTGAGCCCCAGGCGGCAGCTGTCCAGCTCTTGTGTGTCACCTGGATCCTCAGGGGGTCTGTACCAGCGCCAAGGCCAGTGCCAAAGGCACGACCTGACCACCTGTCCTGCAGGCAGGGCCTCCCGCCCGGACATTTGTCAAAGCTGCCACTGTCTAGCCCCCCCATCCAGAGACACTGGGTAGGGGGCCCGGGGCCAGGACCGAAGCCAGGAGGGACGAGGCTGGAGAGAGACCACTGAGCGCTCCTGATTGATGAAGGTTTGGGGTGAGCTAAGGCCAAGGAGAAAAACCCTTTGGGTTTTACGGCTCTTGTTGCTGAACACCTTCCCTGCCTGGGTGTGCGGGGTCTGAGGCCTCAGGGCCCAGTGCCGCCTCAGCCCTTTCTGTCAGGAAGAGCCCTCAACCCAAAGCCTGGCAGACCGAGGATCAGAAGCGGGTGTGTCCACTTGGCATGCACACACTCACGTCCACACACACACACACACACACAGTTTATGCTTGGGGGCAGGGTTAAACCCCCCCCCCCACAGGCACTATTACATGATGAGCTCCTGTCTCGTCCTCAGAGGGGATGGGCCCGTCCACTGGGGCTTTGAGAACCCCGTTTTGTGGAACCCCATGCTGCTGCTCACTTCTGAGGGGGGGAGGCTTGTCTGCAGTCCCTGACCAGAGAGGTCGAGCCGGACGTGCCCATTCCACCAGCTTGCTCTTCACCTAAGCACATACTTACAGCTTCATGTTTACACACCGGCTTTCCTCCAAAAGGCCTGAAGTACATTCTATTCATTCTTCCCTTCCTCTCTACGCTAGAGTCTGAACTGGAAGTTTCTGAGAACCCTTCCCAGTGGGGATGGGGGGCAGAGGGGCCCTGAAGACATTCCACCAGGGGGGCCCCTGGAGCCACCTGGCTTAGGCTTCTCCGTAGCAGGAAGGGGCCCATCCCGCAGAGCAGAGTGGCTCTCCCAGGGCTACGCTGTTCACATGCCCAAACTCAAAGCCTGGTTTGCTCCCTTGTGAGCTCAGCTGCCCGCGCACGCGGGAGGTTTCTGAGTGGCTGTTGTCAGAAATCTCAAGGATAAGCACCCACACTTTGCGAAAAGCATGGGGGAATAAAGACAGGTGCTGATGACAGAAGCTGTCCCATCGCGCCTGGGGAACCACACTGCTGAGGCCAGCAAGGTGACCGAGGGGACAGGCCTGCCCACGCTCGGCACAGGGACCCCTGGCTGCCCTGCCCCAGTCCTCTCTTCCTGGGGGAAATGCTCCCTGACCTCCCAGAGCCTCAGTTTCTCAGCGGCACAGTGGGGCTTGGAGTCCCCTCCTGGAGGGGCGCTGCCAGGACTCGGGAGCTCTCCTGGGGAAGGTGCACCTGGGTGCCCCTCTCCCTTGCCCAGCCCCACTCTGGCAGCCCCAGGGGAACACACGTCCCCGGGCCACATGGCCCCCAAGGGACGGGGGTGCTCTTGCATGAAGCCCGCCCGCCTGTGTTGTCTACTCACATACTGTTGCTTCTTATCAGACAGCAACCTGCTCATCTCTTCCCTTTCCCTTTTAATTTCTTTCTCATCATAGTAAAATTCACGGACAGTAAACCTTAAAACAAGCAAATGAGAGGCTTTCACCAGGAAGCTTCCAGACGGAGCAGAGACCAACCTCCAGCGGAGACAGCCCAAACCCGGAGGAGCCTACCAAGGCCAGCCCTTACTTGTTCTCTCTGGCTTTGGTTTTGAAATCCTCGATCACTTTTCGAAACAGGGTCACCGTGAAGAGGCCGCCCTCGTTGTCCTCGGCAATCAGTCTGGTGGAGAGAAGCATCTGTTCACTGGGAGCCTCACCACACCCGAGGTCAGAGCTGGGCCAGAGAGGCCTGTTCCGTCTCCCTGGGGAGGTGGGTCCCCGCAGAGGGGGAGCTCCGTCCCCATCAGCCCAGTGGCCCGTGGGCAGCCCCCCCCCCCGCCGCCACCAGCACCCGAGAGCAGGGAACCAGGCGCCCCTTATGACTTCCTGACTCCGGGCTGGGTGCTCTCTACCACCTGCTATTGCTCCTTCCACTCCCCCTCCAGGCTGAGGCCTCGGGGGCCTCTGGGTGACCTAAACGCAGGCCCTCAAGGTGCAGAGACCCCCCAGTTTGGCTCCAGCTTGAGAGATGCCCGAGCGATCGAGCTACTCCCGTCTGTCACCTGTGTGTGTGTGTGTGTAGGGGGCGGGGGTGCCCGGGCTCTGATGCGCTGCGCTCAGAACAGAGCAGGGCCGACTCCAGTCGGTGAAAACCATCCCACCATGCCCACCTCACGTTCACTGTCCCCATGCTCCAATCAGCCAGCCTCCGAGGCACGCCGCAGCACAGGGCCTCAGGGGGCGCTGTCCCAACACAGGGGTCACGGGAGCCAGTGGTCCGCGTCTTTGAGTCAGCCTTTTTGGCCAGAAGACCTAAAGCAGGCCCTTCGCCAAGCCCGGGCAGGTCTCACGGGCATGCTGGTCCCCTTTCCTGTCACTCAGAGCCCCTCCCCCCGGCCCCAATCAACTGAGGTGGCCTCTGTGGAGGGGTCCCCCAGCACGTGGCCACAGAAAGCCAGTGTGGCAGAGCACTGGTGGCCTCTGCCAGGCTGTCGGGCTTGGAGGACCTGCCCCTCTGCCCATCTGTCTGCCTTCCCCCTCTCTCGGCAGACGCCCCTGGCTTCTTCCTCTGGCCTCCCCTCGTGACCCCAGGCTATGGCTGTCCAGTTCCCTGCACCCCTCAGTGTAGCTCCTGATTGCCATCTCCTATGAGCTGTGACCCTGGGAGAGCCTCCCCGGCCGGAGGGGGGCCTCGGAGCCGAGCGCGCCGTGGGCAAGGCTGCCCTCACCCTACGCGCTGTGTGCCGAGAAGGAGGCGACCGGCGAAGCTGGCCCAGACTCACCGCCCAATCTTTTTAAATTACAAACTATTCCAGACATACCCTCTATACCTTCTCTATACGAGAAGGTATAGAGAATAACAAATACTATGCATTGGCCGCCCCACTTAAGACCTAAAGCCATTCGCACGCCGCAGAAGCCCCGTGCCCGTCCCTGGCTGCGTGTCGCTCCCTGCCCTGATCCCCCAAACAGCCCCTCGACTCTCAACGTGCGCCTGCACAAGCCCAGATCACGTAGGGTTTAGTTCGGTCCATTTCTCGACCTCAGGTAAATGGCTTCACGCCGGGTGTACTTTTCAGCCGTTGGCTATTCTTGCTCCACACCGAACCATGAGACCCACCCCTGCCGCAGTGTGTAGCCCCGACGTGCTGGTGTCCCCGCGTGCAAGGTCCTCGTGGTTTGACTATATTCCTGTATCTCTTTTCCTGCCACTTTCCCAGCCCTCCCTGGCCACTCCTGCTCTGACCCCAGTAGGCCAGATGCTGAGACTGACTCTGCTCCCCACCCTGCCCCCCAGCTGCCCCCCCAGCTGCTCATGCTCTGTGGCCATCAGAGATCAGAGTCAGGCCCCTGCTTGACCCTCAGGGAAGCATCGACCTGAGCTGAGAAAGCAGAGCAGAGCGTGGTGAGGGGGATCTCTGCAGGCATGCAGCCAGAGGGGGCTTCCTGGAAGAGGGGGAAGCGAAGCAGCAGTCTAAAAGATAGAGGGAGTCTGGCACACGGCTGGGGGTGTGGCTGCAAAGGAACTCCAGGCTGAGGGACTCTGGTGAGCGCTAAGTGGGGAGGGCTGAGGGTCCCTGCGTCCTCAGAGCATGTTTGGTGCCTGGGTGCCAAGCTGGGGTCTTACTTAGTCGACCGAGGGACCACCATGTCCGAGAGGGATTCGTAGGTTTTTTGCCATTGTGCGTAGCTTGGTCTGCAAGAATACAGAATCATTCAGTGATTTCGGAAGAATGGCTGGGGGGTGTTCCGAGTGTTTAGGACACCGTACACCCCTTTTCCCGAGGGACTGAGATGAGCAGGACTGGGCCAGAGAGCCCCAAACACCCCAAGGCCCTGCCATGGGCACTGGACACCGCCTCCCTCCCCAGCCCGGTCCTGGACCCAGCCTCCCCACAAGGGCCCCGCACGCCCCAGAGGGCCCACGTGAAGGGTTCAGCCAGAGATGTGTGTTGGGGCTTTCTAGCCCTGACCCTGCGTGGCCTTGGAGAAGCCAACTGAGTTCTCTGCCTCTGGACAAGGGATTAACAGCCATACCCCCGGTTTGCTGTGAGCGAAACGAGCTCCCTGTCCAAGGCTGGTGGCACACGGCAGCTGCTCAAGAAATGGCAGCTTCTGTCACTGCTTTGCCCCACAGACACTGTCATCCTGCTCCTGTTCCTGCCCCCGGGCTCCAGGCCATGGAGGGCCCCCCTCTCTCTCTGCTGGGCAGGGCCACTTTCCTCCCATGATCACCAACAAAGGCTGAGCCCCCCCCCCCACAACCCGCTTTCCCGGGCCACTTACTTGGGGACGATGACCAGAAGCGTGATGAGATACTCGGAACCCAACACGAAGTCTTCTTTGCTCACGATATCACTCAACGTCCGAGTGAAGAGGTTTCCCCTGAATCCGTGTGGGACAGAGGGATCAGCCAAAAGGCAGAGGGAGGCCTCGGGGGCCTGGGCATTTGGGACGCGTGGAGCCCCGCACACCCACCACACACAGGCCCTGGGTCAGGAGGACAGGCAGGAAACACGACGGCTTGTATGTCCCCCCAGAGTGGCGGATCCCTGGGCCGAGTGTGCCCCCGACCCCCCAGTTCTGGGTGGCCGGAGCTGCTGTGGCTAGCAGGGCCGGAGGGCCCCTCACTAGTCCCCCGAGGGGCACCGGAATCCAACACCGCCGTCACCTGCGCTGCCCCTGGGACTGCTGGGGGGGACTGCGGGTGGCAGGCAGCTTGAGTTACTCAAGTGTCAACACTCGAGCTGTCCTGAGCGGAGACGGGCCCAGAGAGAGCTCCGTTTCACTTTTCACACCTCCCAGGTCCAGCCGCCAGGGGACATGCACCTGCAATCGCTTGCTTCATGCCCAGTGGAACCCGGTCTCCAGAGAGGTCATGGTATTTTTAGCACATGGTTCAAGGCTATTGTAGCAGCAAACGGGCCAAGGGATAGCTCGGAGACCGTCTGTAGCCTGGGCACCCTGGCCACGGTATCAGCTAATGTATTTGCCCATGACACTCCTGGCGAATGGCTCTCAAGCACTCCCAAGGCCAAGGCCTTAGGCAACACGCCACCTCCAGCCTCATCTCTCCCACCTGTGCCTTCACTGCCAACTCCCTTAGGACCCTCTCCAAAGGCACAGAGCCTGTGCCCCCTACCTCGTTACCGTTCCGCTGTCAGGTCTGCTCTGTCTGGTTTATGCCTGAACTCCTAGCACAAAGCAGATTTTCCATAGATACTTGTTGAGCGAGTCATTGTGAGCTCCCCGAGTGCAGAAATTACACTGTCTTCTGCTTTGTTACCTTTAGGGCCTGCCATAAAGCCTGAGAGTGTAGGAGGTGCTTAATACACGTTTATCGGAAGAAGAATAACAGGCGAAGGAGGCAGGAACGGCTTCACCACCCCACCCCCACCCCCTCTTCACTCAGGGGAGTGATCAATTGATCAGCACTGCGGTGAATCAGCCCCTGAGCTTCATCAGCTGACTGACGAGGCCGGACCAGATGTCTGCTCAAGCCCCAAACGATTCTCGAGGAGTCCACAAGTCGGTGATGCGACAAGTCGATGGCCCAGCAGGTAAATGGTTAATGCCACAACAGATCTAAGCCAAGGTCACCATTTAGGGCGCTCTCTGCCATCGGCGCCCTGCCCTTTGCCCATCTCATTCCTTCGTAGAGCCAAGGATGCAGCGGAACTCAGGTGATGCCCATTTAGTTCTGATGCCAAGTCACGCCACCAATAACGACTATTTCTAGTTGAAGTGCATCTTTCCTTTTTTGGTTTTTGTTTTTTTGTTTTTTAAAAGATTTTATTTATTTATGTGACAGAGAGAGACACAGCGAGAGAGGGAACACAAGCAGAGGGAGTCGGAGAGGGAGAAGCAGGCTTGCCTGCGGAGCAGGGAGCCCGACGCGGGGCTCGATCCCAGGACCCTGGGATCATGACCTGAGCCGAAGGCAGACGCTTCACGACTGAGCCACCCAGGCGCCCCTCCCTTTTTGGTTTTAAATTCTATGTACTACATGCTTCTTTCACAAGAAAAGAAGGCTGGCCCAGGGACCACCTGAAGGGAGAGGGGGAAAAGGGAGGGAGGGTGAGCTACTCGGAGGGACAGCTGATTCTGAAGGCCCCTGGGCACTGCCCTTCCTTGGAGGATCTTCAGACAACTGCCAACAGAATCAGAGCCAGAATCTGGGGAGACTGGGAGGATCCTCCATGCCAACTCAGTCCTACTCAGGGGCAGCTTCCAGACTCCCTGGCGGGAGCTCAACTGCCCTCTCCTGACATGCCTCCCACAACAAGGCACTCACTACCTTACAAGGCAGTTGTTGCCATCATGACACTGGGTTTCTGCTTTCCTCCAGACACCTCCCACCATCTTGGTGACTGGTGGCTGGTGGGCCACACGGTCTGCTCCCTGGCTCTCACGTGGAGGTCCTTCAGTTGACTGAAGAAGGCACCAGAGTCCCTGCGGTTGCTCTGCTCTGGGTTGCAGCACCCACTGCCCCTGGGGGCCCTCACAAAGGGCCGGGCTCTACCAGTCAGGTCGTCCCCTGACTATGCAGAGAGGGTCCTCTGTAAAGCTCCCTGGGGGAAAGGTCTTGGGACCCACCCCAGGTGTTCTCAGTAACCTGGGGAGGTTGGGAGAGAGAGGGAGGGAAGGGGATGAGGGGCAGCATGGTATCCCTCTCTGGGTCCAGGCAGGGAGGTGCCATCACCCCTGCTTGGGCCTTTCCACCCGGTCATATGCACCAAGGCCTCCCCTCCCAGCATGCAGCTCCCAAAGAGGCAGGAGTGCCTCGGCATCTGCCTGGTTGGCTGGCTGGCTCTCTGTCTCTCTCTCAACCCAGGCCCAGACCTGGTTCACCCAGTGATCTGAAAGGCACACTCCTGCCCCAGCCCGGCCCCTGCCCTAGCCCAGCCCCTGCCCCAGCCCGGCTCCGGCAGTGCAGAAACTCGGTTACTCACATGGATTTCTTCTCCAGGTTCTCCAGGTTTGTCTTCAGAGTGTTGTAGGCGGCTGTTCGGGATTTCAGGTCAGTCTCGATCTGTGCCAGTTGCTATTTGGAAAAGCAAAAAGAGGTGGCCAAACTTTTCAAAATGGCCCTAAACTGTTCATGGCACACTTCGGAATAAGTAATAATCAAAGCTGCCCACCGGTCAGGAATGCCCAGTTTTCTCCCGCTGCTCTCGCACACATGCCAGTGGGTGGCCCTACAGTACCCTGCAGGGAGCAGGGGAGAGCTTCACAGCCCCACTTTGCAGATACCGCGCGGCCCGAGACAGGCACGGCTGTTTCAGGATCACTCAGTGAGAGAATCTTCTGGTCGCAAGCCCTTCTCACACTGCCAGGCCAGCCCAGCTGACCCCATCCTGGCTTCTAGGGGGGACCACTGCGGCGCGACCCCGCCAGTGCCCGGTCCCAGGCTCAGCTGGGCCCCACAGCCCCTTCCCACAGGAAGGGGTAGGTAGGCAGGGGGGTTCCTTTCGGCTTGGACGCAGGTCATGGGTCTGGCACGAAGAAGATCCCCTGTTCTCGAGTTTCAGGGAGGGCGTCCCAGACCCCTGCCTGCAGCGGGCCCAGGCAGACATGTCGTGGAAAGCGGGGAAACAGGACAAGCCCGGGTCCACGGCCTAGCTCTGTGGCTGCCTGGCCTAAGTGGCCCCATCTGTGTGGCCAGGACGGTCATGTCCTCCCCAAGGGCTCGAAACAGAGAAAGGCAAATGCCCGCCACGGCCTACCTCACCGGAAGCCCTCAAAACACAGCCCCTGCCCCCCAGGGCTCACACTTGGGCAGTGAAGCCCATCAGTACAGAACTGGTGCAACAAAGGGGGGTACCCCACGGTACGGGACACAGCGTGGCCTTCCAGATGATCGCGCGAGCCTCCCGCGCGCAGCGGGGCGCAGGGCCGACCCCCGCAGCTCCTGAGGGGCCGCACCCCTCCTCCCAAACCCAGAGCCCCACGTCCGGGGCCAGCTCCCTGGTGGCGCGCAGTCGCCCCTGTGGGACCCCCCACTCCACGCCAACGAACACTGCTGACACGGATACCCCAGCATCAGCACACGCAACACGGAGGCAGCCTGAGGGACCGGACGATCCCGACCTGAAATACACAGATTTCGTTCGTATAGAGACGGGAGGATCCACTTTCAACAGTTAACACGTCGGTCACCTTTAGCGGGGGGAGGAAAGGGAGGGGTCTTGTCACGGGAAGCCTTTCATGTTTTTATCCTCCTATCTTGATATGTCTGATTTTTAAAATAAGATTTATATATATATATATATATTTTTTACAATTTTTTAAAATCTTTTCCTTTGAAAAGATGACAGATTTCATGGGAAATTACAGAAAGAGGACACAGGGGGACACCCCACCGGCTCAGTCGGTGGGGCATGCGGCTCTTGATCTCGGGGTCGTGGGTTCAAGACCCACGTTTGGTGTAGAGATTACTTCAAAAAATGAAAAAGTAAAATATTTTAAAAAATAGGACACAGAGACCGCATGTACCCATCTTACATAACAATAGTACGCGATCATAACCAAGAAACCAACTCAAGTACAATCCACAGTCTTGATTTTTAAAATTAACATTATACACACACACACATATATAATTATTTTTTAAAGGAAAAAATCAAACAAAAAAATCCTCCATCTTCCTTCCTTTTCTGGTTTCACCACAAGCCAATGAAAACTTGCAGAGGGGTGTTTGGAAACCAGTGGATGGCGAGAGGAACCAGGGCTCTGGAACCAGTTCGCACTCAGCCTGCCTGTGAGCCGGTGTCAGGTCTGGCCCTCTCTGAGCTCAGGCCCACGGAATTACGGAGAGCTCCCAGAATCTGCAGAGCAGGCTGTTCAGCAAGGCGAGGCCCACCTGCCCCAGCCGGAGCTCCTCCAGGGGGCCGGGTCCCCCCCACCCACCCGTGTCTGTGACCCCCGGGGAGGGTGGCCGACAGAGGCAGTGCTGAGGACGTGCGTTCAGCCGGGCTCTGAGGTGTGGGGCTTGCTGGCAGAAGCCCCGAGAGCCTCCCGGACCCACCCGCAGAACCCAGAGATGTTTCCGGTGGTGGAAACACCAGCCGCCAGCGCCCCGAGGGGGTCAGCGTGGAACCCCCACCCTCGGCTGCTCGTGTGCGTGCTGAAGAATAAACCCTGCACCGTGTCACACCCGTGAGGTCTGGGGGCTTTTTTGAACCTGCAGCATGACCAGGCCTCTGGAGACTGACACCGAGGTGGGTTGGGTCCCTGACCAGGTGACAGGTCATGCTGCCACAATGCAGGGCTGGGAGGGGGCGAAACCCTCCCCACCCTTGAGCCTCTTCTTTAAGGGACGTGGGTGGGCTCAGTTCCCAGGGGTCGGGAGGGTCTGGGGGCCTGGCCCTGACCACGTCAGCACAAGGCTCCTCCCAGGCTGGGAGACCTGCTTGGACATCCGGCAAGTGCTACTCAGTGCCCAGCAACACAGCGAGTTTTGTGTCCCCAAGGCTCTCCCTGTGAAGGACCTCCCATTGGAGGAACAGACCTGAACCAGGGCTGAGGGCATCACACATGGGGTCCTGGTGCAGGACAACCTCTGGGGGCCAATACTCAGAGCCTCAAAGAGCTGGTTCCCTGCAGTGGAGCTGGCCCCGGGCTTCCTTGGGAAGCCTTGTCTCTCTCTCTCTCTCTCTCTCTCTCTCTCAAACACACACACACACAGCCCAAGACCGGCATTCCCATCCCAGGTCCCGGAGCAAGCCACTTAACCTCTCAGCCAGCTTCCTCATCTGAGGTCAGAGGAAAGGGGTCCTCCTCACAGGGGTGACACGGAAGGAGAGCCCTGCGTGGTTCTGGGCACACGGGAAGTGCTGTCAACACCACTGCTCTCCTCCCCCTCCCTGCTTTCCTGCCGAAGTCACTCTCTGGGTGCCTGGACTAGACAGAAGCCAAGTTCTGTCCTCTACAACTGCTCTGCGCTCCCCTCTCGGTTGACCCCCCCCCCAACGTGTCCCGGGGTCCTCATCGCTAGCCAGCATCCCTGGGGCAGCCCCGCCAGTGAGCACAGTCCCAAGTGGACTCAGAGCATGGCCTGACCGCCTGCCTGGCTCAGCCTGGCCTCAGCAATGCAGGGTGCGCCTCTACGTTGGTGGCAGAGGCGCACAGAACCTCCTGGAAGCCACACCTGTTACAGGTGCGCTGGGCAGCCCCTCCTCAGAGGGCTTTCCAGAATCACTGCCCAATTGTCCCAGGCGGGGCTGGGACCTCTGTGGCGTAAGCGGTGCCCGAGCCGCCGCACCCAGATTCCGGAGCCTTCTGGCCCCACCCGAGTTCCCAGAGACACGGGCCGGGCACCAGCCTGCTGTGGGGAGCGCACAGGGCTGCACTCGGATGGGTCCCAGTGGCCCATCTCCTGCACCTGACCCGCCCAGACACACCTGGGTGGCTCTGTGGTCTGAGGAGACAACAGGAAAGCTTTGTTCCTGGCCTGGCTGAGTCTCTGTCCCAGCCACCCGGGCCAGGAGGAGACATGGCCCACGAGGGGCTCAGTGTATGGCAGAGGGAGGGGGACAGGCAGTCACCAACCATCAGAGCTCACCCTCAGTGAGACACACGGGAGTCAACAAGGCCACGAGACACCCAAGGTCCCCAGAGACTTGAGCTACAGTGCTTTTATTTACAAAGTGAAAGCTGGAGGCCATCACTTACCAAGATGGTAGAATTGTGGGGTACAGCACTTACTGGCCTGTTTTTGTTTTTGTTTTTTTTTAAGATTTAGTCATTTATTTTTAGAGGGGGTTGCAGAGAGAAAGAAAGAGAGTCCCAAGCAGACTCTCCACTGAGCGCAGAGCCTGATGTGGGGCTCCATCCCACAACCCGAGATCATGACATGAACCAAAACCAAGAGTCGGAGGCTCAACCGACCGTGCCACAAGGTGCCCCTTACCGGCCTCACTATTGTCACAGGCTCCTCAAAGCAGGGGCAGGACCCCTGGTGATGCCTTCCAGAAACACCTCCCAGGAGTTAGGGCTCCTAAGCCGGACTCTCCACGGAAGCAGATAGTTCTTGTCAAGTAGACAATCACTCTGGGATGTGGTGGTGGGGGGGGCGGGTATGAGGCTCTTGTTAGTAGGTCAGGATGGGGCTGAGCGGCTCCCTCAGCACCTTGCAAAAAGTAGCGAGCTGGACGGAACCCACGGAAGGGGCACCAGGGTCTGGGCCAGGCATGTCAGGGGAGGGGCCTGTGGATGCCGCCGCTGGGCGGCCAACAGGGCCAGAAGAGGTATGGAGGGAGGGCAGATGCCCGCCTTGAAACCCCAAAGTCTCTGGCCTTGCCCAGGGCATGGAAGGCCACACCTCAGAAAGGCACCGGGCCTGGTCAGGGCTGGCAGGAAGCAGATGGGAAGGGGACTCCACCCAGGGTCACTCGAGGACCCCACCCGGCCTCCTGACTCTGGCCTCCCAGAAGGTCCCTCTTGGCACCACCGCCAGGGCCCCAAGGCCATGTAGATCTCCCTCAGGTGGTCAGATCGCCCTGGTCACCGAAGTTTAACCGTCCCCCGAGAGAAGGCCCTCCTCACCTTCGCTAGCGTGTCCACCACGCTCACCAGCGGCTGCTTCGCGGGGTATTTCGCCATGTCCCATTCAAAGTGGGTCACAAAGGATGGTAAGTCAACTAGAAGAAACATTTCAACAAGTGAGTGGGACTCTCCCCAACTCGTGAGACCAAGGTTGCCAAACCCCGAGCCAAGCATCCCCGCTGAAACCAAGGAAGCAATCAGAGAAAAGGGAGGAGAGAGTCAGGGCCCTGGGAGAGCACACACGCCCCCCCGGGAGTGGGGTACTGAGCCAGCTGGCTGGCCTTCGGTCAGGACTGTCAGCAGCACCCGAAGCCCCTCTGAGAAACCCGCCACCAGCCACAGGGCCAGGGTGACCAGAGCACACCCGTGCCCCAAACGCTCTCAGACGGCTGCCCCCCGAGATCTGCCTTTGGGAGATCCTACTTTCCCACGAGGTAGAAGCAAAATCGGGAGATAGTCTGAGGGCCAGGTTAATACCTCGCCTTTTCTGGTTGTGTTGGCCACACTCCCCTGTTGGGCTATTGTTCCGTTTTGAGGTACCTCAAAAGACACGCCAGAGAGCCTCAGGCAAACCCCCGAAGACCACAGAGCCAGTTATGGGTGCCACCTGCTCACAAGAAGGGCCGTTTTTCCACCTTCCTCACCCAAGCACTGGATAGAGGCCATTACAATGCACGTGGTTTGTTTTAAGGAAGGCATTTTAGGGGCGCCTGCGTGGCTCAGTTGGCTGAGCAATCTCCTACTGATTTCGGTGTGGGTCATGATCTTGGGGTCCTGGGAATGGGTCCCCATCGGGCTCTGTGCTCAGAGGGGAGTCTGCTTGAGATTATCCCTCTGCCCCTTGTGCTCTCTCTCTCTCTCAAATAAATACATCTTTTAAGGAGGAGGCGGCCGAGGAGGAGGAGGAGGCGGCGGCGGCGGCGGCGGCAGCAAACCTTGGCAAAAGACTAGAGTCTATGACTGTGGTTTCCACTGCCTGGTGAGGAGATGCATTTTTCAGCGTATGTCCTTTACGTGAGTCTATAGTGAGTAGACCAAATCAGGGTTTTCTCAACGAATTTCCCTTTTCCCCTTACTTTCTCCAAAAGCAAACCTAAACCCAGCACCCTTGGGATGTTTCTGGTTCCCTCATCAGCTGCGGGCAGAGGATGGAGCTCTGGAGTTGAGGTCCGACAAGCCACACAAGGGAACCTGGGCCGATCCAGGAACGGTAACTAGTAACTCCGCTCAAGTGCCCACTCTTCAGATCAGCTCGGTGCACATTTACAGAGTGCCCCCTGGAGCCAACTGCTGCTTATACCTGCCCCTCACTCCCTGTACTAAGTTGGGTCAGTGTATGCGATGCTGGGGTGGCCCCCAGAAACCCTTGAACCCGAGCAAGACCAGCCTGCCCCCACTGGATTCTCACACCACGACATGTGCACGCCTGCCCTTCCCAGCATGTCCTTGTGCAGATAAAGGGCACGGGGGGGGGGGGGGGGGTTGCTGACTCAACGGTCAGGCACCTCCACTGAGCACCAGCTTGCTACCGTGAGGGGGAAAAGAGACCACACCCCCTGGATTTCAAGGTGCTCAGTCTCCTAGGGAGACAACCAGGCAAACCTCACACCACGGTGAATGGCAACAGGAGCGTGGCCGGGTACGAAGGGTGGGAGAGCCGGCGCCTGACTCCCAGGGAGGGCAAGGAGGGTTTCATGCAGGGGCTGCAAGCGACAGGCGTTTGCCACACGGCCGCAGGGGGAGGGCGCTGTGTGTGAGCTGCCTGGAGGACATCCTGCGTGGGGGCCCAGGAATCTCTGGGACAACCCAATGGAACAGGAGGGCCAGGGCAGGGTCACGGAAGGCCGTGTCCGCACTTTCTCCTGGGGTGATAAGGACGCTAGAGGCACCTATGGAACACCCCCCCCATTATCTGCCAGTAATTGGCCACACATCACCCCAACTCCAATAGCAAGGCTGGAGAGGTCACCGAGCAGGTTAGGACACCAAGCCTCCGGGGGCTATGTAGCCAGCCAAGGACGTTCATGCACTGAGACTTCTCTGGGGCCAGTGGGGGCTTTGCAGGGGAGAAGCCGGCAGGGGGAGTGTGCGAGAGTAGGAGCGGCTCAGAGGGGCCTAAGCTCTGGAAGCAGAAGAGGGAGGGCAGGCTCACTAGGCCAACTGCCCACGAAGGAGGCCCAGAGCACACCTGGATTTGCAGGTCGGTGAGAGGGTAGCGGGAGGGGACACTCACTCAGCTGGGCAGCCGCGAGGGCGGCAGAGCGGGACGGGGCGGAGGGGAGAGGAGATGAGCTCAGCTCCGGGCAAGCTGGAGCCCGACACGAGGGTAGATGAGTCCCCAGGACGCAGATGGAAGTGAAATGGGGCTCGGTGGAGGGAAGCGGCCTGCTGGCAGAGGGGCATGCACAGAAGTGGGAAGGCCTTCCAACCATTCGGGTAGGTGACCGAACAACCATTGTTCACCTTGGCCAGGACCCGAGAATTAGCGCATTTAACTTACCTTTCAACCCTATTAAGTATCATCATCATCTCCACTTTAGAGGTGGGACCAGCATGTGCCAGTCACCACACTAATGTCCACCATAGGAGCTGACGGTGACCGTGGAGCAACGGAGCACCGTGCTCCTTCCAGGGCCCCCCACGGCCGGGCACAGCTACCCTGCAGCGTGCACGGTGGCCCATCTCCGCACAAGAACCACGTGCTGATACGTCCGGCTCACTCGCCCTTAGAAGGTGTCCCTCAGGTTCCAGTGGGGCTGGAATTGACAAGAGGCGCCAAGGGGAGGGAGCCGATCCGCCAGGATGAGCGCCCTTGTAAGGAGACACACCAGGGAGCTCGCTCACTCGCTCTCCCCCCTCCCCATGTGCTCCTCCAGGGCCAGGCCCTTACGAGGACTGAGGACTCGAGGACTCAGGACTCGAGGACTCGAGGACTCGGTGAAGGAACCAGCCTGCAGGCACCTTGACCTTGGACTTCCAGCCTCCAGAACTGTGGGAGATCAATGTCAGTTGTGACAGCCCCCTAGGCTGGTGTTTTGTTATGGCACCTCGAGCTCATACAGATTTGGGTATAAGTTGGGTATTAATACGGATTTTTGTATTGCCACCCCCTGCAGGGGAAGCCTTTGTACAAAAACGTACAGACCAGAGAGGAGCAGAACAAATGTCTGGATAATGGGGGGTGGGGGTGGGGGTGCAGCCCGAGGCAGAACCGGAAGGTGAAGAAGGACTCCTCCTGTGGCAACTGATTCCACTCAGGGAGCCCCCCCACCCAGGGGGCCAGGCTGGAGCCAGCACCAGCACCCCCGCCGGCCCCAAGCAGGAGATGCTGGGCAGGAGATGCACTGGGATCTGTGCCCCTCCTCCTCCCCGCTCTGCCACTTCCGGCACCCTGTGGGCACACCACCCCCAAGCCAAGCCGCCTCCCACCCCCTACTCTCTCTCTCTCTCTCTCTCTCTGCTGCTTTTGTCCTTCAACATCAGGACAAGGGCCACCTCCCGAACGCCTGCCGACCGTCCATCCCACTGCTGCCTTGGACGCTGCCTGATCCCGATTCTCTCTGTGCTCTCAGGCTCCCCGAGGGCAGGTGGCTGTTTCTGTGTCCCCAGAGCCTGTCACAGAGCAAGCGTCCCATGTAAGAATCTCCCTCATGACTCCGGTGACTGTACTAACTTGCACGACGTGGGTGGCTTAGAAGAGACACTGCACACCGAGACTCGTCCCCACGCATTGTCACAGAGGCTAAGGCCCTTGTGGCATTCAGATCAGAGAAGATGAGCTGGCTGGCCCTTTCCTCTAGAGGGGCTCCTCTAATTCCTGCCAGACTCTGCCCATCTCCTTGGGGGGCCCCTCAGGCCCCTCTGACATCACAGCACGTGCGGGACCGCGGGGCTGTCCCCCTGGCCAGGAGCTCTTGGACAGCAAGCACTTCTGCGTGCCTGGCACCCAGCACAGAAGCCCCTTGAGATCTCCGGTGTGCGACTGTGACCCCCTCCTCCCGTGCCTCCCCTGGCACGTCAGGAGCACCAGCTCCAGACCCTGACCCTCCACCCTGTCGGCGCCCCTCACCTTCGGTGACAACATGGCCTGAGGACGGTCCCCCGTCTTAGAAAGCAGCAAGCCGTCCCTTGGGCCTTGGGCCTTGCCGTGCTCCCAGCCCTGCAGCCTCTCTCTGCCTACCTGGGAAAGAACAGGCCTCCCCTCCCCGCCCCCGGCTGAAGTCAGAGAAGCCTGGCCTCCAAGGGGGCAATCCTGGGCTTGGACCGATGGCCCGTGAGGTCAGACCACGACCCAGGCAGGCTCACTCAGAATCAAAACATGCAATCGATAGGCGGCGGCTCTTGAGCAACAGTGACCTCATCTGAGAACCACAGCAAGGCCTTCCTGGCAGGGAGCGGGATGAGGGACCCGTGCCCATCTCCCGGTCAGCCAGACGACTCTCCAGGTGCTTAGGACTTCAGTGCCCGTTCTAGGGCCTGCTCCAGACAGCGGGGTGTTTGCCCAGCACCAACGCATCTACAGCCTTCCTTCCAGACTCAAAACTCAGCTGGGGGCAAAGAACAAGCCGAAACAAAAGATGCCTAGGAAAGGCCGAGAGCCTGTAAAGGATGAAGTCCACTGACGGGGGAGAAAACCGGGACCCAGAGAGGTGACCGGCCAAGGTCCAGGACCGGGTCTGGCTGCTCCAAGGGCTTGCGGCTGTGGCTGGCTTCCCTGTGGCATTGCCCTGGTCCCCCAGTGGATTAAACCCTGCCTACTGGGGGCAGCCCTGAGCCCTCCAGTTAATTCTGTCAATCACTAGTTCACCAGTTCCGTGGGTGCTCTGCAGAAGAATAAGAAAAAGATTTCCCAATCGAAATCGTATCAGGAAAGCCTGAGCCAAAGTCAGTCTGACCAGGTCTCTGGACTGCAGTACTTCTCAGAGCCTTTATTATGCTAACACACACTGTGAATGTCAAGAGTCATGGGCCACAAGCCCTTGACTTCTGTTTGCACAGGGCAAGCCTTGGAAGCTCTCGTCTCGTCCTGGAACTCACGGGGACCCACCCGATTCTCAGGGGGCCTGGAGATAATGAAGCATATTACATAAACGAAGCTGACTTTCCTCCTCCTGAGATGAGAGGCAGCAGGGGCATCATCTGCACTGGGGATGGAGATGATGAGTGGTAACATCTAGTTTTAAGTAACGTGAATTTTGAGTAGAAGCAAGCATCTTGATCGCTATTTTACCGTGAGCTCAAATCCTCGTGCCTTGAAGACCAGGTCTTTATGTAGAAAAGTAGCTCTCTACCTTAAGTCAGCTCCTTAGTCTAGGACCCTACAAGTTACCTGCTGGAAAGTAAGATCAGTTGATCAGTTTAACAAAAATAATTTTTTATTAGCACCAGCAAGAGACTTCAATGTCACCAATAGATTTCATTTGGAAAGGTATTTTTGCTAAGTTCCAATCTGTAAAGATCTGTGTTCCTCCTGAAAGGATTTGCTGGCCTTAATTGTTTGTCCTAAAAGTATTTGCTATTTGAGCAGGCTGGAGCAAACCCAAAACAAATGGTTCCTTTTAGCCAGGAATGGCCTACTGAGGGATAAGGACGCTTCCCACCCCCACCCCCCCCAGCCCCCACCCCCCGCAAGGCTCACGAGAGAAGAGCCCTTGTGTGAGTGGACCCCAGCAGGGCCACACAAAGCTAAGCCTGACATATAAGCTGCCAGGGTCCACAAAACAGCCAGACTCAGGAGAGTGGGCACTGAGGACAGACATCAAAGCCAAGGAGCAGACCACAAGCCAAAAGATACAGAAAGTCCACCTTGAACTCCAGAGCCAGAGGATCACCCCATTCCTGGAAGCATGCAGTGCTGGGGGGTGGGGGCGAAGCAGGGCAGACACGAGAAAGAGAGAAAAGGAATAAAGGTGATGACAGGTCATGTGGCTATCGTGACCCAGGTGCCAGGCTGTTACTAGAGAAATCCACCATGACCCGATCACCACCACACCCCGAGGACCAGACTGAGAGTCCACCTTCCCAGGGACATGCAGGCGTCACACCAAGCACACTCACGGCAAACGTATAACCTACTCTTTAAATATTTCATTTTTTCCTTCAAACCTGCAATGTAATAAGGGGGAGTTATTGTATTGCATGAACACATGAAGCCAGGTTCAGATCTGGGAGCACCAGCATTTCCATTCGTCAATTTAAACAAGCAAATAAAAAAGCCTTATCGTTCCCAAGAGGGAGAAACTATGAATCGATACGTAAACAAATGAGCCATGGTAGATACAGAATTTACACTCCCATTTTCAGCGTTCGGACATAGAGTCACACGTTCCGTTGACTTCTGCGGAGTTCAAATGCCTAATTCTAAAGTCTCCAAAGTCGCCAAGCTTGTGTCTTGCACATTTGCAGCGCGCTCAGATTGTACGTGTACACAATTAATGGGCCCGAATGTCTCTGGAATCTGGGGTCTCTCCTCCCACAGCGCAGGAGAAGACAGAAATTCCAAATGCGAACACACGACCCAGAGCATGTTCAGTCTAACTCTCTGTGTATTTACTGGGCACAACTTAAAGACTTTAAGTTTTGAGGCTTTTCCCGGCCCCTGAAGGCATTTTCCAGCCTCACCTGGGCAGAGGGAGAAATGGGTTGGGCTGGGTGGGGGTGGGGACGGGGGTGGGGGATGGGGGGAATTGTCCATGCAGGATAGAACAGAAGCTGATAGAGAAGGCAGGCAGATGAAACAACCCTGAGACCCTACTGACCCCATTCTCCCTGCAGGTTTCTACAGGGTAAAAAACGCCAGATGTTCTAGAAATGCCACAGCCAGGACCATCCACAGGCCAAGGGGCAAGTGTCCTGCTGAGCTCAAAACGGGGTGTACAGCTCTGCCCAACATGTCCATCTAGATGCTCCACGGGGCTGGGTCCCTGCACCCTCGACAGGGCGAGCGATGGGCTAGAACCGGCTGAGAGGGGCCTGGGTAAGAACACGCCAGTGACCTACCTCCGTTGGCCAGGAGGTTCTCTGGAACCTTCCCCTTGGCGTCTTCCATGACTTCTACCACGCTCTGGGCCATCTTCTTTATGAGGCTTTGGGGAAAGAACACAAGGCTGTTAGACTGGGAATGTGCCCTCGGAACCCTCTTGACACGTCGCCCCCCGGGGGGTGGGGGTGGGGGAAGCGATGGGCACCACCCTCGGGGGGACTCTTTGGCAATATGTAGGCAGAAACTTCCTATGTGCAGAGCCCTTGAACCAGTATTTCCACTTCTGAGAAACTATCTTAAGGAAATAGGGTGAACAGGAAAACCTTTCTGAATAAAAAGATGTTCTTCGCAGCACTGTTGCTGAAAGTAACACACAGGAAACCATGGGAAGGCTCAACAATAGGGGATTGTTGGAAGCAAATGGGAGGTCTGACTGAGGGACTGTTGCGCACGCACTGGAAAGGTCTACAGAGAATTCCTAATACCGTGGAACAAGGCGCATATTATCACGTTACGTGGAAAAGAACCAAGATACAGATTTATACGGACAGCACACGGCTGGACCTACGTGGAAATGTTCTTCCCACCTTGTGTATTTTCAATGATAATCCATAATGATAATTCAGTACTGAATTAATGCGAAATGTAATTCAGTATGCTTTTATCGTTAGAAAATCAGAACCTGTAAGTCTCCACCGAAGGCTTCAGAAAGTACAAGAAACGATGAGCCGGCAAAATATACTGAGCTGTCAAATCACTATGTCGTACACCTGAAACTAATGTGACATTTGAAGATCCGAAAAAGAATAAAACAAAAGCGTCCCCCCTCCCAAAAAACCCAAAAACAAAAGTATGAGAAAAGAAAGGGAAGGGCAGGATTTCAAGGCAGAAGGACTCAAATTCACATGGCTCTACCAGTTACCAAATGTATCACTTTTTATTTTGTTTTTAAATTTTAACTGGGCTCCACACCCAACCTGGGACTTCAACTCACCACCCTAACTAAGATCAAGAGTGGCATGTTCTACCAACAGAGCCAAACAGGCGCCCCCTGCAGCTTTTTTTCCTTTTCTTCTTTTCTTTTTTTAGGATTTTATTTATTTGTCAGAGAGAGAGAGAGAGAGAGCGCGCGCGTAAGCAGAGGGAGGGGCAGGCTCCCCGCGGAGCAGGGAGCCCAACGCGGGACTCGATCCCAAGACCCCGGGATCATGACCTGAGCCCAAGGCAGACGCTTAACCAACTGAGCCACCCAGGCGCCCCACCTTTTTCCTTTTTTTTTTTCAAAATAATCTCTACACCCAAGGTGGGGCTCACAACTGACAACCCCGAGATCAAGAGTCGCACGCTTTTCCCACTGAGCCAGCCAGGCGCCCCCCGAATGTGTGATTTTGGACAAATTTGTCCAACCTCTCTGTGCCTCTGTTCTCTTCTCTGTAAAAGACGCAGATTATACCCATTTTGCAGGATTATTATAAATATTAATATAACTAAGCAGACTCCGAGGGTCTAGCAGCAGAGTGTCTGCTCCTGGGGGCTGAGCCCTGAGAAGTCCCTTGGAAAACATGCCAAACTAGGACCAAAGTCAGAAAGCGCTCAAGATCCACAGCTTTGCCTCAGGCCACCTCTCCACCTGCCCCCACCCCCAGGAGGGAGGCAGCCTCTGCAGGGAGCCTGGATCAGTCACCGAATTGCAGATGGGAGGAACGGCCTTCTGCTGTTGCAGGGACCAGCCAGGCCGGCTACTCAGAGCATGAGGCCAGGGGCCTAGGGGCCAACACAGGAAACTGAGGCCGAAGGGCACCGAAAGGTCCCAGATTTGAGGGAGAGGGAGAGAGGGAGAGAGGGAGGGGGAGGGGGGGAGAGAGGAAGGAACTTGTTTTCCCACCAGAGTAATATGTATTCATGGTTAAAATCTGAAAAATTGCCAAAAAATAAAACCATACTCCTCTGCCCAAGAGAAAACACACACTTTGCATTCTGGAATATTTCCAAAGCCTTAACATGTCCACAGCTTATGTGAGCTGAGATTTTCTTTTGATTAACACCTACCACTTCAGTGGAGTCTACCAGGTACCAAATCTCTGTAACCATTACCTCATTTAACCCTCACAAACCTTCTTGAAGGCGCGTATTATCATGAGGCCCAGAGAAGTAAGTTGACCCCATTCGCCCACCCGGTCCATCTGAGGACTCCGAGGCTCTCAGCCACTCAGCCACGCTGCTGTCCACCGTCACTGAGACCCAACCTGGACTTAAATCTCTACAAATGTGTTGGCATTTCCTAGAACACTAGCTTTGTACTGTACTAATTGTAACGAATTATAATTACCCTACTCACTAGTTACCCAACTAATCTCATTCTGTTTCCTCAGCTGTCAAATGGGGACGGTACTGCTCACCTCACAAGGTCATCTGTGGAGCTCGATGCAAAGCCTGCGCTGTTCCGGGCGCACGGAGTTCGTGGCAAGCATCACATGTGCTCCAGGCAGCCTGGTGGACCGCAGCCGGGTCTCGCCTCTGGCTCATGGAGAGATTCGGCAGGAGACTGGGGAGGGTGGGAACCGTGAGTCTGGTTCCCTCTCAGTTCCCGGAACCTCTCTCCGCTCTTCCCCTCCAGCCTTGGGGGTGTGACAATGCCTCTCCATCTGCCTGGGTTTGTACACCATCCCTTGTGGGTCATCTACAGCCCACACGCGACTGTTCACCCCTTTATCAACAGACTCCTCAAATTCTGCGTGTCTTCTGTTAGCTGTTAAGACCCTGACTCGCTAAATTCATTTATTCACGTGTTCACTCATTCATTCAGCAAATTCCATATGTTAAGCAACTGGGTGCCCAGCACTGTTCATGGCGCTGTGAACTAAACAAAATCCCTGCTCTCAGGAAGCTTCTATTCTCATGCTGTCAACAATTCCTCTTTATCATTGCTCTGGTGGTGCATCAAGTCGCCACCTCCATATCCTCTGTGGCACTGTGAGTAATTGCTTACCTAAAGGTAGTAGTAACTCTCACCCCTACCCCAATGCCCGACGCACGGCTCAAGAAATGTTTGTTGAGCGAATAAGTAAATTCTGACACTCCCCGGCACCTAAATGCCACCACATGCTTGCTTCCTCAGTCAACTGCAAAAGAGAACTCACTCCTCGTTTTGTTAACGACTTCTTGCTGCTCCCGATTCTAGACCGTATGGCGCTTTTCACTGTAAGAAGATGGCCGCACGCGTGCCCTCAGGCGTGTTCACCACCTCGGAACATCTCAGAATAACATGGTCTGATGAAGTTTAACTGCTGGGAAGCTCCCTTACTGCACAGAACAAAAGGGGCCCGGACTTAGTTGTGATGACTAATGACAGTCTTCAGCCAACTGTGACCTTACTGAATCAGAGTATTTTTCTCATCAGAAGGAACCTAAGAGACTACGTGACGTTTTACTTTTCTGACTCCATGGTTCACGGTCAACACATTTCCGTGAACAGAGCTTCCCAGTTCCTGGGATCTATCGCATGGTATTTTGCTGAGTGCCTGTATCGTAAATATTTCCCTACTCGTGACACATGGGTTGTTTCCCCCGTGATAGGATGTTGCAACGATACCCGTATTTTGCCCACTTGTGTAGGCAGAATGAGCTGTTAAAGAGTAACCAGTGGAATAAAAGGTATAAACATTGATAATTTTAACAAACAGGCCAAGCAACTCTCCAAATACACAGAGCCGGCATACACCCCCACCGATATTGGGCAAGAGCGCCTGCTTCCCTAAACCGTCGCCAACATCAGGTGTCATGAATGTTTCATCTCTGCCGATCTGATAGCTGAAGAATTATATTGCATTGTTGCTCTGATTTGCATCTCTTTGATCATCACGGAGGCTGGACATCATTTCATAGGTTTGCTAACACTATAAATGGTCTGTTTTCTTCTTCTGTGAATAGCATGTTCATGCCCTCCTTTGCTGGTTTTTCTGCTGGTTTTGTTCCTTTTTTTTTTTTAAAGATTTTATTTATTTATTCATGAGAGACAGAGGAGGAGAGAGAGAGAGGGAGAGGGAGAAGCAGAGGGAGAAGCAGGCTCCCAAGGAGCAGGGAGCCCGATGCGGGACTCGATCCCAGGACCCTGGGATCATGACCTGAGCCGAAGGCAGACGCTTAACCATCTGAGCCACCCAGGCGCCCTGGTTTTGTTCCTTTTTAAAAAAAAAAAAATACTGACTTGTAAGGGCTCTTAAGTACCTCAGGAACTCAACTCTTGAGACAGTGCTTTGAGCTGGGTAACATCCCCATCTGAAAGGTGAAAACATGAAGACTTACATCGCCGAAAGTCACCATGTGCAGGGTGACACATGTCAAAGCAGAAATAGATCCCAAATCTACACGACTCCAAAGTCCTTGCTCTTCAATGCTAGTTTAAATTACACTCAGCACTTTCCTCTAAAGCACTCGATGAAGATGTATACTAATCCATAAGGGAGGATGTGCAAATCGTATCTTTAATTTAAAAAGCAATGCAAACACCGTGTAGTCTTTTTTTTTTTTTTTAAAGATTTCATTTATTTAACAGAGACAGCGAGAGAGGGAACACAAGTAGGGGCAGAGGGACAGGGAGAAGCAGGTCCCCCGCGGAGCACGGAGCCTGATGCGGGGCTTGATCCCAGGACCCTGGAATCATGACCCAAGCCGAAGGCAGATGCCCAATGACTGAGCCAATCTTGACTGGGGTCTTGGGTACATCAGTGTCTGTCTCGTTGATGTAACTAGAGGAATTCTGGAGTTACGGAAGGCTTGCAAATTCCAGGGGGAAGGCTTGAACCATAAATTGTGGTTAATTTGGGCCAATTTCGGCTCTTAGCACAGCAGCAGCAACCCTTTCCAAACCCTCAGCCACATGGGAGGCCCCTGTGTGTTCCTGGAGCAACTTGCACACAATCTGTAGGAGCCAGGGTGGGCGTAAAAGACCCTGTTCTCGAGATACTGGGGATCTGTGTTCTGATGGCTGCTTTTGATCACAGCGGTACAAAGAGCGGGGTGGTCATTGTAGTTACCCCTCCCCGCCTACTCCCACAAACTCCTCTCCCTTCAGCTACACAGACTTCCAAGGGACTTAAAGAGCCTGTGTCTTTCTCTCCCCTTCATTTTTCTTTTTCCCATTTTGGGAGCCAGACACGAAGATTAACATTCAAAAACAACTGTGCATATGGGGAACATCAGAAAGTGAGTGTTCAAATCCAGATTGAAGAAAAGTGAATAGAGCCTAAGGGACCTGTGGAACACAGCAAATGCACCAATATATGCATTCTGGGAGTCCCAAAAGAAGAAAAGAGAGAAAGGAGCAGGAGAATATTTGAAAAAAATAAGAACAAAGCCAAAGCACTCACACTTCCTGATTTCAAAACTTACTATAAATCTACAGCAATGAACATAGTGTGGTACTGGCATAAAGACAGACATAGAGACCAATGGAACAGAATAGAGATCCCAGAAATAAACCCTTATATATATCATCGAGTGATTTTTGACAAAAGTGCTAACACCATTCAATAGGGAAAGAACAGCTGTTTCAACACATGGTGCTGGAAAAGCTGGATATCCACACATAAAAGAATGAAGCTGGACCCCCACCTCACACCATATATAAAAATTAACTCAAAATACATCAAAGACCTAAATGAAAGACCTAAAACTATAAAACTATAGAATAAAACATAGGGTCAAAGCTTCGTGATACTGGATTGGGCAACGGTTTCTTGGATATGACACCAAAAACACCGGCAAGGAAAAAAAGAAACTGGACTTGATGAAAATTTAAAATTTTGTGCATCAAAAATATCAGCAGAATACAAAGGCATCACACAGAATGGGAGAAAACGTTTGTTATATATCTGATAAGGGAGTAATATCCAGCATATATAGAGAATTCCTAAAACTCAATCACATAAAAACAAAACTCCACTCAAAAATGGGCATAGGACTTAAATAGGTATTTCTCCAAAGAAAATAAAAGGCCAACAAGCACCTGACGAAATGCTCAAAATCGCTAATTGGCACTAATGGGGGGGACATAGGTAAAATGCTTGGAAGGGGAGCAACAAATTGCTCATGAACATTTAGGATAAAAGCTCAAACTCATTCACTGTGAATTATTTTTCACTTATCAGATTGGCATATTACAAAGCTTTATGATTTCAGCCCTGGCAAGTACCCTGGAAAACCGGAACACCAATGCCCTCTTGATACGAGGTATCTACTGGTACAGCCTACTCACCAGAGTTATTTTCAGAGCAACTATCAGAAGTTTTTAACACTTAATATATTTCTGCCCAGGAATTTCACCTCTGGGAATTGATTCTTCTGATAATCTTTGCTCCTGTGCACAAAACCCTCTATGCAAAGATGTGTGCTACGGCCTGGTCTGTGACTGTAAAGACGGGAAGCCATCTCTGTGGTACCAACCAGGGACCCAGGTGGTGATAATGGAGCACCAAGAAGTCTCCCAAGAAGAACGAGGAAGGTCTCTTATGGATGGCCATGAAAAGCTGTACCTCTTGGAGTAAAGGGGGGGAAAGAAAATCATAAGTAGTACCTGTGGTTATGGTCACCTTTTTGTAAAAACAAAACAAAAAGACATAAAAAAAAAAAAACACTTGTATTGTGCATGGAAAAATCTAGAAAGACTGGCATTATATTGTTGAAATGGTTTTCTTTGGGGAATAGATTTGCAGAGGGGGGGATCTGGATTTTAAAATTATCAGCATGCATTAATAATAAAAAAAAGAAGAATGGCGTTGCAAATAAAACAGAGCAATAAAGTATATAAAGTACTAAGTCAAGAGCATGCCGCCTGCGCTCAGCTGGTTGAGATTTCTTTCAAATTAATCTTGCTAATCAAATGGGGAGCCAAGGGGAGTAAGTGAGAAAGATGGAGGCACCATCCAGGTGTGAGGCAGGGCAGGTAGGGTTCTGATAGGGGGGCAGGCCTTCAGGAGCTGGGCAGGCCGAATCCAGATGCTAGGAACCTGGCGGGTGAGGTGTCAGGGAAGGGGGGCTGCCTGTGGCCAGGTGTGCAATGAAAATGCTCTGTTCAGGGGCACCTGGGTGGCTCAGTCGGTTAAGCGACTGCCTTCGGCTCAGGTCATGATCCCGGAGTCCCGGGATCGAGTCCCACATCGGGCTCCCTGCTCGGCGGGGAGTCTGCTTCTCCCTCTGACCCTCTTCCTTCCCTCTCGTGCTCTCTATCTCTCGTTCTCTCTCTCAAATAAATAAATAAAATCTTTAAAAAAAAGAAAATGCTCTGTTCTTTCTTTCTGAGAACACCATGGGGCACCTCTCAGCGCTGCTGATTTTCGGACCCTGGGCTCCAAGGGGGCCATTCCCCGGGGCCCTTGGGACACAGGATGGCTCAAGAGCTGAGAGCCCAGTGGGACAGGGACCCCTGAGATCTGTCTACCTCCTGTCCTCCTGCAATCCCACGCTCTTCTGACCATCTGTCGTGCAGGGGCCCAGGCCCACCCCAGATGGATGATGCGTACACAGTAGAGGGCTGAGCTTCACTCACGGGCTGATCTTCACTCACGGGAATGCCCCTGTCCCAGGGCCCCCGGGCACAGAGGACATTCTTCCTGAAGGGTGGCCCCACTGGAACCATGCACAGCAAAGCTTCGTGTTTCCTCCCTCCCGAGCACCCCTGTGGACCCAGCACCCCACCTTGGCACGAGGACTGTCCCCCACCTGCCCCATGCCCTTGCCTTGTGGGAAGAAGGGCTGTCTCGCACACCCAGTTCTCCATGAAGGGAGCGTGGCTGTCAGTTTCCCAGGCCCTGAGTGCATCCACGGGAAGGGAAACATAGGGCTCCCCCTTCCCTAGGTTTTTTGGATAATTCAGGTGAAAGCAGACTGATGTTGGTCTGGTTTTCAGAAATGACTCCATGCTGGGGAGGAGAGGGCCCACAGGCTGCAGGGAGGGGCAGAGGAAGTTTCCACAGGGTTTGGAAGCAGGAGTAACAATAGCTTTTACCTAGTGAGCTGACCTCGGGCCCCGAGCATTTTGTGTACATATATACGTATGTATCTATAAACCAATGACAAACGAGGCAAGGCCACAGTGAGCTCAGGAAGCTGAGGTTCAGAGACACCAAGACCCTTGCCCGAGATCCCTTTGCTGGTGACCCTGACATTAACTAGTACCGTCCCCATGCCCCGCCCCTGGCACAAGCCTCCCTCCACCACACCAACCACTCTCAGCACTCCAGCAGCCAATGTGTCCCTCTCTGGATAACCAAAACCCCAAGCACACCCCACAGATGGAGGGGCTCTGATCGGCCCAGCCTTCCCCTGTAGCCACACAGGAACCCAGAGAAGTGAGGCCCAGAAGCTTCCACCCCGCTGGTGACTCACTGAGCCCCTGGGCACCTCACCCTGCTCCTTTGTCTCCACTTCCTCCTCGGCCCAAGGACAAAGAAATCAACATGCCTTGCAGCAGTCATCAGGAACATGTGACTGGACTGTGATCCTGTGACTTTGTTTTAGTAAAAATAAAGGTGCAGCGAGGCCTCCGAGACAGTTCCCCTCTCTGGACGGCTCTGGAGGGCTCTGGTCACAGAGGTACCATGCTCTGAATTCTGGCCTTGTCCCTAAATGGCTGGGGACAAGGAAGGCCCCTGGTTCTTAAGTGTTATTGACATGCTCTGGGGTCCTGCAGTCTTCTAGGGGTCATGCGGCAGTCCTCTGGGCACCTGGAGCAGAAGGGCGACTGGAATTTGAGTTCTGAAGCATTTTCTAGGAAAGTCAATCCCCCAAGCAGCCTGGGCACCACGCCCAAATGCAGGGGCCCCATTCACACCCAGTTGGGCCCAGGGCACACAATGCGAAGAGTGCCCCCAGAGTTGTGCGACCTGCAACCCACCCCAGAGGATGAATGGACAAAGGCCAGAGCAGGCAAATCACAGAAACAGAACGAAAAATGGCTGGTGAGCCCCTGAAAATATGCTTCCTCTTGCTGGTTAGCCAGGAAATACACATTTAAACAACCACCCATCATTTGCATTTAGCCAGGTAAACCAGCAGAAGTTTTCAAAGGCGCTACATGGACAAGGGTATGATGAAACAGCACTGCCTCACCACCTCGCCGTAAACAACTTAGCAGTATGTACAAACAGCTTGAAATACGCCTATATCCTTCGAACCAGTCATTCCACTTTCAGAAATTCCACCGTAGGACATAGCCAAAAATGAAGCTAAAGCTTTATGTGAAGGTATTAATCAGGGTAGTACTCTAAGAGAATGAAGTATTTTATTACCACGAGAAATAAAATGAAAGAAGCCCTCCCACCATTAAAAGTCCTTGACATGATGGGCGCCTGGGTGGCTCAGCTGGTTAAGCGTCTGCCTTCGGCTCAGATCATGATCCCGGGGTCCTGGGATCGAGCCCCGCATCGGGCTCCCTGCTCAACGGGAAGCCTGCTTCTCCCTCGCCCACTCCCCCTGCTTGTGTTCCTGCTCTCGCTGTGTCTCTGTCAAATAAATAAGTAAAATCTTTTTAAACAAACAAACAAACAAGTCCTTGACATGAGAGTCATGCCTGGGAAGGGTGACTAGAATATAAGCCACTTACCCAGAATCGTCTCGTGGGGCATGGAGGGAGACCCAGGAGAGGTGGGGACCTACTCGAGGGCACACAGCCCTTAGGTAGCAGACTGGAGCAAAAACAAGACCTCAATTTTAGAGTAATAACTGAATTTAATAACTAGTTTTTTTAAAACCTCTCATTGAAATCCGTTATCTGCACCAAGAGAATTTTTTTTTTTTTAAGTAAGAAGACAGCTGGGGCACCTGAGCGGCTCAGTGGGTTAAGCGTCTGCCTTCGGCTCAGGTCTCCTGCGATCGAGCCCCCTGTCAGGCTCCCTGCAGAATGGGGATTCTGTTTCTCCCTCTGCCTCAGCTTCTCCCCCCGGCTTGTGCTCTGTCGTTCACTCTCTCTTCTATCTCAAATTGCAAAAAAAAAAAGAAAAAGAAAAAGAAAGCAATAGACTGTTGAGGCAAACATTTCCCCAATGTTGCAGAGGTGCTGGGGCTTCTGTGGAGCCTTGCCAGCCAACCCTACAGGACTCGTCCCATAGTCGATCACCTTCTAGGGCCTCGTCAACACACATTTCAGGGCCAATCTGCAGGGAAGGCGTTTCCTCTCTTGGTTTCCCTGAAAATATCCAGGCTTTCTATTTCCCTGAAATGCCCCCAATGGGCAAATCCATAGAGTGAGTGGCCAATGACCAGCGGTTGGTGGAGTAGAGAGGTAGGGGTGGGGGAGGTAGTGGAGGAGGGAGTGGGTGGTGACTGACAGGCATGGGGGGTTCCTTCTGAGATATGACCACGTTCTGGAATCAGACGGTGGTGATGGTTGCATTACTTTGTAAATATAATGGAGACCAATGAATAGTACACATCAAAGAGGTAACTATTACAGTGTGTGAGTTGTATCTTAGTTTTTAAAAACAAGCCCCCACCGGGGCGGCCTGGGTGGCTCAGTTGGTTAAGTGACTACCTTTGGCTCAGGTCATGATCCTGGAGTCCCGGGATCGAGTCCCGCATCGGGCTCCCTGCTCAGCCGGGAGTCTGCTTCTCCCTCGGAACTTCTTTTCTCTCGTGCTCTCTCTCTCTCATTCTCTCTCTCTCTCAAATAAATAAATAAAATCTTTAAAAAAACTAAAATAAAATAAAAAAAATAAAAACAAGTCCCCACCTTTCTCTTGGCTTTGAAGGTGAAGACCCAGCCTGGAGGAGAATGTCAAGGACGGACTTGGCCCTTTACACTGGATGTCATCACTTCTCCACAGTTCCTTGCCTCTGCGCCCTTCTTTTCCATCACCGGTGGATGTTCAAAGTTACTACAATCTGTCCGAGCCCTGCCCTGGGTCACTGTCCTAGGCAGGCCACACCATCTTTCTCCATGTTCCCTTCGAAAGCCTCCTCTCTGCTGGCCTTGCCTCTCCTAATCTGGCCCCCTCCTATCCATGCCGCCCATGGCAACCCGACAAATCTCTAGAACTACATGGTTTAGCATGCCATTGTGTTTTAACTATGTCAGCGGTCTCCCGAGAAGTTCAAATATTGACGCTCAAGCTCCTTGGCACAGTTTCCAAGTACATCTGCCTGTCCGGCCTCCTCCTCCTCGACCCACCCACCCCTGCCCTCCCCGCACCAGCCTTCTGGAGGCACCTGGGCTATCCTGAGCCACCTGGATGCTACTCACCATTTATAACAGCCCAAGCGCCCCTCCTTGTGGCAAGTCACCCCTAACAAACACAACACAGTGTCGGGTAACACCCCCGCCCAATACATGTTGCTTCTTGCACTCAATAAAAAACATACTGTGTCCATTACGTCCCAGGTGGTGTTACGGGGAGATAGCGGTGAACAAAACCACCACAGGAGCTGCCCTTGTGGGGCTTACTAGAAACTTCCCTCCAGCACATCACTTATGATGCTGTCAAAAGGGTTGGTTTCCTTATCTGGGTACTCCCATCAAAACAAACAGGTCTCTGAGAAATTATTAATTGTACCACCACTAGCTCCAGCAAAAATACAGTGGTTCTTGGAAAATACACAGATGCCCAGCAAATGCTGCCTGGATGGACGCGTGCCTACGACGGGAAGGAGGTGTTAGATCGGCGCTCCTCAGAGCCAGCATGGTCCGAGGCCATCTTTGTTTTGTTCATGCATCACACAGGATTGAAACGATCTCTTCACTCATCTACCCCATCTCCCAGCATGTGAACTTTCCAAAAGAATGGCCATTTCCTTAAAAACAACAACAACAACTCGGTATTCCCTATGTCTACAAAATACTAAGTACTCAGTGCAATTGAAACAGCCAAGTTTAGCCCATGATAAGGGGGCCAGGTCCTGGGACCACATGGGACCCCATGCTTTAGAAGGTCCCAATGTGGCCTTCCTCCAAGCCACGTCCATCCCACGGGGTCAGGAAGCAATTCAAAGATTTGAGGGTCAAAAGGGATGTGTGTACCCACACTTTGTGTGTCCAGGACCCTAACTGCCTCAATGGGTAGGTATTTACCTAAGAGAAATTAAAACGTATGTCAATACAAAGATTGTACACATGAATGTTCATAACACCTTTCTTTTTAATAGGCCAAAACCAGGGTGCCTGGCTGGCACAGTTGGTTGAGCGTCTGACTCTTGATTTTGGCTCGAGTGATGTTCTCAGGCTTGTGAGATGGAGCCCCGCAACAGGTTCCACGTTCAGCGGGGAGTCTGCTTGAGATTCTCTCTCTCTCTCTCCCTCTCCCTCTGCCCCTTCCCCCCATCACACACTTGCGCGTGCTCTCTCTCTCTCTCTCTCTCTCTCAAATAAACACACAAACAAATATCCCAAACTGGAAGGCATCTAAATGACCCCCAACAGATGAATGGATAAATAAATTGGGGCTCACCCCTGAAACAGAATACTACTCAGCAGTAAATAATGACTGTTAATAGACACACAACATGGGTAAACCTCAAATAATGATGTGGAATGGAAAACTCAGACCAAAAAAAGGGTATATACTGTATCATTCTAACTGTATAAATGTTCTACAAGATGCAGTCTTATAGTGACAGAAAGCCTATCAGTGTTGGAGGAGCTGTGAGAAAGAAATTGATTACAAAGGGGCACAAAGAACCTTTTGGCAGGGAAGGGATATGTTCATTACCTTGACTGTGATGATGCTTTCACTGATGTGTCTATTTCAAAACTCATCAAATTGGACACTTTGAAAACCTGCTATCTATTGCTTGTCATTTAAGTCTAAAGAGAGCCATTAATGGAAAAAAAAAAAAGCTACTATACCCAGGTAGCATTTCTGAGCTGTCAAGTTCATAAAAACCCAGTATTTGACAACACATTTTAAGAGAAAGGTTTAGGGAAATGCAGACTCTTCTTCATTGCGGGTGGAAATGCAAAATGGTCAATGCAGAGAAATCTGGCAACATCCATCAAAATTACAAAAGCATATGACCCTCGGACTCAGCAGTTTGCTCCTGAGAATTCACCAAGCAGATACACCTGCACACCCTTCCCTGCGAAGTATAGGTGCCAAGATTATATACTGCAGCACTGTTGGTAACAGCTCCCTTCCTCATAAACATAAATAAGCCAGTGTCCATCTCTGGGGCTGCTTAATATTAAACTATGATGCCTCCCCCATGTGGAATGCTAGGTAGCTCAGAAAGAGAGACAGCTCCTTATGAACCAACAGGAGAAATCTCCCAGGATATACTGCTAAGTGAGAAATAAGCAAGATACATAACAGCATGTATGGATTACTATTTCGTATTTAAAAAGGGGAAAGAAAAAAATATATACTGAAATTTTCTTGTGTTTGCATTAGGAAGCACCGAAAATGTATCCAAGCAATTCATAACGCTGGTTTTCTTGAGCAGGGGCCGGGGAAGGGGTCAAACCAGGGACGGGAGGGGGTGGGGGGACAGTATTAAGGGAGATTTCTCATTGTTTTTTATCTTGGATGTATGTAAATAAAAATTTTTTTATTATAAACTTTTTAATATACATTTAGAGTCCCTGGCCTGGAGATCAACTTCCTTGAAGCACGTCAAGATTAAATGGGGTCAGAACTCGTAAAGAGCTCACTGAACAGTAGCAGCCTTCCTCGCCATCTCCAGCCTGCCTGCCTCAGAATCACCCTGAGCCCCCAAAACTGCAGGTTCCGAGGGCGCCTGGGTAGCTCAGTTGGTTAAGCGTCCGACTCTTGATTTCAGCTCAAGGTCATGACTTCAGGGTCTTGAGATGGAGCCCTGCGTGCGTCAGGCTCCATGCTCAGCAGAGTCTGCTTAAGTTTCTCCCTCCCTCTGCCCCCACCTCTGTGCTCTCACTCTCGAATAAATAAATAAATAAAATCTTTAGAAAATTAAAATAAAATAAAGTGCAGGTTCTGGGACCCCACCCTGGATGCGCCCAATCAGAATCCCTGGGGGGTGGTGCCCAAGGACCTGTATTTTCTTTTTTTTTTTTAAGTTCCCAGGGGATCATACAGGCTGAAAGAGGAGGTCCGTGACCTTCTGATGGGGCAGATGAGGGACATGTATTCAGTCCGTGTTTACTCAGCTCCCACTATGAGTCAGGCGCTGTTCCAGAACCTGCTTTCTTGGGGCTTATATTCTATAGGAAACAAGCAAAGACAAACAAGAAAAGTATTAAATAGTGGCATATGGAATGCAAGTATCAAAACAGGGTGGTGACCTGGCAGGACTAGGCAGACAGCTAGGCTGGAGAAGGGCGCTCTGAAGGAGGTGACATTTAACCTGAGATGGGGATAACAAGAAGGAAGCCGCCCTGCAAGGGTGGGGGGGGGGCCTTCTGGGTCAAGGGAAGTTTGAGCGTGACCCAGAGCACGATGGAGCGAGGGTGGTGGTGGGGGTGGTGCATGAAGGAGCATCTGAGGGCCCGACTCGTCAGGGCTCTGGAAGCCAGGCTCCAGAGCATGGATTCTATATGGAAGGCACTGGAAAAGCCACAGAAAGGTTTCAAGCACCAAAGTCATGTGACGGGGTGTTTTGAAAAAGACGACTCAGGCTACCACGGGGAGAGTGGCTCAGTGGGAAGCAGGGCTTGGCGGGGGAGGAGTTTGTTGCAGGAATACAGGGACGGGGACGGGGGCGGGGGGGGCGGGGGGGAGGTGCCTGGTGTGAAGATGTGGCTCTGGACATGCCGAGACGTGGATGGCTACGGGCCAAGTTTGGAAGGTGGTGCCCACAGGGCTCCATCCTTACTGGAGTCCCAAGTGGACCATGGGCCTGGAAGGAACACCAGATGCCTGAGCAGCAGGTGCGTGGGCCCACGAGCCTTCAACTGAGGTGGGAGGGGCCCCAGAGAGGAGACCCTATATACGTACTCTGTCTGCTGAGAATGATACTCACTTAGGACATGAAGCCAATTCCAAAAAAGGACCATTTAAAGCTGCCCCTTAAGCTCTTGAGAACAAGAAAAGGCTAAGTGGCTTCCATCTAGTTGAGGTGTGAAGAGCCAACAGAGGGCCGAGCAAACCAACGTGGTTGGGCTGAGGTCTGGACGAGGGTGGAGCCATGGGTCCCAGGAGTTGGTCAAGATCTAAGATGTAAATAAGTGCCTTATACTAAATTTAGCCTCTAGAGGATTATTTTGTGGATTTCACAAAGTGGCCTCCAGCTGCCCCTGACCCCAGGCCTGCTGCATATAAAGCAGCCGACCGACATTCCTTCCCTGCTGGCCCGACTTCTGGTTCGGTGAGAGCTGCTGGGAGAGCTGGGTGGTGGGGGGAGGGGGACTGTCAGGGCCTGAGTCACCTCAGGCAAAGCAGAGCGTCACAGCAGGGCCTGAAGGAAGGGATGCAGGCAGGCAGGCAGGGGGCAAGTGAACTGCCCTGGCTGAGGCCTGGGACAGAAGCAGGTAGACCAGGTTAAGACCGGACACGCTCATCGGCTACATGACTTTGCACAAGCAGCTTCGCTCGGGGAACTTCAATATTCTCATTTATAATGGGTGGATATTCACCCGGTTCCAAGGACGGTGGCAAAGATTTCGTGAGGAAATAAGAGAAATGAGAAGCACCTAATACCGCGCCTGGCACACAACAAGGGCTCGGTGAAAGGCAGCCGCCAGAACAGGGTGGAGTGCAACTCCACACAGAAAACAGGACTGAGGCACACACACCATCAAGTGACAAGCCCTGGTGGAGTGACAACTGTCATGGCCTTCGTGCCTCCAGCACGAGCGGAAAACTGCAACACGTATGAAAGCGTGGATAGAGCAGATATGAAAATCCTTGCTAACTGTTGTTCCTATAAATACGTATCAGCTCTAGACAATGAGAACAAGAGAATGCACCATCCTAGGCACCCATGGGACCCTCAGGAAAAGCAGCAATAGGGGAGGTCCCAAGAAATGCAGGTGTTCAAGCCCCACCTCAGACCTACCGAATCAGAAATTCTGGACGTGGAGTCCTGTAATCTAAATTTTGTATGGGGGAGAGAGGCGCAGAGAGAATCCTAAGCAGGCTCAATGCCCAGCGAGGAGCCCAATGCGGGGCTCGATCCCACGACCCTGAGATTATGACCCCAGCTGAAATCAAGAGTCGGACATTGACTGAGCCACCCAGGTGCCCCTCCAGTAATCTATTTCTTAACAAATCTTCCAGATGATTCTGAGGCACACTGCAGTTTAAGAGCCACTGATTTAAGTGGTCTGGCAGTGGCATGCCAGGTGTAACTGCGGAGCTTGTAAGAAATGCAGAGTCCCAGGCTCAGCCCAGACCCACTGAGTCGGAATCTGCATTTTATCAAGATCCCCAGGGCGTTCATCTGTGTGTGTGAGCAGCTCTGTCTAGAGCTCTAGCCCAACCCTGTCTACGAGAAATGTAATTGAGCCACACATCATTTAAAAATTTCTATAGGCAAGCATGGGTGGTTCAGTCATTAGCATCTGCCTTCGGCTCAGGTCACGATCCCAGGGTCCTGGGATAAAGCCCCCCATCGGGCTCCCTGCTCCGCGGGAAGCCTGCTTCTCCCTCTCCCACCCCCCCTGCTGGTGCTCCCTCTCTCGCTGTGTCTCTCTCTGTCAAATAAATAAATAAATAAAATCTTTATAAATAAATAAAAATTTCTAGTAGCCACATTAAAAACAGTAACAGTGAAATTAATTTTAATGTATTTTATGTAATCCAATATCCAAAATATTATTGTTTCAACAGGTATTAGGATTTTGGGGGGTACTGTGTCTTTGAAATGTGATGCTTCATACTTTACACATCTCATTTAATTAGCTACCCCTCAAGTGCTCAAAAGTCCCCTGTGGCTAATGGATGCCTTGTGAACAATATGGAAAAGAGTAAAATTTCCAAATTCTTTTTACGAAGCCATCATCATTTTTACACTGATACGTCTTTCTAATTTTGCGCTGTCACACGACAGACCCATTTAATATTGTGGTTAAAAATGAGGACTCTAGAGCCAGACTCTCTCTAACCCTAACCCTAACCCTAACCCCTAACCCCTAACCCCTAACCCTAATCCTAATCCTAACCTAACTCTGGACTCTGGAGTCAGACTCTCTGGCCTCTCACCTTAGCTTCAATAAGGAATTCAGTTAAGTTTGTGGGTCATGAAATTAAGACATGAAAATCCCTATTTATAAACAGTAAACATTTCAAGAAAAGATCTCATTTCTAATAGCAACTACATAAAAAATAAAATTTGGGGGAGAAGAGTCAATGAGATACTGTGCAGGACCTTTGCTGAATGAAACATGAAAGCTCTCTTCCAGAGGAACAAGAAAAAGAAGTCAACTGAAAGATGCACTGTGCTCATGGAAATACTCCAAATGGTAAGGATGTTAATCCCCCCTAATTTCAGTGTAATCTCAAATGAATTATCAACAGGATCTTTGCACCAACCATGTGAAAGGTTCTGTCCTACATGCTTGGGATTTATCTAAATTAAAACAAACAAACAAACAAACCTGTGCTTAGTAGATAACCTCCTAGTAAGGTCTTTCAAGGTTTGTAAATATTAGGGCTGGAGCATGAATGTATGTGTATTTTTTGTTTTGTTTTATCAAGGAAGAATTATACAAAACCCTCATAAGGATTGCCTATGGGGAGAACACCTGAGGTAAACTGCAACTTTCTTTTTTTACCTTTGTATACCATTTAAATTTTTAAATGTTTACAAATACTTTGTAAAATGTCAATGTTAATTATCTGAGCAATGAATAAGACATGAGTTAAGACATTTTAAAATGTGTGTATTTAAAAAAAATCATAATGATGACTGGTGAAATCTGGATCAAGGCTCTATCCTTCCTCTGCTGCCGTGAGCCATTCCAGCTCTTTCTAGGCGCATCTCTCTGGGCACGTTTGGTTCCTCATATGGAACACCAAGGCGTTAGATTCGCTCTCTAAGGGTCTGTGCAGTTCTAATATTTCTCGATTCTTTCTCCCACTCATGCATTCAGCTGGTTTTGGAGGGCCTACAATGTTACAGGTGCAAGGGATCTAAGTGTGCCAATGACTAGCCTCAGGGACCTTAGAGTCTAGCTGGAAGGCTGGTATTTAAGCAAATGATCCCACAAGAAAATGCACGCGTGCATTGCAGTAAGCACCATGGAGGAGGGGGCGTACCCGGACAGGGGAGATCAGCAGGTCTGAAGGCAGGAGGTGGGGCGGCGGGGGAAGAGTCTGGGCGAGCTGAGCAGCATGACAGGTGTTAATGGGGGTTTACAGGGAGGCGGAGGTTGGAAACAGTCATTAAGAGGAGAACAGCGAACACCTACAGAAGGGCTGCCAAGCAGCTTTGAGGAGTCTAGAAAGGCACACAGCATTAAGGGGCATTCAACTGATTATTTGTCTAATGAACTGAAGAAATGTCATGCAGCTAGGGTAATTTTTTAAATTATATTTTTTAAAATATATTTAAATATATATTTTAAATATATATTTATAAATTATATTAAATTTAAATTATATTTAAATTAAATTATATTATATTTATATTTTTAAATATATATTCCAAAATATATATTTTGGAAGCCCTTAGAAGAACTCATTCCCTAAGATCTGCATCATTAAGCAGACATTGGCACTCAGATATATAATCTGTGATCCACATCTTTGAGCTAACCCTCAGTCAACTTCGTGGAACCCCAGGGGTAAAGAAAAGCCACCAACTATTCCACAAGCCAGGTACAGTATTCAGGGGCAAGTGACAGTCACCAGTGTGCCCCAGGAACCCATGGGGTATATCTGAGTGCTGAAGCACCTGTGAAATGTAATACTTCGACTAGCATCGCAAAAGAAGCAAAGACCCTGGGAAGAACTCAAACAGTGATAATAATGGTGGGGGGGGGCAACAAAATCATTTGGTTTCTCAAATGTTCACGAATTACAGGGTAAATACAGAGTAAATTAACAAAGGCAGCATGGGGAATAAAGAAAGAAAAAAAAAAGGCAGTAACCAAAACCTGCCTTCCAGCTACATGGAAAAACACTCTAATGCCCCAAGTAAATAAATAATAAAAGGATATGGAAACAATACACCTTGAAAACTCTCGCCCCTCCTCTGTTCTCCTGGCCAGAAGCAGTGCTGACAGGTTTGCGCTGCCTGGGCTACATAGCCGGCTAGCATTTATTTATCTAAAAACACCCGAGTCCCCAGTCCCCTTTAACGAATCAGGCAGGGCATTTCAATGACCTGAAGCCCGTGGGTTAGCGTATCCCATTGTTTTACTCCAAGTTCCAGCATGAACTCCTAAGACAATGTACCCTGGCTCCTGGACTAGATAAATGCTAGAAATAAGGGGTGCTCAGATCACACGATTTTCCTCCCTCCCATCCCCCACCGTAGGAAGGCTCTTGAGATTATATACCCACAAGGAAAAATAAAACAATGCATAGCCATTCTCACCACGCCTAGCCCTGGTTTTTGAAAACACCTCAATTCCTATCGGTTCTATCTGTTTCACAATGATATAGCCTTAACCTTGCCTGCTCACACATTTTCATGTTATTTCTTAAACACATGCTATGCCACCTGCCCAAGCGAACTGTGCAACCACCAGGGACGGAAGAGAACATGAACAAAAACAAGGCAAAAAGAAAAAAAAAGGAAAAAGGAAGGTGGAAGTAATTATCCAGGATCACAGAATTTTAGAGCTAGAGGCGGCTTTGGGGAATAAAAAACAGGCTCCAGGACCTGCACTAGGGCAGACAATTGGTACCAAAGAAGGACCTAGAAGGGTCTAGAAAAGTCTAGGAAGGTAAAACGCTGACTAGCTGTCATTTCTGCAGTAGGCCTGGAAACACTTTCTCAAGGCTATATTGCTGCTCCTCACTGCACGGCCTCATGCTGTGGTGTGTCAAGGCTGCTGAGAAAATCGAAAGCCATCTCCGGCCTAGGGCAGTGGGCTGGCCTCCATCGTGGCTGTCAGACCCAACTCCCCGTGGAGCAGAACTGCCAAAGAAAGGAGTTGATATTTAGGGATCAAGCCAGTTTTGCTCGGAGGTTGATTTTTCATAACACGTGTCCTAGGATTTGATAATACTTGATGTAACACGATTTTACTCCCCTTCATTCTACCGTGAAAGCAACAGAGGGGTTCACTATTATCCCATTTTACAGATAAGAAAGCCGAAGGTTAGTTTTGTTTTTCTTTCTTTTTTTTTTTTTAAAGATTTTATTTATTTATTTGAGAGAGAGAATGAGATAGAGCATGAGAGGGGAGAGGGTCAGAGGGAGAAGCAGACTCCCCGCTGAGCGGGGAGCCCGATGCGGGACTCGATCCTGGGACTCCAGGATCATGACCTGAGCCGAAGGCAGTCGCCCGACCAACTGAGCCACCCAGGCGCCCTAGTTTTGTTTTTCAAAGACGGTGTGCTGCCAACGACTTGGCGACCAGGACTGCCCTTCTGTGGCTAGAGCAACATCCCACGGGTAGCAAGTACCACTAACAAAGCAGCAACAGAACCCAGAAAACCCTAATTTCTAGCTCATGGCACCAATCTGCAGATGAAGAATCGTCGAAGTGCGATCACGAGGACGCCTATAAAAATGCTTTAAAAAGGCAGTGACACATCGTATCACCGTAGCACTGGAAAGAAAAAACAGCAACGTCCACAAACCCTGAGAATCTGAAACCCTCTATGGAGGCGGCAAAGATCAAGCAGTCGGCCCTGGGTCTGTCTGTGTCCTGGTCATGACCTGGCCTGCCTGGACTGTTTTGCTCATTTACTCCCTCCGCATTCTGTTTCAGTCAAATGAGGACACTGGTTAAACAAGACATTTTCAGTTGCACCCAAACGGGGGGTTATTATTTTAAAACACCCAGATAAATTATGGCAAATCCCTGTGGTATAACATTATAGTAGAACAGTCAATGGTGAGATCCAAAGTATAAAAGATGAAGAGAGGGGCGCCTGGGTGGCTCAGTCAACCAAGAGCGTCTGACTCTTGCTTTCAGCTCAGGTCATGATCTCAGGGTCATGAGATGGAGCCCCGAGTTGGGCTCCGCACGGGGCATAGAGCTAGCTTCAGATTCTCTCTCCGCCTCTCTCCGCCATAAAAAAAATACATTACGGGACTCCACCTCCAGAATTTCTGGTTCGGTCTGAGGTGGGGCCTGAACATTTGCCTTTTCATGTGTGAAGTGAGTGCTGTTTCTATCTTTGGGTGTTTGAAGATTTCTCGGGACCTCCTCTACTGCTGCTTTTCCTGAGTGCTGCGCATGGAGGCTGCTTGGGATTCTCTCTCCCCTCTCCCTCTGCCCCTACTCCGCTCACGCTCTTGCTCTCTCTCAGATAAATAAATAATCTTTAAAAAAAGATATGAAGAGAAAAGCAAGTTATAAAATATGTATAACATGGGGCGCCTGGGTGGCTCAGTCATGAAGCGCCTGCCTTCAGCTCAGGTCATGATCCCGGGGTCCTGGGATCGAGCCCCGCATCGGGCTCCCTGCTCGGCGGGAGGTCTGCTTCTCCCTCTCCCAGTCCCCCTGCTTGTGTTCCCTCTCTCGCTGTGTCACTCTCTGTCAAATAAATAAGTAAAATCTTTAAAAATAATAATAAAATATGTATAACATGATGTCACCATTATCCATATATGCATGCATGAGTATGTGTAGACAAAAAACTGGATGTATCTACTGCAAATACAACATAATATCCCAGTGGCATTCTCTGAGTGGTGTAATTACTGGTGATTTGTATTTTCTTTTTCATGCTTTTCTAAGGTCCATCTGTATTTTCCAGTGATTATGTACCAGATTTGTAACAATTAAAAAAATAAATGACTTTAAGACTTTAAACTGTCCTCATACACACACTTTTGGTGGGAATGTGAATAGGAATAATTCCTTGGAGAGGTGATGTGGGCATATCTGTACAAGTTTACACTGAATACTCTTTGACCCAGCATTTCAACGTGTAATGATCCCACTCTCACAACTGCACAAAGAAGTAGAAGAAAGGACCATCATTGCAGCTTGTTTGTAATAGCAAAAGACTAGAAAACTTAAATGTCCATCAACAGGGAAATACTAGTACATCAGGGCACCTCTATTCAAGCAAATACAGCCCAGTAGAGAAGCTCAGTGATGGACTGACACCAAACTATCTCTAAGATACATGAATAGGTGAAAAAAATGAAGGTGCAGGATATATGCTATCATTTGTGTAAACCTACTTTTCAAAATATATTCATACTCCATGATACATGTACCGGCTGTCTCCAGAAGGTGCCCCCAAAATGGTAATAATGTTGCCACAAGAGAGGGAAGGTGAGGGAACAGGAAAGCGGAAACCAGACGAGAGGGAAACTTCTTGTCATTGATAGCCTTCTGTCTGCACTTCGAATCTTTTACAAACACAAAACCAAACAAAGAACCTTAAAATGTAAAAGCCTGGGGGGAAATGGCATCAATTATTTTTCTAAAAGTTTCAGTACCTTATGCCAGAGTCCTCTTCATTTTGAAGGCAGCCCCCTAAAAAACGCTGCCTCCAGCGGGGGGGAAAAAACAAACAAACAAACTACTTGAGGGACGGCATGTGCTGCTGCGGACCCGGTGCCCTCATGTGACTTCTAGGACCAGGTTTGGACACACACGGGTTCAGCCAAAGCAAGAGCACTGTGTCCTTTGACAACAATGTCCAATTCTCACTTGTATGCAGTAAATAAGAAATAGTTTACCTTTCAGCAAAGGTATCGAGTTTCCCCAGCTCATCGGAGAGGCCAACAAGGGAATCCAAGGTCCCCACCTAGAAAGATCATGAAGAAGTTAGAGGCTCACGCTTTATGGCAGAGAAGCGTAGGTCACTTTCAGCAGCAGTGCAAGGAGTTCTCTAACCTCCATCTCTCCTTAGTTATTCTTGGTCAATGGCCAAACTGGAAAATGGAAAGAGCTGTTGAGAGAGTGGATTGGGGATATTTTCTAAGTTATTATTATTATCATCATCATTATTTTTGCCAGCAGGATAAACTGTCCTATTTCTGCCATAGGAAGGAGTGACCACCGCGTCATTGTGAGATCCCAGCTCATTTTCTTCTTAGAATGGCGGTCTGCCAGTCATGTGAGTAATCCCCATAGCTGAGGAGATGTACCAGAAAGCAAGTCAAAGAAGCTGCCATTTCTGGGGCACCTGGGTGGCTCAGTCAGTCAAACATCTGCCTTTGGCTCAGGTCATGATTCTAGGGTCCCAGGATGAGCCCCACACTGGGCTCCCTGCTCAACAAGGAGCCAAGGAGCCTGCTTCTCCCTCTGCCTATGTCCCTCCCTCCCCCTCTACTCCATCCCCTCCTCTCCCCTCCAAATAAAATCATTAAAAAAAAAAATTGCTGTTTCTAAAGCCTTTCTCCCCCAAGATGTCCAACAATCCGTCTCTGTTCTCCTTTGCTATTACTAACAACAATCTTGCAGGCTCAGAGGGTCAGCGCTCCCTCCCACCTCATCATTCACGCGAGTCCTCTTCTTTTCAGATTACTTGTACCGATCCGCTTCTTAATGTGACAAGTATGACAGAGTCTAAAACTGTATTTAAAGAGCTAGTCCCCAGAACCAGAAGGAAAGGCTTTGTTTTCGCGTCACCAACCACCAATCAGACATTAAAAAGTAATCAGCATTAACACTGTGTGTCAACTATACTCTCATAAAAGAATACTTTTTAACATCTTATTTTTTTTTAAAGATTTTATTTTATTTATTTATTTGAGAGAGAGAGAGAGAATGAGAGACAGAGAGCACGAGAGGGAAGAGAGTCAGAGGGAGAAGCAGAACCCCTGGCCCGATGCGGGACTCGATCCCGGGACTCCAGGATCATGACCCGAGCCGAAGGCAGTCGCTCAACCAACTGAGCCACCCAGGCGCCCCAAGAATACTTTTTAAAAAAATACTTTAAGAAAGGTAATTAGGGGGGCGCCTGGGTGGCTCAGTTAAGTGTCTGCCTTCGGCTCAGGTCATGATCCCAGGGTCCTGGGGATAGAGCCCCGCATCGGGCTCCCTGCTCGGCAGGAGGCCTGCTTCTCCCTCTCCCACTCCCCCTGCTTGTGATCCCTCTCTCGCTGTGTCTCTGTCAAATAAGTAAGTAAAACCTTAAAAAAGAAAGAAAAGGTAATTAGGAAATGATGAGGCCCGGTTATCTCTAATACGTGAAGTTGCTTCTTTTCAAGTAACTTGTTGTTAAGCATCTTTTGGCGAGGGACCTGTCTCTTCTGTTTGCTCCCTCCCATCTAACAAGCTGCCTTACACAGAGCGGTGAGTCCACACTGATTCCCTAACCCTCACAGCGGGGGTCACCAGACAAACAGGGGCAGGTATGAAACAGGCAGCAACATATGGGTTCAGAAACCAGTGCTGCCGTAACTTACCGGATCTGCAGCCCTGGTCTCCTTTCTCCGCCCTTCCTGATCTATCACATGGGATTGGTAAAGATTCGAGATTATGCGTTTGAAGGGCCTGGCCCCCCAACGTACCGCTCAATGAGCACTAGCAAACAGAGTAGCATCACTATGGTGCTGATGGCGCAGCTCTTAGGGCACAGGGGCGGACTGAGGTTTGAAAGATTATATGGCAGTTTGCTACAAGAGGGGCCTCTGGGCAGTTGGGTGGGGCCATCCCTCTAGCACCCACAATGCATCTGCACAGGTGTCATCGAAAAATGCCTCAAGCTTCTTCCTTTTAGGAACTTGCAATCTTAGGAAGCACCGCAAAAATTCGACTATTCTGAAGCAAAAAGACTGTACACACCTTGCTCCTCTTTCACATTTGTTTCATTTTAACTTTGTTCTCCCCTGCGAGAGCCCTTAGACTCCTATCTCTTTCCTGTCATATCTCTTTCTGCCATCCGCCCACTTATCATTAAATTTCCTTCCTGCCTCCCCACCAGTACCAGAGGGATCTGGAATTTCCCACCCTGCTCCAGGTAAAGAGTATTACCGACGCTGAAGCTCTCCAAACCTGCACATTTAAACTGTATTGTTGGTTGCCTTAGATGTCAAAGACAAAACACGAGGGATCCTACAACTCACAAGGGCACAGGTGTGTAAAATGCTCTTCCCACTTTTTGAGGACACTGCTACCCACCACACCCATCTCTCCCTGTTCATCCTGCCCTGTGTCTGTAAGTCCAGAGGAACCACAACTAACTGGGCTATGGCGTCAAGTCCCATCCAGACCACTGACTTGCCCTGCGCATCCTCACCCCCAGGCTGATCCTCAGCACTGCTGTCTTTGCCCTGTTATTTTCTCCATGGCTTCCCGGAACACACCCACCCACCGCAACCCATCACCTCCTTCATTCTCTCCAGCATTTTACCTTGAAGTCAGGAATCGAGAATTTGGTGTTGTAAGACAGGTTGGACTTGGAGGTTACGGTGTTCATCCTCTCCAGAGCTTGTAAGTTCTCCTGATCACCAGGGGCAGAAATTAACCAAAACTCCGACATGCTTCCCACCTTCTTTTATCCAGTTACTGACCAGAACCACAGCAACATACACAAACAGAAAAAGGAGGAGACAAGTGTCAAGTATCTCTACTCCTTCACCACTCCCTTCCCTCAGAATTAATCCTCTCCAGGATGTGTTGCTTTTACCGTTTTCCATTCTTTGCCCCTTTGACCTTCCAATTCAGATTCTCTAGCTCCAAGGACACCATATGCACAAAGCAACGTGCTGTTTCTTATCTCAACTCTGAAAGCCCTCAGGGCTCCACAAAGACTCCCAAGCCATCCATACGGTGGTTCTGACCGGTTTTAAGGGTTGGGGGAGACGGTTGGGGAGAACCAGATTGCTGTCCCTTTGACTTCCCCCCTCTCCTGACACCACAATGCAAATGGGGGAGGGGAGCACAGCAAGCCCGGCATGGGGCCCTCTGAAATAGTTTCTTCCTTTCCACGTTGTACTGTCCGGGATGCAGGATGGGGTGAAGGCAGGAATGAGACAAGGAAGCAATTTCACAACCGGCCCTCGGACAAACCCCCGATCTTAACTGACCAACCTTGAGAATAGTGCTAGCCTTAAAAACAGACTTCAGAAGAACGCCTCTTTTTTCCAAATAAGAAGAAAAAAAGGTAGTGGGATGACTACTGAAGTCCTTTTTCCATAAGACCAGGTGTCCACTCTGCAGAGGTGGGTAACGTGCTGGGCCTGGCAGTGTCTGTCCAGCGTCTGCAGCTTCCAAAGGCGATTAGTTCTGCTCATTCAAACGTGCACACACCCACACCTCTCTCCCCCTCCGCCCGTTCCTCCCTTCCCTGCGCCTCGCAAAGCGCCTCCGACGGCTAAGGGGGAAAACAGGGTGACAGCCAGAGGCCCGTCCTGGAAGCTTTGCTTTTTGACGACTCCCTTAGTCCCTCCCAATCCCGCGCACTACCAACGCAGTTCCTCTCGGTCTCGACTGCTGATGGCCTGGGGACAAACTGGCCCCACGCGCAGAAGCTGGGGAGATACCACTTGCCCGGCCCCGGGAGGGCGCCGCGGGGGCGCCGGGTCCCTGGTTCCCAAGAGGAAAGCGCGGCCCGGGACGGCGCGCGTGGGCCGAGGCGAAGCTGGGACCGGGGCGCGCGGCGTGGCTTGCGCTGGCTGGCCCCCGGCTCGCGCCTCTCCCGCCGCCGCCCCGCGTCCCCGACCCCGCGGCGCGTGCTTACCGGGAGCCGGCGGCCGCGCGGGCGGGCGGGCGGGCGGCGGGCGAGCGCAGAAGCGGAGCGCACGGCCGGCTCCCGGGAGGCAGCGGCTTCTGCCCGGCGCCCCGCCCCGGCCTTTTATTCCGAGCGGGAAGGCGGCCCCCGCCCGCCCCTCGGTCATTTGCATACCGGGCCGCCCGCCTCCCGCCGTGGCTGGCCCCGGGGTCCGTGTCCGGGCTGCGGCCGCCGCGCGTCCGGGCGCCGCGCGGGCACTGGGTCCACCCGCGGGGTGGGTGCCGGCGGGATTCTGGGGAGCATCGGGCGGGGGGACGGGGTGTCTCCAGCCCACAACGTGGCGGGGCACACCGGACGTGGACGACCGAGAGGAGCGGGCGAGGCGAGGTACTCCGGACCGGGACGCCCGCCCCCCGCGGCCGCCGCCTCGCTCTCCACCCCCACCCTGCGGTGACCCGGCGCGGGGGCTCGGGAATCATCGGGCGAAAGGACTGATCTGTGGGAAGAAGCGCAACAGGTCCACCTATGTTTTCAGAACTCACCCGGGCAGAGGACCAAGCAAGCCTTCCTGTCCTCGTGGGCGTGCGCTTGCCCGGGTTGCCGAGGAAACTCTCCAGGGTCCCACGCGCCCACCTCACCTTACCCCCCTTCAAAACTGCCCTGGCTATAGGAGGGATTTAAAATGTAGTGTCTCACTACCGCGATGCGGGTTCATGATCCCTGCTGTTTGAAAAAAAAAAGAGAGGGAAACCCAGAAATTAACCTGGGAATGTGAAAAGACAAAAACTCTTGAGAATTCATTTTCTCCGGAGTAAGAGGAGGAAACGTGAGTGTATCCTTCCCTGTGGACAATGTTTTCAGTGGTTTCTGGGAAAGATAAAAATCTCAGAATTATCTTGGGTGGGGGGGTATTGAGGAATTCCTTGAGAAATGAGCTCCCCCTTATTAGATGAAACTAGTCAGACTATCAACCTAATTGCTGGGAATGCTTTCGGAATTTGGAAAGAAAGGTAAGGGAGAACTCCAGATGCTGGGATGAGAAGGCTCAGATGCAGCACAGAATGGTGGCTTGTAAAGGTCACAACATGTCACACTGCAATCCTATTGTGGGTTCGGAATTAGCAGTTTGGAACTCCCAGCACCTGCATGGTGCATCATCGTTATTGGGACACTTATGGGCATTAGTCAGTCCTTGCAACATCTTCCTGAGGGAGGACACCTGAAACCAAGGGATGAGGAAACTCGGTGTGCACAGGGAGGTAAAAATGGTAATTCCAGCAAAGGAGTGGCCTGGTTGGACCTTGAACCCAGGGTCTTCAATCTTGTACCTGACCCAGTAATGTCAGGTACTTTCTTTCCAGCTAGGCCAAACGGAATCATAGAGCTGGGCGCAAACGCATTTACAAACAAGGGTAGTAGGGATGTTCCAGAAGTTACATGAATTGCTGGGTGTTATGTCGCTGGTTAATGGCAGAGCCATGAGGGGGACTTAGGCCTGGGATCCAAGGGTCCCTTGCCCTGTTCCCAGCCAGCCCGTGGGAGAATGTGTGCTTTCTGTTTCAGTCAATGTTTTTCTTCAATAATCCAAACCATCGCCCTGGTTTCTCAGACGTTGGGCAACCCATTTAGAAGTATCCCCGACTTTGCTGATGGCACCATTCCTTCTATAAATATGGCTTCCTCTAACAAGCTTGTTTCATGAAATAAGAGTTGGACACAAAATAACATCTGGACATCCGATTAAGAAGTTATTGAGGACCTACCGTGTTCCTTGTCTTACTTAGAATCTTCCTACTCAAAATCTAAAATCTTTCTGATTATCGTACATCTTGGGCTTCTTGTTACAGACTGGAATTTGTAATCGCTTGGCTTGTTTCAACTAACTTTTTTCTGCTTATAAAGGTAATTCTGTGCTGCTTTATAGAGGATTTGGAAAACGGAATTTTTTCCAACAGTCTGAAAATAACCATGTTAACATCTCTCTGTTACTTTTTAATGCGTATTCATATATACAGACTTAGACTTTGGGGCAGGATTGAGATTAGATATTATTCATAAGGTTTGGCATCCTTCTGTTGACTCTTTTTTAAAGATCAAAAAATTATCAAGCCTATCTTATCAGTGAAGGATAATCCAATGTCATCAGCAATTTACCCAGCTCAGAACTGGAGTCAGATATATTTGATTTCAAAGTCAAATAAAGAGATCTTGTTGGACAACTTACATCTTAAAAGGAAAAAAAAAAAAAACAGAGAGAGGGAGGGAGGGAGAGAGAGGATGAAAACAGCACTGTCTTGCCCCAAGGTTCTTTCGATTTGCGGTTTTCAAAGGCAACATCTGTACTCATCAGTTTTGAATGGACTTGTGTTATTCTGTCAAGTTTCCCTATAATCAATCAACCTTTAACACAGAGAAATAAGGAGAAATTCACCAAAAGTCTTGGAGCCTCGTCCCTTGGTTTAGCTGGAGAATACAAAACAGCATTCCCACCCTATAAGGAAAGTGGTTCCTTTTCATATATCAGCCCCGAAGCCGCATTTAACAGCCCGTGTTCAGTTCCTCCAACTGTCCGCACACTCCCAAAGTCTCTGAAATCTCCACCTAAGTGACTGCAAGTTTATGCGCCTTGACCCCTGCTTCGAAAATACCCGTAGGTTATGGAAAGTGCTTCAGAGACACACCCCGAAAGAACCCAGGTTATAAAGAACACGATCTCTTCCTGGGAATAAAAGCGAGGGAGGAAATGCTATCAACCTGGAATCATCTCCAGGTTATTATGAATTTGGCTTTGGCTACATAGTCCAGAAATGTCACCGCAGTTGGCACGGGTTATGGATTGAGCCAGCTGAAGTCTGTGCAAGATGGAACAGTCCCGTCAAGTTTGGGAACCAGAAGGACCAGGCTGGCCTACTTGGTCTCCTCTTCTCCAGCCTCTCCCAGATGGTGCCCTTTGGATCTCTTTGTTGCTTCGTGGCGAGAACCCTCAGAGGATGCTCCTTACAATTAACGCAGACACGTAATTCCATCTGCAGGTGGCTCAGGTGGATTTTTCTAGGCTTTTCCAAGAAGAACCCAGGGAAGTTTCTCAATAAGGACAGCTCTCTGGTGGAGATAAATATAAGTGGAGTTGTCTGCTGAGTCAGTAGGGTGTTGGAGAAACAGAGTAGGCTTTGGTATCGGGCAATTGGATGAGCTACTTAGCCTTGCTAAGCGGTGGGTTTCCCCTCTGAAAACGGGGACAATTATGCACATCTTTCAGGCTTGTCCTGTAGGTGAGAGGGAATAGCATTGGAGGCACCAAAGATGGTGCTTGGAAGCTGTGGTGTGCTCGTGAATGTTCCTTTTACTTCCTGCTCCCTCTCTTTTCTTAGATGCTCTGTGGGGGTTGCACACCTTAACCGTGGCCCTTATAATAATGCCTCAGTGATGCCCAGCCTCTTTCTCCATGGGCCCAAAGTATTTTGATCTGCGTCTTCCCATTCAGCCAATATACCCTTGTGATTTAAGGACAGCCGTCATGATGTCTTTCACTCTTTGGCTGGGCGAACCAAAGGCCGTGAATTCTCATGATTTATTTGCTCAAGTGTACAGAGTTAAGGAAAATGCTCATTTAAGGAGCGATTGTTGTTTTTTTCAGTACGTGCAAGGCAGTGGGGGGAACGAAAAATAAATCAATTTTCAATCTAGTGATAGAGAAAAGCAAGTGTGGTGAACAGAATTTTAAGAAGTCCTAACTCACCAAGCTATGAATACAAACCCCAGAGCAGGATGTGAGACATGCATAAAAATGAGATGTAAGCGTTCAAGAATGCCATGATCCTTGTTTCACAGATGAAGAAACAGGACCAAGGAGATTAAGTGATCTGATTGGGAGCACAGTTAATGGTAGACCTGGAACTTGAACTTCATTCTTCTACTTCTGAGTGCATATTGCTCAACCAGATCTAAGCTTCCCTCCACTGCCCTGTCCAAAGAACGAGTTACTAGCACTCCATCCATGAGTCCCTTCCTGGCTCTTCCATTCATTAGCTGAGTGAACTTGGACAAGTGACTTGACTTTGGTAGGCGATAGAACAGGGTGTAAAACGTATCTGTCTTCTAAGGTTTTTCCAGGGATTCCATGATATGGCACAATGACCAGCCCGTATTAAGTACTTGGTCAAGGGGTGCTATGAGTATTAGCTCCCTTAAATAGCTCCCTCTGCTTCTTTTCCTTCCTTTGCTTCTCCTTTCCAGGTGCCTTTTTCCCCTCACAGGGTTCTTTTGCAAGACACTGATTCTGCCCTGTTGTCAACACGTGGCTCATTTGTCACTCATGCATTCAGTCACTTCAAACACGTCTTTGATGTAGTTAGCCTTGGAGGAAGGAGAGCACAAGTGCTTCAGGGAGAAGCTGTAGCGAAGAGCTGGCGCAGGGCTTTGGGTTCTGGCTTTGGAACTAAGAAGATCTGACCTCACGTCCCATTTCTGGTGTTTGTTAACTTGCCATGGACCCAATCTCCTTGTACTCCATTTTCCTTTCCTATAAAATGGGGACTTCCTAACAGAGGGGCGCCTGGGTGGTGGCTCAGTCGGTTAAGCGTCTGCCTTCCACTCAGGTCCCGGGATCGAGTCCCACATCGGGCTCCCTGCTCAGGGCGGAATCTGCTTCTCCCTCTCCATCTGCTTCTCCTCCCAGCTCATGCTCCCTCTATGTCTCTCTCTTTCTCAAATAAATAAAATCTTTAAAAAAAAAAAAAAGAGAACTGAAAGAGAAGATGTGTGCAAATGTCCAAATGTGCCCGGTCCCAGCATGCTCATCTTTTTACTCTAGATCAGAGGCTTCTGCCTCACTCACTGTCACATTCTTGGTGCTGAGTAGATGCTCAGGGAATATTTTTTTGGATCACCTAAAGCAAGGAGCTTAAATGCCCAAGACTGCTTGGAGAATCAGGGGAAGCCGAGTGAGAATTTTTTTGCTCTTCTTAAATCGATTCTGTTGTAGAAATTTTAAATGGTTTGACAAGGTCATGAAGATAGACCTCTGTGTGTGAATAGTGGCTCTGTATGTTAAGCATGAGTGACATCCACAGTCATTTAATTATATTTACGAGACTGAAAATTGGAGACACGGTACATGCCCAACAAAGGGGGGTGGGCAAATTAATAATGGTATAATCATGCTGCCATTGAACATGTTTTAGAGGGGGGACACCTAGGTGGCTCAGTTGGTTAAGCGTCGGCCTTCGGCTCAGGTCATGATCTCAGGGTCTGGGATTGAGTCCTGCATCGGGGTCCCTGCTCAGTGGTGAGCCTGTTTCTCCCTCTGCCTGCCACTCCCCCTGCTTGTTCTCTCTCTCTCTCTGACAAATAAATAAATAAAATCTTAAAAATAATGTTTTAGGGGCGCCTGGGTGGCTCAGTCGTTAAGCATCTGCCTTCGGCTCAGGCCATGATCCCAGGGTCCTGGGATCGAGCCCCGTATCGGGCTCCCTGCTCTGCGGGAAGCCTGCTTCTCCCTCTCCCACTCCCCCTGCTTGTGTTTCCTCTCTCGCTGTGTCTCTCTCTGTCAAATAAATAAATAAAATCTTAAAAAAAATAATGTTTTAGAGGAATAGTGACATCGCTAAGATTCCAACTTTGTAAGAAATAATATGTAAATGTAACAAATACAATACATGCATCAATATCCACCTTAAAAGGAAATAAATCAAGATGTTAGAAAAAGTTATTGCTGGAAAGTGGGTTGATAGGTGTGTCTTTCCCTTTGATCTTTGTATTTTCAACTTTTTTTATCATAAACAAGTCATTTTTTTAAAAATTATTTATTTATTTATTTAGAGACAGAGAGACAGCATGTGTGCGCACGCATGTGTGGGGAGGGGGCAGAGGGAGAGGGAGACCCTCAAGCAGACTCCTCGTTGATGGTGGAGCCTGATGCAGGGCTCGATCTCATGACCCTGAGATCGGGACCTGAGCCAAAACCAAGAGTCAGATGCTTAAGCGACTGAGCCACCCAGGTGCCCATAATAATTCATTTTTAAACTCAAGAAAAATACTGAACGATAGTAAAATTGACAGCCATCTAGATCACCAGATGCCAACCACTAAAGTGCAATAATGTCTCTACACGTCTCTCCTGTTCCAAGCTCCGAAATCTACCATCTTCCACTATTCCTGCCCTTCCCAACTCTTACGCTCAAATAGTCAAGGAGAGACTGCCTTCTTTTTCTGTTTCTTTTTCCTTGTCCTAATATTCATTTGTTCATCTGAATATTCCCATCCTCTGTTCCTGGACATGTAGAGCATGATCAACACTTTATTCTAAGAGGCCAAGTATTTAAGGCAATTAGAGAACTTTTCATCAGCTACATAGTCTTGTTTTTTATTATTCAGCCTTATATAATGATTACTTATTTGTCTCTTTATAGTTAAATTTTAAGTGCCCTGAATTACTTTTTCCTGACTTGACTTATTTTATTCTATTCTATTTTATTTTATTTTACTTTACTTTACTTTATTTTATTTTATTTTATTTTATTTTATTTTATTTTATTTTATTTTATTTT
>NW_027397072.1:8146574-8377121 GCF_003265705.2 Callorhinus ursinus | reverse complement strand
TTATTTTATTTTATTTTATTTTATTTTATTTTATTTTATTTTATTTTTTTGTCTTTCACATCTCTGAGGAAGCTGGAACAGGCCTGGTATACAGCAAACATTCAAAGGTTGTTAAGTTAAGCAAATATTTGTTACCACACACACAAAAAAAAGGCTCTCCTAGCTTTATTACAATCATTTAAAAACATGAGGTGGAATGTTTCCAGGTGTTCTGTTCTTTAACCATTCCTCCTAGTAGCTTCCTGATAGCCAGTCCCAAGTGTGCCCTGCAGTTTCTCCCTCCAGAGTGCGTCTTGAACTCGCCCACTTTTCTTCTTGTCATTTCCCTGTTCTGGGCTATCATCATCTTTGCTCCCATTTCCTGTAGTGGTTGAATCGTGCTCCCCTCCCAAATTCATGTCCACCCAGAACCTCAGAATGGATCTTATTTGGAAAAAGGGTCTTTGCAGATGTAACTAGTGAAGGATATCAAAATGAAATCATATTGGGTGTAGGGTTGACTCTCAATCCAATGACCAGGATCCTATAAGAAGAGAAGAGGAAACAGAGACACAGAAGGACGAAGACCAGGTAAAGACAAAGGCAGAGGTTGGAGTGGTACAAGCCAAGGAGAACCGAGGATTTCTGGGGCCACCAGAAAGCAAGGAGAAGCAAGGAAAGGTCCTCCCTAGAGACTTCAGAGGGAACATTGCCCTGCTGACACCTGAACTCGGAGCTTCTAGACTTTCAGAGCTTGAGAGAACAGATCTCTGTTGTTAACCCACCCAGTCTGAGGCACTTTGCTAAAGTAGCCCTAGGAAACTAACACATCTCTCTACCACCCAGGGTTGTGGTTTCTTTTTTTTTTTTTTTAAGATTTTATTTATTTATTTGAGAGAGAGAGAATGAGAGACAGAGAGCACGAGAGGAAAGAGGGTCAGAGGGAGAAGCAGACTCCCTGCTGAGCAGGGAGCCCAATGTGGGACTCGATCCCGGGACTCCAGGATCATGACCTGAGCCAAAGGCAGTCGCTTAACCAACTGAGCCACCCAGGCGCCCCAGGGTTGTGGTTTCTAACACATATCAGATCACATCACGCCTCTGCTCAAAAACCTCCAATCATTTCCCGTTGCTCTTAAGATAAACTCTTAAAGCCCCATTTCTCACATAGAGGAAAGAAGTTACAAATACGAAAAGGAGAAAACTAGAACAAACCCTGTGTTGCTGGATTGGGACTAGAGGTGTCAGTAATGAGCTCGTAGATTTTAAGGTGGATGTGTGGATGCGTGGATGGGTGGATGGATGGATGGATGGATGGATGGATGGATGGCTAGCTAGACAGATACTTTCTTACCTCTGTTCATTGAGAGAGCCTAGAAGCAATGATTTACCAGTAGCATTGAGAGCATCAATAGTCCAGATCTTGATTTCTAAATACCATTGTCCACCAAAAGGAACCAGGGAACCAGGGAGAAATGGGTAGTTCCAGAGCTGGAATAGGGCACGGTAAAAGGACATAATGTCTTCAATTACTCTTGAACTGTTCAAAATAATAACAACATATATATTACATATATAGATACATGTATCTCTTTCTATATAGCCACAACGCCCCTCCCCCCGTCACTGTTTCCATCTCACCCCTTCTTCTGTCCCTCTTCCTATCCCTCCTCAAGCCCTCAGCCCATGTACCCGTGCCCTCTGCAACTCACAACCCTCATCAGCAAACCCCTGGCGTTCCAACTTCTTTCAATCTCCCTCACCTTTTTGTGCTGACCTCAACCTGGCTTCCCCTGAGGCCACGATTTTCCTCAGAGTCCTCTCTCAAGTTAAGGCTGCTTTTTGCCCCCATCCCGACTAGCACTAGGTCTCCAGTGGGAAGTACCCTGCTTGCTCCTTCTTGCCACTTCCAGGTTCTTCTTCCTCCAGCCGCCCTCACGCCGCTCCCTAGCTTTGAATCTCTGCCTGTCTCGTCTGATGGAACTTCTCTGCGTCCGGTGGAAAGGAAACATTTTCCGACTGTGCTGCCTTCCCTATGTCGCAGCCTCTAGACTTGTGTCTATTGGGCACTTGTGGCTAGTGACCCTAAGGAGTGGAATTTCACATTTTACTTAATTTGTATTAATTTAAATTTGAATAGTCACACATGGAGGGTGGCTGCCATATTGGAGAATGCAGCTTAGACATACCATCCGCTTCCGCTTAGTACGGTGTTCTACAGACCCCCAAGGCACTCCCTCTTATTCCTCAAACAGTTTAGCTCCTCATTCTTTCTCTTAATGCTAGGTGATGACACCATATACTGAAATGATTCTGGCCACACCCTGGTCTCTTACTTTTTTGAACCCTTCTCCTTCAGTGATGGTGCCCATCTGCCTTTTATTCCTGCAGTCTTAGCCTTTATTGTTACCACTGACTGGGACCCCTCGTTGGTCTCAATACCCTGCGTCTGCTCTCTGACCACTGTCAAATCCAAAAATAAAGGGACTGATCTTCCTCTATTGCCCAAAGAGAAGGACATCTTCCCTGACTCCCTTTCCCTTTAATAGAGCATTTGCTGGAGAAAAGTATGTTTGTAAACCCTACCTCTCCTTTGACATGTATATAAATCTTTTTTTAAAGCTACAGAAGCCTCTGGCCAACACTGCAACCCAGAGAGGTCTTCCTTTAAGGCCTCGGGAGCCACTTCTTTGAAATGTAAACATCAAGGACCAAACCTTCCTGTTACTGCTTGTCCTAGAAACAGGAGAAGTTTCTTTTTTTCTTTCTTTGGATAAAGGCAGTTAGCCAACACAGATGGCTACCTTAGTTACAAGGTGGATTATTTTTCCCCCAATAACAGCCCCTTATTTTCCTAGTACCCTACCTGTCCATCCCCCTGGGACCAAAATCCAACGGTCCTATCATTGTCCATCACCCTGTCATGCCTGCACTTCCTTCCTTAAACTTCACGATCCATATTGTATCTACTGTCTTGCCCACCCTCTCAGGTCTCTTGACCCTCACTTGCTTTGTTTACTGGATGGCCAAAAAAATTCCAACCCTGGGAAAATCCACCTCTAGGCCTGCACTGTGTTTGCCTCATGCAGCCAGCTGTACGTAGCTGGAGGAAAACCCAGGACCACACTGATTGGTCTTGGAGGAAACAGAGAATATGTCACACCGAGATATACGCCACTGGTCATAGATGTTAAGCGAAACTGTAGGGGAGGAAAAATTCTCCTCCACCCTATTTGGATCTCTGGCTGGACCTAAGAATTAAACTGGCAGAAGACAGATTAATGGGAGAAAAGCACAGAATTTTTATTAGATTTTTATATGTACATAGGAGCCTTCACAAGACAATGAAGACCAGAAGACCAGACCAGAGCAGGAAGCTTTTATTCTCTTAGGCAGAAGAATAATCAATTTGTGAATTGATCAGACAAAGGGGTTTGGACTAGGTGTAGGTGAAGCAGTAAGTAGGAAGATAAAGGTTAGCTTAAGTAGGCTTGTTTGTACAGATTTCTTGGCTCCACATTCCCCTACAAGTTTCCCTTGACATTTATGACCAGGACCATACATTGCGCCCTTGATACTGTCCTGCAATGTACTATATTTCCCTGATCCATTTTGTCTCCCAATCTTCCGGACAACTATTTCAAACTCTCCTCTCTCCTTGTATGTTCAGTTTCTCTTCTCCCACCTCCGCCCTCAGCAGAGAACTTTGGTAACGCCCTGAAAAAAGGAAAACAGTCAAAAGAGAACCTCCACAAGCTCCTGTCAGCATCTATAAAAATTAAGTCAAAATGGATCACAGACCTAAATGAATGAACTGAAGCTATAAAACCTTTAGAGGAAAACAGCAGTAAATCTTTGTGAGCTTGGGTTAAGAAAAACTTCTTGGATATGACACCAAGATCACAAGTAACAAAAGAGAAAGAAATTGAATAAATAAAAACAAAAATAAAAAATAAATAACTTCTGTGCTTCAAAAGGACATTATTAGAAAATGGAAAGACAACCCACAGAATTACAGAAAATATTTGCAAATCATATGCCCGATAAGGAACTTGTATCTAGAATTTATAAAGAACTCTTATGAACTCAATAATAAAAAGGCAACCCAATTAAAAATGGGCAATGGATCTGAATAGGCAGTCTCCAAAGACAATATATAGAAGGCCAGTAAGCATATGAAAAGATATTCAATATCATCCATCATTAGAGAAATAAAAAAAAATCACTATGAGATACTGCTTCGTACACACTAAGATGGCCATTATTTAAAAAAAAAGAAAGAAAGAAAGAAAACAATGGAGTGCCTGGGTCGCTCAGTTGGTTAAGCACCTGACTCTTGATTTCAGCTCAGGTCATGATCTCAGGGTCTAGAGATTGAGCCCCGCGTCGGGCTCTGCACTAAGCATGGACCCTGCTTGAGATTTTCTCTCTCCCTCTCCACTTGCCCCTCCCCCTCCTTCTTTCAAAAGAAATAAAATTTGAAAGAAAGAAAGAAAAGGGAAGGAAGGAAGGAAAGAAGGAAGGAAGGAAGAAAACAAGTGTTGGCAAGGATATAGATGGGTTGGAACCCTCATACGCTGCTGGGGGCGAATATGAAATGGTGCAGCCACTTTGGAAAACAGCTGGGCAATTCCTTAAATGTTACCTAGTCACCAGATGGCTCAGTGATTCCACTCCTAGGTACATAACAAAGAAATGAAAACAATGTCCACAGAAAAACGTGGACTCATGTGTTAATAACAGTATTATTCAGGGGTGCCTGGGTGGCTCAGTTGGTTGAGCGACTGCCTTTGGCTCAGGTCATGATCCCAGGGTCCTGGGATCGAGCGCCGCATCGGGCTCCCTGCTCGGCGGGAAGCCTGCTTCTCCCTCTCCCACTCCCCCTGCTTGTGTTCCCTCTCTCTCTGTCTCTCTCTCCCTCTGTCAATTAAATAAATAAAATCTTTAAAAAAATTTTTTAAAAAATAAAATAACAGTATTATTCATAATAGCCAAAAAGTGGAAACAACCCAAATGTCCATCAGCCGGTGAAGAGATAAATAACCTGTGGTATGTCCATATGGTGGAATATTACTCAGCAGTGACAGGAGTGGGGTGCTGAGGCAGGCTTTGCTATGGATAAACCTTGAAAACATCATGCTAGGTAAACGAAGCCCATCACAAAAGACTGTGTATTATATGATTCCCTTTATGTAAAATATCTAGACTAGGCCAGTCCACTGAGGCAGAACGTAGATTAGTAGTTGCCTAGAGTTGGGGGAGGGGTTGGGGAAAAATGGAATGTGACTATCAATGGATATGGAGTTTCCTTCTGGGGTCATGAAAAGGTAAACCGATTGTGGTGATGACAGCACAACTCTATGAATATACTGAAAAGTATATGGTATGTGACTTATATTTCAATAAAGCCATTTAGTTTTTTTAAAGATTTTATTGATTTATTTGAGAGAGAGAATGAAAGAGAGAGAAAGCACATGAGATGGGGGGAGGGTGAGAGGGAGAAACAGACTCCCTGCCGAGCAGGGAGCCCGATGCGGGACTCGATCCCGGGACTCCAGGATCATGACCTGAGCCGAAGGCAGTCGCTTAACCAACTGAGCCACCCAGGTGCCCTCAATAAAGCCATTTAAAAAAGGAAAGCACCTGCAGATACCATGTACAAAAAAAAGTCACCTAAAAACAAACAAGTCTGCTCAAGCATGACCTGCCTGTGAAATCCTTCCAGGTCCTTGTTTGGATTTCTACACCTCCTGGCATCTCCCATCCTTCTCTTCACGGCATGCCGTGCGTGAGGCTGTGGTCCCTGGTCATCCATCTGTCCCCGTGGCTGGGCCGTGAGCCAGCGGAGGCCATGAATCACTCACTCTTCCCTGTGTCACCAACACCCTGCACAGTGCCTGGCACAAAGTAGGTTGCCGGGAAATGTTTGTTTAATAAGTGAATTCTCATAACGATCTTGAAAAATATTACATTTAATAAGTATACCAATCAGATATTTAATTATTCAATAAACATATATTGTCCATTGCCATGAATAACATATCCTTGATTCATAAACTGCTGATAAACATTGCCAGAACTATGAATCTAAGACCCGGGCTGTGCCCCATAACTTCAGAGGTCAGGAATGTCAGTCTCTGAATACTCAAACTCTATCTTGATCGCAACCCTGCATGGCCAACATTTGGAGGATCAAGCCACTTGTGTAGGTGGCTGGAGTGGCAGGCCTTGCCCTGAACCCCACTGTGGTCATCTCTGTGCCAATGAACTGGACACAGTGTCCCGCATGGACTGGGTCCTCAAGAAGGCTCATGCTATGGATTATTCACCTGGCTTACTGGGAAGACCTATGCTTAGCCAGCAGGCCAGTGGGAGAAAGTCTGTAGGCAGGTGAGTGTGGGTGACAACAGTGGAGGAAGTAGCCAATCCTGTCATCCGTGTCCATTCGCCCCAGCACCTTGGGAGAACACTGTGGGAGGTTCCCTACGGTGCAGATGAGGCTCCTGCCCAACACTTAAAGAGGTTGTAAAGATCCCTTTTAGAACTACTGGAGGCACCTGTGAATGTCTGTGCTGCTATGCACGACCTCTCCCCATGCATTTATTCGGCAGGAGTGACACACTGACACATAGATGAAATAAGATAGAATGAACTATGCCATCTGTTTAAAACACATCATTGTTTTTAAGATGTGTTCATTTGAAAAACGAGCGCCACGATCCGGGAATTTTGAATGAGAATGTTATAAAGGAACAATGGTTCTCCACGACCAGGGAAGAGCAGCACAAAATTCCCACAAGTCTCTGGTTTATGGAAGTCTGAAGAACCTGTGGACAAAGTGAAGCAGTTCACATATACCAACTTACAAAGTGGGGCTTTCGAGGTGTTAGTAAAACCAGGGGTGAAATCTCTAGGCAAAGTCTTCACGGTCCAGCTGGGTATGAGCCTGAACCCTGTGTCCTGTGTCCATGGGTTTGAAGAGGCCCTTGGGGACCCTCATTTCTTTGACTAGCCCATCCTACCTTGCAAACTTCCTGGTCATCCCCACTTTCCCCCACCCTGCTCTCCTCTCTCTGTTCTTTCCAGAACACTCTGTGTCCTCCCTCCGGTCCTGAAGCCTCAGGGATCCTGGGAGCCATCTTCCAAGGCAAGCTGCCCAGCTGCATGTCAGCCTTCCTCTGCTTCCCACTGGGACCCTCCCATGAGAACAGCTGCAGGGAGACCCATGCTGCCACACCAGATGCCTCCAAGAGGGAGACTGTGGAGACCCCCCCCCCACCCGAGGCTCCTGACATCCAGCTGACCACCACCCTCTGCCCCTCCTAGGAAGGGACAGGAGAAAGGAGAGACATGTGTCCCTGATGAAAGGTCCTCAGAGACGACAAGACCCATCAGGGAAAGATCCGTGGCTGCCTGCTTCACTGCAGGGTGAAGCTAATCAGCAGTATTTCCTGAATGAAAGAAAGAGAGAGAGAGAGAGAGAGAGAGAGAGAGAGAAAGGAAGAAAAAAGGGAGAGAGAGAAAGGAAAGAAAGAAAGAAAGAAAGAAAGAAAGAAAAAAAGTGATGAGTGATGAGTGAGTGAAATGTCATCATCTGAGCATGGCTTGAGCGTCCGCATTGACAACATCCAGCCCCGGCCCGTAAGCTCCCGGTGCTCCTCCACTCCGGGGAGCTTCCCTTTTTGTCTTTCAGCTCCCACTCCTGAGGCCACACCCTGCGCCTCATCATCACCCGAAACTGCTGCGCCTCTGAAAGCTTAGCTATCACCAGCCGCCTCAGCACAGCTCGCTGTCCTCCCTGCCCTCCCACCTAACTCCCACCGCATGGCGCAGTGCATGCACACATGTGCTCATGTGCACACACGCTCACATGCACGCGCAGACACACATGTGCACATGCATGCACACATGCACAAGCACACAGAGGCGCTCATGCGCGCGCACACACGCATGCACATGCGCACACGCACACACAAGCCCGCCTCGGCTGCCTCCCGTTCTGTCACCTCCCCCTGGTCTTGCTTTTTTCCCTGCCAGGGCTGACTGTCTGAACTTCCATCTCATTTGTACCCTTGTTCTCTCGCGCTCTTTATAAACACTAGATACCAGTCCTTTTTGGTATAGGTGTTGTGAATATTTTCTCCCAGCTTGTATTTTGCTTATTCATTTTAACTATGTTTCTTGATGATCAGAAGTTTCTAATTTTGATGACGTCTAACTTGTCAATTTTTCTTTTGTGATTACGGATTGGGTGTGGGTGTGTGTGTGTGTGTGTGTGTGTGTGTGTGTGTAGCCTAAGAAGACTCTACCTATTCCCCAAGTCATAAGATATTCTCCTGTGTTTCCTTTTTAAACTCTTAATGGTTTAACTTTGATGTTTAGATCTATGATCTATTTTGAATTCATATTTTTTTGTATGGTGTGAAGTAGGACTCGAGGTCCATTTTCCCCCGTCTGGAGATCCAGTTGCTCCAACACCGTTTGCTGAAAAGAATTTCCTCTCCTCACTGGATTGCTTTGGTGCCATTGTTGAAAATCAGATAATTACATATTAGGGTTTATTAGTGGGCTTTTTATTCTCTTCTATGATCTGTTTGCTAGCTTTATGGTATGTCTTAAAATCGGTAGCGTAAGTCCTCTAACTTTTTTTTCCAAAAGTTTTTTGGAAAAAAACTTTGTATTTCTACACATTGTCAATTTCTACCAAAAAAAAAAGCTCACTGGGATTTTGATTACGATTGCCTTGAGTCTGGAGATTAATGTGATGAGGATGGACATCTTAACAATAAATCTCATCTTGAATTATTTATTTATCTCTCGCACCCCTCCCTAACCTGCTCTTACACTATGTGCTATCATGGATCCCCCTGAAACTGGGAGGCACCCTGAACGTGGCCCTCTCCCTTAGCTTTAACAACAATCACTGAGGCCTGCCGACTTTTCTCCCTAAATATATACTGGATCCATTCTTACCTTTCCCTACTACCACTTTGCAGAATGCAGGCCTTCCTCCTCAGTCACTTAGAGAATTGCAATCACTGTTTACCTAATTGCACTCTGCAAAGCTAGCTTGCGCAGCAGCCTCAGAGAGAATCTTTTGTGGAGCTGATCATGCCACTCTGGCTCGAAGCTCATTAGCTCCAGGACGAAGTCCCAACTGCCTTAACTTGAAATGCACCATGTTCCTGATCTAGCTCTTTCCCACCTTTTCAGCTGCCTTTCCTGATATCCCCTGTACCTTCCTCTTTCTGAAAACCTCCCCATCCCCCAAATGAGTTAGGGGACCCTCCTTGATGTGCCCATTATGCCCTGTACATAAGAAAGGGTATCTAATGTGGGGGCACTTGTTCAAAAATTAAGAATTTCATGATGTTGACAGCAGAGTGTTAAGCCAAGTATAAGGCTTTTCTGAGCACAGGGCCCTGTGTAAGTGCATGGGTCCTTTGCACATCTCACACTCGTAATTGTCTCTGTTTCTATAGAGCAGGAAGCCCTAGAGCTCTGGAAGGCCCAGGCAAGTCATCCAGAAAATGAGTTGCTTTTTCCTAAAATCAGTGGCTTTTGTCTTTTGGTATAATCGGATCATTTTAAATGCTCTTCGAAGGCAGAACATTGTATTGTAGTATTGTAGTCCAGTTACTTGGTCCTCAAAATTAAGTCAACAAATTCCTATGCATAAGACCCACTGAGATCAGAACATTGTGAGCTCTGACGGAATGAATTTGCCTGTGGCCACAACGTCAGCCAGCAGCTCCATCATAAGGAGAGGTCGTGATAAGATTTCAGGCACAGAAATCACCCGTTTGTACTCTGTAAGTATAATTAGCCTGTGTTCATTCTCCATACATTAAACACTCCAAATATCCCCTTCCAAATAGGCTGGAAATGCACGCACATTCGTATTTGCTATTCTTCATACAAAATGTAAGTGATTGAGGAGGAAATGTCTACTGAGGTAGCATCTTACTGTCTGGGGCTGGGTGTGGGGTGATGACTGTGGTCTGGTTTGGGGCACAGGTCCTAGTGAAGGTGTTTGTGGTCAAGCGTAAGAAGTCTTCTAGTCTGTTTTACTGCTCAGCTGCCCTGGTTTGATTTCTCCCTCTCCAGGATTCCTTAGCAGTGTGGGCTATGTCCTATGCAGGCTTTTATTCCTAACACGCACAAGGCCTGGCAGCAGGTCCAATAAATGTTTGGCTGATGAATGCATGAGAAGGGGGAGGGAGAAAGGGGAAAGAAACAGGGGCAGATTTCAGGGCAGGATTCTATTATCTTGTGGAAATAAGATAACTTCCTTCCCACCCCCATCACCTAAATCCAACAAGCAAACAAAACAAACTGACTTAATCTAAAGTCCAGCTTAGCTTTGTTCTTAGTGTAGGTAATATATTATTCTGGTTCACTGAAGACCATTAAATGCCCATATTAATAATATTAATGAAAACAATAAGTTTATATCAATAACGTTTAGGAAATATTATTTTCTTAATAACATGCATATAGCTTTCATCATTTTTTAATTTGGTTATTCACTTATTTTTTCATTCAACAGACATTGAGTGCCTATTATGTGTCATAACTAGGGAATAAATGTCCATAATCAAACATACTATAGTTTATTTTACCATTGGACATTTGTGGATTTAAACATAAAAAAAAAAAAAACTGGGAGCCTAGATGGCTCAGTTGGTTAAGCTCTGACTCTTGTTTTCAGCTCAGGTCATGATCTCATGGGTTGTAGGATTGAGCGCCGTGTGGGGCTCCACACTCAGCAAGCAGTTTGCTTGGGATTCTCTTTCTTCTTCTCCCTCTGCCCCTCTCCCTGCTCTCTCTCTCTCTCTCTCTCAAAATCAATCTTAAAAAAGAAAAATAAAAAAGCAAATCTTTCTAACAGTGAAAAAGTTAACTGTATATTCCTTTTTCTTTCCCATCCAAGCCACATGAAATGGCCAAAAAGCATACCATTAGGTCGTATAGAAATAAAGAGCAGCACCAATGTGCATACGCATCCTTGAAAATGCCACCATTATCTAGGATACACTCTGAAATCTGTATGTCAGTTCAACTTGTTACTATTACTTAATAGTAATGACTAATTTTTGTATCAGAATGTCATCTACAGAGCATTTTCTTATGTTTAATTTCACTTGAAACCTGCCTCCTAGAAGCTTACAACCTAAAGCAGACAGATGGACAAATGTCTGAACTGTGCCTGGCATGCGGTAATAACTCAATAAATACTTGTGGAACAAATGTATGAGTGAGAATGGTGATAGTATATGTGATCTAAGGGTAAAGAAGTATTAAGATAATACAAAAATACAGAAAATTTACAGTAAGTCCTGAAGGCATTTCAATTTAATTCAAACATGGTGTTTACACATAGTAGCAGATGGATACATGGTGTGCTTAACCAAACTGAATTTGTCAAATCCTGGCCCATATGCCAAGACTCTGTTGCACGGAGGGAGGAGTGACTGTCTTTCCCTTGGCTGGACAGAGAGCTTGTGCTGGATGGTTGTATTGCTGGCAGTGATGAGGACTATCCAGGTGTGGTCAGCAGTGATCTAAAATGACCTGATGACCCTCACCTCTCCGTGATTCCTTCCCCTGTGCATATGGCAGGATATTATCTTATGTGACACCACAGAAGAGATTTTTGCAGGCGCAATTAAGGTTATTAATCAGTTGATCTTGCAATAGGACCTAACTTACTCACACAAGCCCTTTAAAAGAAGAGTTTTCTCTGCTGGACACAGAGGAGGAGATCAGAGAGACCCACTCTGAGTGGCCTGAAAGAACGCAAGCGTCTATATCATGAGCTGCCAATGGGGGTCATGGGGGATGGACCTGAGGCCCAGCCTCTGGGAGCTCAGAGTGGCTCCCAGCTGACAGCCAGCAAGGAAAACAAGGGGTCTCAGCCCTTCAACTGCAGAAGAATGAATTCTGCTGACAAGAATTAGCTTGGAAGCTGATTTTTTTTCCCCAGAGCCTCCAGACCAGAACTCAGCCCAGCCACCAGCTTTGTTTCTGCCTATCTAAGTCCAGCCATTCTGTGCCAGACTTCTGACCTACAGAACTGTGGAGCCAATGTTTATGTGGTTTTAAGATACTCGGTTTGTGGTAGTTTGTTATAGAGCAAGAGAAAACTAATGGCATTTTTAAGATGGGGAAAATTGCTCCACGGGTTATGGGCAAACCTAAGTGATGAGGCAGAGAAGCAAGGAGATGGGCAGGCGTGGGATCCCTGGCTCCCGGGCGGGGAAGGCCTTGGCTAGGAGGAGGGGGCTGCTCGCTGTCACTCAGGCAGGTCTACATCCCGTCTCTCTCATGCAACCTGGGGCAAACTTGTTTTTCTTTTAAAACTTTCAAACCTACAGAAAAGTTGAAAAAAAAAACCCAGTATTTTCAACATCTCACATACCCCTTTACATAAATGGAACAATTATTAACATCTTTTGTAATATTGGAAAATTAATACTGCCTCCTCCATAGGTCTCAGTGAAGCTTAAAGAGAGGCGACTTGTATAAAGCATTAAATTAGAATGCTTACCGTCCGCGCAGTGAAGTTGGTGATTTTATTCTTATTCATACACATAGCAGCATCTGCACAGGGCAAGACACTTCCAATTCATCAGAAATCTGATGTTGTATCTTGCAGTTCAGGAATCTATGGAGATGTGGATTAGTAAATAAAAAATCACAAATTCTTCAATCTTGAGCAATGATCATTCAGGTGAGGGGAAAAGAAATCTCACCCTCAGTATTGGCTCGGCTTATTTTTTAAAAAACATTTTACTCTGAAATAATTTTAGACGTACAGAAAAGTGGTAAATACACCACAGAGGGTTCCCATATGCCTTTCATCCAGCTCTCTCTACTTTTACCATCTTCTACAACCATGGCATATTTATCAAAACTAAGAAGTTAACACTGGTGCAATACTATTAACTAAACTACAGATTTTATTCAGATTTTCTGAATTCTTCCTTAATGCCCTCTTTCTGTTCCAGGATCCAACACAGGACACTGCACTGCAGCTAGGACTTACTTTTTTTTTTAATGTTTGACTTGAAGATATATAAATATAAACCCAGCTATAAGTTTATTGTGGTTTTAGCTCTTGTCTTACTGTACACCAAAGTAAACCTATGCGTTATTTTCAAGCAAAGTGTTAAAAGTTCAAACCAATGTAATTCAAATTAATTTAATATGATGATTGATACTGTTTTGATGAAAACCATTTGCCACTTTGCTAAAGGAATATATAGCACCTCATGAATTCTTTTGCATTCCCTGCCCCCTTCCCTGATCAAGCTGATTTGATTCTTCCCATTGCTGTTCTCTATCTGATGAACCGTAAAAGCCTTCTTTCACGCAGTGGGCCATGACATCACTGGACTTTCACTTGGCGCAAACTTTTCCCTATCACATTACTTCATACCATCCTCCTCTCCTTCTAATCACTGAGCCAAGACAATGAAAGTAGTGCCACATGGCACCAGTGAACTGTAAGTGAAATGCAAACCCGGCATTGACATTGACACTGAGCTTCTTTCAGAAGATGGCCAACCAGATAACCAGGGCTGTTTACATCAATTGTTGAAAAGACTATCACTGAAATAAAAAAAAAACAAACCTAAAGGTTTTGTTGAGAATACAGCTGTAAACCCCTGTTTAAGAAACACTGCAATGAGATTATAGACACTGTTTGATGAAAACTTAGATATTTTAAGGCTTCTGGGAGATGAAGAAGGATGAATGGGAGTGACCGAGGTTTGCCAAGAGAGGGAGTTGAAAGGAGTCAGGAGAGCGGGTGTAGGCGCCTGGGTGGCTCAGCTGGTCGGGCGACTGCCTTCGGCTCAGGTCATGATCCTGGAGTCCCGGGATCGAGTCCCGCGTCGGGCTCCCTGCTCGGCGGGAGGTCTGCTTCTCCCTCTGACCCTCCCCCCTCTCATGCTCTCTATCTCATTCTCTCTCTCAAATAAATAAATAAAATCTTAAAAAAAAAAAAAGAAGAGCAGGTGTAGGGGCATGAAGAGGTGAGAGAGGGTCTTGTATTTTTCAAGGTGTAGGTGATTCAGCCTGGAGAGTCTAGGGGGTGAGGGTCGGGGTGGGAGAGGACTGGGGGAGGGGCAGCATCAGATACTGGGACTAGAAGGCCGGAAAGACCAGCAAAAGTGGGCAGATGTGTCCTTCGAGGTTTGGGGAAAACTATAGAGCTTTGAATTGGAATGTGATGTGTTCAGATTTTCCCATTAGAGAGGATCTTTGTCTCCTGTGGGAAACAGACACCAGAGAAAAGGATTATAATGGGTCAGGTGAAAGAGGATGAAGGTTTGAACTCCTGTGGCAGTGGGAACAGAGAAGAATGCATCTGACATCTGAAAAGTAGAATCAGAAAGATTTGGAGATCAATTGGCCGTGGAGGGAGAGAACTGAAAGAGGAATTTTGGATAGTACTTGAAAGCTTCTGAAATGGCAACTCAGAACATTTAAGTTATTTGGAGCCTAAATTCAGTCTTTTCTTAAACAGTTCTAACTGTTTTTGTTCCCAGGACTAACTAATAGCAAGTAATGCATAGTGCTCACCATGTCAGGCACTGTTCCGAGTGCTCCATCTCTATTGTATTTTATTGAATCTAAAAGCCCAAGGGGGAACCTGGCTGGCTAGTTGGGAGAGCATGTGACTCTTGATCTCAGGGTTGTGAGTTCGAGCCCCACGTTGGGCATGGAACCTATTTAAAAATAAATAAATAAATAAATAAAAGCCCATTAACTGTAAGATGTACCATTACATCAAGGACCACTAGAGGAAAAAACTGTCAACTAAGCACGCATGACACACAAGACACACTCTCATTTCAGGGATGTTAAAAATAGATGTCTTGGACTCAGTGATTTATGGCATTTGCTCATTTTATCTTTACAACAGCCCTCTGAAGTATGTACTCATATTATCCTCATTTTTCAAATGAGGAAACAGAGGCAGGAAGAGATCAGGTTAACTCACTGTATCTAGGCTCTCTCTGGGTAGCCAGTGGTAGAATCAGGATTTGGCCCCAGGCATTCTAGCTCTAGAGGCTGTTCTCCTAGCTCCAAGAATAGGCATCTCATAAGCACTACATTCAAAGTTCGGTATGATTGCAGAACTGTTTGTTTTATACACGATACTCAAAACACTGGAGAAACTGCACCATGCTTTGCAGTTCTTTTTTTTTTTTAATTATTTTTTAAAAGATTTTTATTTATTTATTTGACACAGAGAGAGAACAAGGAAGAGGAGTGGGACTCCCCGCTGAGCAGGGAGCCCGATGTGGGACTCGATCCCAGGGCCCTGGGACCATGACCTGAGCGGAGGGCAGATGTTTAACCAATCGAACCACCCAGGCGCCCCACTTTGCAGTTCTGTCCTCAGTGGAAAGTAACCCTAGAGAGCAGCAGTAGGTCACACCCTCAGGCCAGTGACTGTGGGGAGGGAGCTGTCTTGGCACTGAGGAACCAAGAACACCTTGTTTTATCTCGCAGAAAACACTGTGTTCCCTCCTTTGTGGTTCCTGACTCAAAGCTCTGACATTTCTTGTTGGAGACATAAGATGTAGAAATGTACATGTTTGAAACAATAATCATCTGGCATAGAGATATGCTGGGTTTTTTTTTAAGATTTATTTATTTATTTGAGAGAGATACAGTGAGGGGGGAACACAAGCTGGGGGAGTGGGAGAGGGAGAAGCAGGCTTCCTGCGGAGCAGGGAGCTCAACGCAGAGCTTGATCCCAGGACCCCGGGATCATGACCTGAGCCGAAGGCAGACACTTAGCGACTGAGCCACCCAGGCGCCACGATATATGCTGTTTTTAATATTACCAAAGGCCACGCTGTATGGTTCAAAGAATTAGGACTTTGGGTCAGGATGAGCAGTGATAAATTAATCGATTCATTTTTATGAAGAAATACTTACTGAAAGTGTGCTACATACTAGGCATTGAGTTGGCCCAGGGAACCCAGAGATGAATTAAGGTCCAGTGCTGAGCCCTCGACACAAGGGTTTGAAAAAAAAAAAAAAAAGAAAAGAAAAAAGAAGGCCCAGAGTTGCCACGGAGTCTAGATGGACAGGGTGGTCAGACAATGCATTACACATTTTCCTATAGTAATAAAAATGAGGGAGGAAGAAGGTAAAAGAGTGAAGGACATGTTCACAAGGAGACTCTTCCAAGTTTAATAAAGGAAGACGCTTTATGGGCTCTTGAAAAACGACATTTTAGTTAGCCCTGAGAGGTCGTGGTTACTTAAGGAAACCAGAGCACCTGAAGGAAACCTCCTAAGGAAGCCTAGGCTTCCAGGACAGCATTACATCCAAGTTCATTATTGTCCTTGTAGGGTGTATTAAATTACCATGTCTGTTGCTAACAAAAATCTACCAAGAAGATATAATTGCCATAAAGGTACTTATACAGAACAGTGAAAGCATAAGAGAATGAACAAGATATTCAAAAGGTGAGTCTTGAGGCACTGGTGGAATCTGGATATAAGGAGAAACGGAGGGCATTCCAGAATCCCGATTAACATAAGCAGAGACAAAAACCAGAATAATGAAACCAGTGCTAATGAATGAGAAGGCAAATTCAGGGGTTGGTGGGAGACAGGACTGAATAAAGTGAAATGGCCTATGGCCCTTAATTATCAAAATTTGTAGGATGGGGCTGCCTGGGTGGCTCAGTCGGCTAAGCATCTGCTTTGACTCAGTTCCTGATGTCAGGGTCCTGGGATCAAGCCCTGCCTCAGGCTCCCCGCTCAGCAGGGACTCTGCTTGTCCCTCTGCCACTACCCCCCCCCACTTGTGCTCTTTCTCGAATAAATAAATGAAATCTTTAAAAAAATTAGGATAGGTCTGTATGTCTTCTAACACAGAGTACTTAATAAGTGACAGATACTGTTGTGTTTTATAATCAGTGGGCTTTTACATTACATTCGTGGAAATAAAAGTATCATTTGTATAAAATTATTTAAGATTTCTTGGAAATCATCCTGCACATTTTGGAAAATAAATGTTTTCATTTTTATGACTTGCTTAAAAGGTCTATTTTATTATTGCTATGAAGCCCATGATCTTTCCACTGTGGCACACTGCCTCCCCAAGGAGGATGACAGTCCTGCATACTTCCTCAAAGAAACGCTCAAGCAGAAAGTAGAATCTGGACCGGAACTTTGAGGACAGTTACAACAAAAAGAAAATTGCTAAGCCCGAAAGTCCTCACCCTACCATAAACTAATATAGCCTTGCTCAAAATGACCCACCTCAGTTACATGTAAGGGACGTGGTACTGTGTTACAATTTCAAAGGGACCCGTAACTTTTCATCTAAGCCAAAAATTCTCCAGTCCTCACATCTAGTAAAGGCTGTTCTCTATGTAACTGGACAATCAACAGAGGCTGCGAACTTTCTGGAAACGATGTAGTGAGGGGCTGCGTCTGTCGTTACTGTCATACACCCGTCTCAAAAGACATCAGTTTCAAAGAACTTCTTCCTTGATCTCCACTCCTTTTACCACTTTCCTTAGTACGCTTTTTCTTTTTTTCCCTCCTTAGTGGATGAATGTCAAACAAATTCAGACGAAAGTAACATTTTTAATACACTAGCTTTAAAGAGCATTTATTTGTGATGTATTGTTGCTGAAACACTGGAAAGAAAAGAATACAAGTCCGCTCTGATTCCCTTGACCCAGCCCCCAAGGCCTCCGGTCGCCTGGCCAGCACCGCCTGCCCACTCGGGACCGCGACACCTGGGCCCGGACGGCGGCCCAGGGGCTTCCTAACGTTCGGGGTGTGGAGGGGAGAGAGACAGAGCGGCTCCTGGCCCTCACCGTCTCGGGGCCGCCTCGCCAGAGCCCCACTCGGTTCCCTCCCCGCCCCTCCACTTCCCTCTTCCGGAAGCTGGCGCTGTCCGGCGCGGGGGATGCGTCATCAGCCGGCGCCAGCGCCGCACGCCGCCCAGTCGCGCCGGGGACACGCTTAGATTCTGATGCTCGCGTGCGGCGCGGGGAGAGGGGCCCGGGGAGGAAGGCGGGTCGCCGCTGCTCTGCCCTGGCCATGCAGGTGTCCAGCCTCAACGAGGTGAAGATTTACAGTCTCAGCTGCGGCAAGTCGCTGCCCGAGGTGAGGCACTTCGCGGTCCCCCTCCTGATAAGGCATCCGCCCGTCTCCTCGGCCCTGGCCTCTGTGTCAGCCTCGCCCTGGCCGGCCCCTGGCTCGAGGAGGCCCGGAGGCGAGTGACGGTGCCCGGGGGGAGCTGGTCGGTACTGGTAGATGAAGACGCTGCTGTCCCCGCGCCAGAAGCTGGGCCGAGGGTGATCAGGGTCGGTAAGCTTTGCTGGAACTTTTGTCAAGTTCTCTAGAACAGAGGACGCGTCCCTTTGGGCTTCTAGGGATGTTCCCAGCTTCTGCCACACAGAGGAGGAAAGCGTGGACAGATTGGTTACAGACATTTCTCCCCCATTCATCAGCTGTTTGTTGGATGCCTATAGTGTGCCAAGTTCGAGAGATACAGCAGTGAGCAAGAGAATGCATCTGCAGAATTTATGGTGTAGAGGGCAGTGTTTCTGAACCTTGCTGACCTTAACTTAATTTCATCCAGTCTTAGGATCTCAGAGTTGGAAGGGGCTGGGAAAATAGTGATTTCTTTACAGCCTTCTCATATCTAAAATGTGTAACAGAGCCAGTCATGGGAAGGGTGGCTTACCCAAGCTCACCCTTGGTTTGGTGTTTTATTTCTTATAAGTCTTGGTCAAGCCTCTGTCCAAGCACTTCCAGTGAGAGGAAGCTCATTTCCATTTTTAGATTACTGGTTAGATATTGGTTTTAAAACTTGTCATTTTATAGCATCCTGGTGTTGGTTTGACTCTTGCCCTTAGAAATTAGAATAAATGTAGGTCTTCCCTGTGTCTGCCCCTGAGAGATTTGGAGTCAGTGATTAGATTCTTCCTTTTCAGAACTCAGGCTAGATAATTCCTCATCTCCCAGTTATTCTTCACACAGCATGATCTTTCTCATTTTGTTCAATGTACACATTTGTTAAGAAGTAACTGCGTGCCTGCAGCCCTGTTCTGAGTTTGGGATGTATAATGAACACGTCAGATAAGGTTCCCTGTTGGGAAAAAGGATGAGTGAACAAATGAGAAGACAACTTGGGGTAATGATAAGTGCTTTGAGTGATGTGTGACTGGAAGAGTGTGTTGTGGCTAGAGTGGTCAGAGAAAGCGTTTTGGATAAAGCCTTCAGGGAAGGCCTCTCCACAAGAGGTGGTAGGAGCAGAAGCTTGGACAATGGAAAGGAGCCGGTCATGTGAAGATGGGGGAAGAGTTTTCAGTGCTGAGAGAACAGAAAGTGTAAGTGTTTCCAGGTAGGAGTGCACTTGGCATGTTGGAGAAACAGAAGAGGCGCAGGTTTGACTGTGGTATGCCGAGGGGAGAAAGTGGGGGCGGGTAAGGCTGGAGAGGTGGGCCTTGAAGGCTCAGGGTGGAGGTTAGGGTATTATCGTTAGTGCTTCTGGAAGCCATTTTGGGGCTTTAATCTGGGCTGCTGTGTGCAAACAACTGTAGCTGGGGAGAGCGTGGGTGGGGATGAGGTAGATAGACCACCTGAGAGACTTGGGCTTTGCAGTTAACGCTGCCTGCTACACTGAGCAACATTAATTTCAGAATAAAATCTGTCGATGAATATGACTTAAAAGTGCCTGCACTTTTAAGTCATATTCACTCCTTCATTATCAAGTATCAGCTATTTGGTTAGTTAATGATCTAGTTTTGTTCTTTGTAAAAAAAAATAGGTTACTTATTAATATTTCACTTCAAGAAATAAAGTTATTCCATATATTAGTTGTAACCCATCATATTTGAGGCTTATTGCCTTCCGGATGAATTCGTTTTCTTTTGTGTAAAACATAGTAGTTCTAAAATTGATTGTCTAATGTATGTAAATATATACCAGAAAAAATCCAGAGGATATGTTAACAGGATTGGGATTACAGGATATTTTCACTTCCTGTGTTAATATCTTCCTATAAGGTTCTGATTTTTTAATGTGAGCATTTTTGTAAGCTTTAGAAAAACAAATATAATTTGAAATAAAGTCTCTTCATTTTCTCTAAGTGGCTTTCTGACAGGAAGAAGAGAGCACTACAGAAGAAAGATGTCGGTGAGTATTATTTTTTCCCCCCTTTGGCTACATTCATGGTCCATGTTACAGTGCTTTTACACATTTCTTGTTATATTTAAGTGGAGGTTTACAAAAATAGTGCAGTTAATACAGTGGAAAATATACTTTTTTGCCTTTTCCTTCCTAAGAAGCTTCTTGTTGTAGTTGATATGTTCCTGGTGAGTGTGGGGTTTAATTCGACCTACTTAAAAGCTGATAAGTTAGCCTGTTACTATTTCATGCATGATAGCAGAGGACGTGACGTGACTCCTGGGACGGAGGTGAGGACTCCCTTACTCAAGGTGACACAGCAGGTGGTCTGAGTGTCAGCATATTGCTGTCAGGTTTTCTTGCCCTGAGTTCCCCAGGGGCACTCAGCAGGGTCCCCATGGCTGCTGGGCACACAGGGGGGGGCTTGTGTTACAGCTGAGGAACACCGAGCTTAGGAAGTCCACTGCTTTTATAGCAAACAGGAAGCAAGCCTGCTCTTTGTCCAGAGGAGACGTGTTACCTTACCTGTCAAGGTTCTCAGCTCTACAAATAACCCTGAGAAACGGCTCAGGTAAAGGCATGGCCAGGGCGTTGTGGTCTTGCCATACCTAGCAAGATGTATAGGAATGCAAGAGACCTAAGGAGGATGGTCTCTCCTAGCCGTACCATAACTGCTTTGTTCTCCCTTGTATCAAAATCTTTTTACTAAAAGATCATTGCAGAAGATTTTGATTTTTTAATTTATGGTGGCTGGGAAAAATAAAAGATCGGTTCTTCTTCTTTTTTTTTTAAAGGGGGACAGGCAGATCGTGCCTCCCAGGCATCCTGCAAAGTAGGCGGGTCACCTTAGGGGCAGCCTATACCCGCTTAAAAATTCATCTCACATTAACATTGAGGTTTGGGTTGTCACACTGAATTGTTACTTTCCTTACTCATAAATTTAAGGCATCGATCAGTTTTGTTTTGTTTTTTTAACAAATTTTCACTAAATTTTCTCTATCCAACTTGTCATAGTGAAAGATGATTTACCTTTCCATATATGTTGTTTAATTCATCTCTAAAAATCAAAGACTAAGATGTTGAAGGCGTATCTTCTGGGTGTGAGAGCAATGCCCCAAGGCAAGCATCTTGGAAGAGAAGGCTTTTGTATAGATAGTACTGAAGGTAGATGACAAAACTTTGAATCAGAGGAAAACAAGAACTGCTGCCTTAGTAGTGTTCACTGATTCGGATTTCTCTGATTCCCCCCCTGCACTCCGGCATCCTAGTGTGTAGGAAAACAGATCTGAATTACTTAGAGGAAACACCTGTTCATCAGCTCTTTCTCTCAGCCCATCTCAAAACTGTCGTGTGTCTTCCATATCAAGTGGGCCATTCTTACTCTGTTTGAGTCTTATATTTGGGTTTAATTTAATAAACAAGGCAGTAATGTGCCATAGAGTCATAAACGGACCTTGCGGTAGACCCATTGTTATGATGGCAACCGGCAAGAATCCACACATTCATATAGAAGCCAAACAGGTTTTTTGAGAGTCAGTTTTGATCTAGAGAGATTGCTCTAAATCTTTCTCCAGCCTGGGTCCTCTTGGCTCAGAGCTCTGGTGCCAGCAGAGGGAAAAGTCAGCTTGGTAGCAGTTTCTTATACAGACTTAAGATTTTGAAGATTTTAAGCTTTGTTATTATTTAGGAGGAAAAAAAGATAAGATTTTTGTCTTAGCCATGACTGAGTAGTGATAGCAGTGTAATGTTGGTTCTGTTCCCCTTTATCTAGGTCTTGAAACTGGATGTTTGATACACAGTTGTGAACATTTTTCTTTTCAATTAGTGATGATACTTTTTTCTTTTTAAAAAGAAAAATAAAATACTAATGTATAAAAATAAAAAACTAATGTATGAGCTAAGAAAAAAACCTCCCTGTGTGATGGGTGGGGCTGTATGGATGCACTTTCCCAAGGCTTGGAAGCACCGGGACATTGTTGACCTGTTCACAGTGACTGCTCTGTGTGCTTTGTCTTTTTAGGAAATAAAATAAGCACTTGGTAGTTAAATCCGTTTCTTATTTCCTCTCTTCATAGATGTGCGCAGGAGAATTGAACTTATTCAGGATTTTGAAATGCCTACTGTTTGCACCACTATTAAGGTGTCAAAAGATGGACAGTATATCTTAGCAACTGGTAAGCATCTTTTTGGTTAATGATTTCCATACATTTCATAGCAGGAAGCGCTAGGATGGGTAAGGTCACTTTTTTTTATTACCTTAACATTTTACTATAAAAAATTTCAAACCTACATACTGAAAAAATTGTACAGTGAACATCCTTTTGCCCACCACCTAGATTCTCAGTAGTATTTTGCTTGGTCATATCTGTCCATCCATCAGTCCATCCTGTTTTCTGATACATTTCAGAGCAGGTAGCAGGTATCAGTGTACTTTTCCCATAAATGTCTTGGTGTGTATACTGTTATCCAGAGTTCCGTTTTATTTGTGGTTTTGCCTTTAGGTAAATTTACATACAGTGAAATGCACAGATCTTTTGAGAAGTTTTGACAGACGCATACACCTGTGTAGGCCAAACGCCAGTCAAGATCACGACATTCCTTTCACCTAGAAAGGTCTTTCGTGCCCCTCACAGTCAACCATTGCTCTTTGGGTTTGGGTTTTTTGTTTTTTGTGTTTTTTTTTTTTTTGGTACCCGTGACAAGTTTAGCCTGTTTTGGAACTTTATGTAAATGCAGTCATACACTATGGATTCTTTTTATGTGAGACTTATTTTCTTAGGATTTTAAGATTCATACATGTTGTTATGTGTGTCAGTAGTGTTTTATTACCAAGTAGTATTTCCTTATAAGAATATACTCGAGTTTATTTATCCATTCTCCATTTGATAGACACCTGGACTGTTTTCATTTTTTTGCTGTTATTGATAAAACACAATGAACAATCTTTTACAGGCTTGTTTTAAGGACATTGCTGTGTCATAGGGTAGGTGTCTGTTTAGTTTCTAGGAAACTGCCAGACTTTTTCCAGAGTGGTCAGATCATTTTACACTCCTACCAACAATGAATGAGAGTTCCAGGAAGGGTGACTTTTAACATAATTTTCCATATAATGGACTAATATTTTTTATGTTACTAAGATTTTATATTAGAAGTAGTCATCAGTTGCAAAAAGCCATGAAATATAGGGAACTTATAATGTGTTATAATTTAGAAGAGCATAACCCAGTATGTAGTTTGGCTGAGATTTTGGTACATATATCCTGTGTTTTGTCCACATACGTCTTTTTTATTTTGCTGGCTTAACATTATCCATCTGTATCCCTTTTCCAAACAGTTTCTTATTTGACAGAACTTTTATGCATCAACATGCCAGTGTCTTTTGTTTTGTGTTAGTGGTTGTCTCAGTACTAACACTATCCACATTTTTTAGCCACCAGTTCATATGTAAGAACTATATATGCTGTATATAGTTGTTGTTGTTTTTTAAGATTCTGTTTATTTATTTGACACAGAGAGAGACAGCGAGAGAGGGAACACAAGCAGGGGGAGTGGGAGAGGGAGAAGCAGCCTCCCCGCCAAGCAGGGAGCCCGACGCGGGGCTCGATCCCAGGACCCTGGGATCATGATCTGAGCCGAAGGCAGACGCTTAACAACTGAGCCACCCAGGCGCCCCTCCTTTTTCTTTTTTTTTTAAAGATTTTATTTATTTGAGAGAGGTAGCAAGAGATAGAGCATGAGCAGGGGAGAGAGGGAGAAGCAGGCTCACCACTGAGCAGGGGAGTCACACTGGGCTCGATCCCAGTACGCCGGGATTATGACCTGAGCCAAAGGCAGACGCTTACTGACTGAGCCACCCAGGTGCTGCTGTATATACTTTTATATACATAAAAAGTTATATATCTGATATGTAGTAAGCATGTGTGTGTGTATATATATATTATACTATTTTTAAATGAGGTCTTGGGGACTCAAGGACTACCTCATTCCTTTAAAAAAAAAAAATCCATTGGTTTTAAAAACCAGTCTTTTTCGGGGTGCCTGGGTGGCTCAGTCGTTAAGCATCTGCCTTTGGCTCAGGTCATGGTCCCATGGTTCTGGGATCGAGTCCCACATCGGGCTCCCTGCTCAGCAGGGAGTCTCCTTCTCCCTCTCCCTCTGTTGCTCCCCCTGCTTGTGTGTGCTCTCTGTCAAATAAATAAATAAAATCTTAAAAACAAAAATCAGTCTTTTTCTTTTCTTGATTGCAAACATGATACACTTATAAAAAATGCAAACATTACAGCAATGCATAGGATAAAATGTGGAAGACCCTAAAATTGCCCTTCACAGAGATAAACAATCACTGTGCTTATTCTTCCCACTTTTCTATAGAGTGCTTGCATGATCAGTGTTGGGTTCATAGACATGGGGCCGTCGGCACCACTCTGCAGCACTCACCTGCGCTCTCTGGACTCTCTATTTTACTTGGTAGTATGTCTTGGTGGCTTTCCCTGTGAGAACAGGTCTGAGTCATCCTCTTTATGAGCCATATGATGATTTGCCATCATTTACTTAACTATTTCCATGTCAGTGGACATTTTACTTTCAGTTTTTGGCCATTTGTGAACAGTGCTGCAGTGAACACTCTTCATGTCTTTGGTACACTTGTGAGTATGTTTCTCTAGGATAAATTTGTATAAGTTGCAGTACAGATTCAGGGTGTGTAAACATCACATATTTTACAGATATTGCCAGATTGTCCTTCAAAGAAGTTGTAACAGTTTATGCTAATCACCAAGTTATGAGAGTACTTCCTTTTTTAGCACCCTCATCTACACAGGTTATTAACTGTCTTTTAATCTTTGCCATTCTCATGAACAATAACTATTTCATTGTTTTAATCTACTTTGTTAGATTATTTGTGAAGTCTATTTTTTTCTTTTTTGTATTTAATTTTCTGTGACTTGCTTGTTTGTATCCTTTGCTGGTTTTCTTCTTGGCATGTTGGGGAAGGCTGCTTTTAAAATTCTTTTTCTTTCATGTGGTTATAACGAATCCTGTTTACCTATCTGCAGCATATTGACAATGAAAAGAATGTCCTTTCGGTTTTACATCACATTAATTTTTTTTTTTATATAGGAACATATAAACCTCGGGTTCGATGTTATGACACCTATCAGTTATCCTTGAAGTTTGAAAGGTGTTTAGATTCAGAGGGTAAGTAAGAGATGAAATTTGAATTCATGAAAGTAGCTTTTTATATGTGGCTACTTTTCTGCTTTTTAAAAATGGGAATGTGTCATGTGTAAGTTCTCTTTGCTGTGTAACAAATTACCATGAATATGGCAGTTTAAAACATGCATTTATTAGCTGACGGCTCTGTAGTTGAATTCATCCAGGATCTGCTGTTTTCTGTGCTCAGGGCTGACTCGCCTAGCGTTTATTCGGGGGCTCTGGGCAAGGATCAGCTTCGAAGCTTTCTTTCTTTTTTTTTTTTTTTAAAGATTTTATTTATTTGACAGAGAAACACAGCAAGAGAGGGAACACAAGCAAGGGGAGTGGGAGAGGGAGAAGCATGCTTTCCGTGGAACAGGGAGCCTGATGTGGGGCTCGATCCCAGAACCCTGGGATCATGACCTGAGCTGAAGGCAGGCACTTAACGACTGAGCCACCCAGGCGCCCCAGCTTTGAAGCTTTCTGGGTGTTGGCAGAATGCAGTTTGTTGTGCTTGTGGGACCAGGGTTCCTGTTTCCTGCTAGCTGTCAGCCTGGGGCCACTCTCAGCTTCTGGAAGCTGCCTGCACTGCTTGTCACCTGGTCTTCTCCATCTGTAAGCCAGCACCTACTCACTGGGTCTTTCTCCTGCTTCGTATCTCCCACTTCCCCTTCTGCCACCAGCCGGAGAAAACCCTGATTTTAAAGGGCTCACGTGATTATAGATCTCCCTTCCCCATCTAATGTGATGTAGTTACAGGTGTGTCCCACCAGCATTCAGAGGCTCCGCCCAGTCTCTTGGGAAGGGCCGAGAGAGTGGAGGTATTTCTGTCAGGTGCCTGGTGTTTGGGGTTGAGAGAAAAGCAGTAAATGGCTAAGTCTTCTCCAACTGGTTTTACCCTTTCCTTTTTAAAAGCAGGACAAACTCCACATGCTGCTGACAACTGTTTTCACTCTGTGTTTAGCAGATGTATGATGAATGAGTAAAAAGCTACTGTTGTCTTTTTTATTTTTATTTATTTTTTAAAAGATTTTATTTATTTATTTGACAGAGCACAAGTAGGCAGAGCAGCAGGCAGAGGGAGAGGGAGAAGCAGGCTCCCCACTGAGCGAGGAGCCCGATGTGGGGCTCGATCCCAGAAACCTGGGATCATGACCTGAGCCGAAGGCAGCTGCTTAACTGACTGAGCCACCCACTGTTGTCTTTTTTAAATAAATAATTAAAAAAAGAATTTTTGAATGTTCTTTAATGTCTGTTTTATTTTGAGCTTTTCAGAAAAACTGGGAGAGTTTAGAAGTCATTATGTTTTTGTTTTTGTTTTGTTTTTTTTAAAGATTTTATTTGAGAGAAAGAGCATGTGCAGGGGGGAGGGGGAGAGGGAGAAGGAGGAACAGACTCCCCACTGAGCAGGGAGCCTGACATGGGGGCTCCATCCCAGGACCCTGGGATCATGACCAGAGCTGAAGGCAGACGCTTAACCGACTGAGCCACCCAGGTGCCCCAGAAGTCATTATGTTTTGTGAGTGTATCTAACTTCAGTTTTGCAGAAAATCTGGTTGATCTGTGTTGAGAAATTAAAAAGCTTTTAATTTTCCATTTGGTGTTTTGGGGCCAATATAATATGGCAACTTTATTCTTATGAAAAGACAAGAAAGGGGAAAAAACCCAATATTTGTATGTAATTTTTGTGTTGAGTTAGAATCTTTTCATCAAGTATGCATTTTTATGAAGAACGTGGATTGATAATTGTAATTTTTCTTACTATTTCTTGTTTTTCAGTTGTCACCTTTGAAACTTTGTCTGATGACTATTCAAAGGTATGCTTGATAGTGTTGGTTGGTACTGGCTGTCCTTACGAAGTCATGATAAGTATTTTTATGATGTTCCCATTGTTACATTAAAAATGGCTGCATAGTAAAATAAAACCCATCATTTTCTATTGATATATTTTTAGTTTGACACATGTATGATACACAGAGGATCTTTTAAAACAACAGTGGTAGACTTTGGCCAGTCTAATATCAAAATGTTTTCTGTATCACATAAGAAACCTTATCTGTATTGTCAAGAATTGGTAGCAGCCATCTTTTTTAGACCACGTTAGATTGTATATTTGTGATTTTTAATTATTTCATTTAAACTACTGTTATTTGCCATGTTGCTTTCATATGTGAAAAGTAAAATAGCATAATTACATGATTAATTTTCTTAACTCTGCAAATAGATGGTTCTGGAATGGTTCTGAAACAGTTTGAAACACAGCTAAATATATATATATTTTTTCTTTTTTTGGTGCCATTAGTCCATCTTTCAACTCATGTCATTTTCAGTAGTTACAAAATTGTTAGTAAAGTACCTTATTCAGTTTAAAATAAATTTAAAAAATAAAAAATTTTAGTGATTTTTCTGAGCTGACATGGCTTTACATATTGTATCGGTTCTGGAAACTGTGGACTACAGTTTATTCTTTTGCCTGTAGTGGTCATTAATCATGTGTTGGGAGACATGTAATTTTATAATGTATTTTCTCTAGATATTGATAAATTTGCTGCTAAATACTATCTGCAGATTTTTAAGCTACTTTTGAAATACATTAATGTTAAATTGGTACAGGGGGGGTCTCTCAAACTCTGAATGGTAATTGTGAGATGATGATTATTATTTTTCAAGGTTTTATTTATTTGACAGAGAGAGACAGCGAGAGAGGTAACACAAGTAGGGGGAGTGGGAGAGGGAGAAGCAGACTTCCCGCCGAGCAGGGAGCTCTAACGCGTGGCTCCATCCCAGGACCCTGGGATCATGACCTGAGCCGAAGGCAGACGCTTAACGACTGAGCCACCCAGGCGCCCCAGTTGTGAGATTATTAAAATGTGTTCTTAAGTAAAATAGGAAATCACTTGTTGGGGTTGCTGAGCAGAGGTCCACATTGTCAAATGCTGGTGCCAGATAAATAAAGGGCATTTGTTTTAAGTGTCTGTTAGAAGGCAAGAAAAACTATCTTGGGTTCAGGAAAGCATTAAGAAAGCAGGGGAGAGGTTTGATTCTTAGTCATGATAGAGAGTTGTGTGTGCACACGTGCGTGTTTACAGAGAGAAAGAGGCTGGGAGAGATCAGAGTGTTCTTGCTTTGGCAGTTCTAGTGGTGATGAAGTAAACGCTTTTCCTAGAAACCTCAGCCAACTCATGCTCTTGTTTCATTTTCAGATTGTTTTCTTACATAATGATAGATACATCGAATTCCACTCACAATCAGGTTTTTACTACAAAACCAGAATACCAAAGTTCGGGAGAGATTTCTCCTACCACTATCCTTCCTGTGACTTGTACTTTGTTGGCGCAAGGTATTGGGTCTGATCCTTTGTTTTCTCCTTTCCACCCCACAAACGGCTTCTGTTGTTGAAATCAAGGAGAGGAATTAAAAGAGGAGTAAGACGTGATCCCTGCCTTTCAGTTGCTCAAAGGGTATAGGTCCAGAGTAACTGCTCATTGAGGAATTGCATCCTTGACTTTTACTAGCATGGTGCTCTGAACCTAGAGCGACATGGGTACCTCACAAGGTCATATTGGTGGTGAAAGTGGTTTCTTAGCCCTATTGCGTGACATTTGAAAACTTTTCATTTTTAAAAGCTACTTTATGATGATAAAAATAATACATATCCATTTTAGAAAATTAGGAAAATACTAAAAAGTATTAAAAAAAAAACCCGTTGTCATGCCACCCAGAGGAAACCCTTATGGTATTTTGTTGTATTTCCTTCTAGTCTTTTCTTCTGTATAGATCCATGTTGGATCTTGTATTCTCTATGTTATTTGTAAATAATATTCCACCTAATAATTTCATAATATTTCCTTGGTTTAAATCACTTTTATACATGAACAAACTCACAAGGTGATTATTTTTTAGGTTGAAAATACATTTTGGTGTAAGTTTTACAAAGGAAAGTCATGCCCTGGAAGCAAGAGATATATGTATATATTTCTAAAATTTGTATTTAGTTGAAGCGAAGTTCATTGCAGTTTACCAGATTTCTAACTTTATTCATTACTTTGCAGCTCTGAAGTTTATAGATTAAATTTAGAACAAGGCCGGTACTTGAATCCGCTACAGACTGATGCCGCGTGAGTGTTCTGCTGTGGGAATACTGCTGTATTTCTCTTGGCCAGGAGATGGAGTCAGAAGCTCAACTTATCAGATGGCAGGTTGCATTTAAAAGGAGCTTAGGGCAACTTAGTTCAAAGGAGTATCATTTAGTTTTTTCTCAAACGTAAAATTCACTAAAAGGCCTGGTGATTTCTTTAAAATTTTAGTTTTTTTAAATATCCTCGGAAATTTTATAACTCATTAAAAAATGTTTTATTATTTTTTTGCAGTATTCTTTAAATTTTCATTTATTATTTTGTTCTGTGATATTATCTCTCATAGAGAAATTTTGGATTAACTTGGAGTATCACTTTTTAAATTTTACTTTTTGTGTTTTTGCTGGCAGACATTTAAGGGTTTATTTCAAGTTTTCCCCTTTTTTCCTCACATTATAGTCTACATTTTTGTTTTGTTCAGAGAGAAAGCCTTTAGGAATAAATTTGTCATAATAATAATACTGAGTAATAATGACAATAATAATAGTGAAAGCGCTTACTCTGTGCCAGTTGTTACTCGGTATTTTATACATATTGACTCATTTTAAACTTACAGCAATTTTACTATTATCATCTCCATTTCACAGATGGGACAGCTGAGGTGCGGAGAGGGTGAGTCCACAGTCACCCAGCTAGTAAGGGGTGGAAGCTAGGTTACTTCTCATCTAAGTGTAGAAAGAGCTTGTTGGATTTTCCTTATTGCTTTGAAAGGGTTTTTAAAGGTTGGAAGAACATGTAGTGATAAAGACCAGATTAACTCTCAGTAATTTTTTCCAGATATCCTTGGAATGCTCTTATTTTCTTTAAGAAAACTAGAGTAACTTCATGATGTATTGTTGAATAATAAAGAGTTATCTGCTCTTTAGCTGCATACGTTCCTGTTTGTAATAGCTATTATTTATCGAGTGCCTTGTAAGCTCTGGATTCCATGCCGAACATTTTGTCATTTTTTTCGTTTAGTCCTCACAACAACTGAAAGAGGTAAAGTATCCATTTTACATAAAAAGAAGGTGAAGCTTTGATTAGTACATCCAACTCAAGCTCGTCCAGTCTCAGGACTGGCTTAGTTACAGCTTGTGTTCTTTCTGCTGTGGGAGAAGATATATTGAGAAGGAAGAATAAACCTTTATTCTCAAGGTGGTAGGATAGTATTTCAGAAGGAGTTCCTTTCTTGTCTCATCTCCTGGCAGATTGAGTATCATTCTGGGGATTCTTTCATGTCTGGTGCTTTTCATACGTGGATGAGTAAGGAAGCACCTGCCCGTCTTCTTTCTCCACAGGATTGGGTTGACTATTTATTTAGAAAGTTCACCGAGTATCCCTCCCGCCTAAAATAGGTAATAATACTTTCTCCCTTACTGCTTTACTGTTTCAGGGAGAATAATGTGTGTGACATAAACTCAGTACATGGCTTGTTTGCCACAGGAACGGTAGAGGTAAGCATACATTGCCTTTATTTTTTAACTTATTTGTTTTGCATTTGATAATGAGTAGAGTTTTACTTAAAGACAGAGTTGCTTGTTCCTAAGAGCAGAGAGCTAATGCAACAACAAGCCACTGGTTGGCTTTTTGTAGGAACATTGGTTCACACACAGACAGGCCCTTTTGTTGCTGCAGACCGCCCCGTGGTGCGTCTGGTCCGGCACGCTTTGACATGGATCATCTTTGACATTGATCCTTGGGAGCTAGAGGAGCGTCGCCAGCCTCCGGGGAGCAGTGGCAACACGATAGCCAGTTCTGTTCCTAACAGGAGGCACTCTGTCACGCAGTCCCAGCTCTCTGATACTTACCAGCTTTATGACTGAATTACTTTCCCTGAGGCTTAGTTTCCTCATCGGTGACATGGAGATAATGATAGCTTGCCAGCTTTGCGGAGGTGCAGGTGAGAGCCACACGGAGAAAGGCGAAGAGGATCGTGGTCTGTACATCCTGTATGGTAGGATTCAAGAAATACACGTTTCCCTTTTAACCTGCAGTATTTTTGAATCCGTGTTCTTCATACTTGTCAAGAATTATCCTAGACTTCCATTTTTTTAATTATAATAAATACTCATAGTAAAAAAAAAAAAGTCAGAAATTTATTATTGAAAAAGTGTTCTCTTGTGCTTTCCAGTCACCAAATCCTACAGCCTGGAGTTTTAACTCCTTAATGTTTTTTTCTAGGTATATGCAGATACGCATATGTGTTAGTCATATATTTTTTTAAAGTTTTTTAATACAAGTAAAATTATACTTCTTCATTTGCTTTTTTAAATATGATGATATATAATATACATCTTTATACATTGGTACTTATTACTTATAATGCTAAACTGATTTTTTAAAACTCATGGGTAGAATTCCATTGTGTGAATGTACTGTAGTTTATGAAACCAGTCCCAGATGGGTGAAATTTAGGTCTCTACTCAAATTATTTTTATGTTAAGTGGTTAGAATTTGAAGTGAGACAGAGTTGGTTTAATGAAAATATATAAAACTGTTGAATATGTTATAATGCTGTTGTGCTTAAATCGGGCCAATAAAGCATTTTCTTGGTAGGTACTTTTCTTGAGATTACCAAGGGGAAGTTTTAAAAAGTTTCCTTGGAAAAATAGTTTTTTAGGGCGCCTGGGTGGCTCAGTCGGTTAAGCGACTGCCTTCGGCTCAGGTCATGATCCTGGAGTCCCGGGATCGAGTCCCGCATCGGGCTCCCTGCTCGGCAGGGAGTCTGCTTCTCCCTCTGACCCTACCCCCTCTCATGAGCTCTCTCTCTCATTCTTTCTCTCAAATAAATAAATAAAATCTTAAAAAAAAAAAAAAAGAAAAATAGTTTTTTAAGTAGAGCCCTTCCAGAGCAGTTTACCCTTACAGACGTGTGCTCTGTCAGAGCATTTAGGTACCAGGGCAGGCTTTTCTCTCACCAGCTGTTTGAAGACCATCCCTGAGGGGAGACTAGACCCCTTCTTGCCTAAAGGCTGAGGCTCCTAAAATTCCTGGATTACTGGGGGCTTGAAATTTGATAGGCAAAGTCAGACCAGACTTTAAAAATTCACTTTTACAATAATTTTGGTAGTATATATTAGATTTTGATTTTTCTTTGACAATTCTTATAATACTACTTGTTATTGTCAAAATCAAACAGGACTGAACCTTTTGTGCATTTTGTGCTCTTTGAAGTACAAAAAAGTGCAGGCTTTAGCAATAGAAATATTCAAATTTCAGTCACAGAAAATCATTATGGTTTAAAAAAACCATTTTTATTTATTCTGGAATTTATCTGCATACCTATTTTTGTTTTTGAAATAAGACTTTTCTTTTTTATGTCCATAAAGTCTGTTAACTCATTTTGAGAAGACATGAAGACCAGACCATTTGGAATTACTTGCTGCTTGATTTCTAAGATTTCCTTTATTTATTATCTTTGTGACAGACACATTAGTAATAATACTAAATGATTGATGAGATCAAGCCTTCTAAGTATATTTGAGGTCTTACTTTTAAGGCGGTTAATATAGTAAATAATTTTTTAAAAAATCTTTGTATATATATTTTTTATCATTATAAAGTTGAGTAATACAAAAGACTAAAAGTGAGAAGCGAGTCCCCTCTTGCCCTATTCTTGTCCTGTTTCCTTACGTTTCCTGAACACTGGTGATAATTTGTTGTGTGCTCTCAGGGTTTTCTATGTTGGCAGAAACATTTTTTTTTTAATAGACAATGGGATCATACTATTTTTTTTTTTTAAACAAACTGCTTTTTACCTAGCAGATTGTGGGCATATTTCTACTCTATGTATATCTAAGTCATTCTTTTTAATGACTGCAGAGTATTCTTCTTAAATGGATTATGCCAGTCTCTCCCTTGCTCTTTTGCTTGCAGTTATTTTTTTGTTTTTTTTTTCTTTTTTTGCTTTATTTTCCTACAGCTTTTTATTTTTAAAAAATTCTGAAAAGTTGTAAACGTCACTTTCTGGAAAGTTGAAAACAGTTCACTCATCATTTATATACATTTTGCACATTTGCTTTCTTTTTCTATAAAAATGTGTATATGTATATAGAAAATGTTTTTTGCACCATTTGAAAATCAGTTGTGGACGTTATGACATTTTAGCCCTCAATACTTCTGAATGTTTTTCTTAAAAACATTTTCTTAAAAACAAGGACTTTCTTGTATAAAATTATAATCCTGTTATCATCCATAAGAAATTTAACATTGATACAATAATATTATGTATTAAATACTTAAAGTTGGTACCGTAATATTTAAATATTCTCAGGATTCTCAGGTCTACCAGAATGTCTTTCATATCTTCCTGCTCTACCCCACCACCCAAACCAAGGTCCAGTCAAGGATCAGACACTGCATTTTGGACTTCTTTTCTTTTCTTTTTTTTTTTTTTTTTAAAGATTTTATTTATTTATTTGAGAGAGAGAGCATGAGAGAGAGCATGCGAGGGAAGAGGGTCAGAGGGAGAAGCAGACTCCCTGCTGAGCAGGGAGCCCGATGTGGGACTCGATCCCGGGACTCCAGGATCACGACCTGAGCCGAAGGCAGTTGCTTAACCACCTGAGCCACCCAGGCGCCCTGGACTTCTTTTCTTAACCAGTTTTTTCCTTTTAAAAACAAATTCAGCTCATAGTAAGATATTTGACAGTACTAAAAAGGGCATAAGGTAAAAAATTAAATTCTTATCCCCCATGAGATAATCAGTGTTACTAAGGTCTTTTTCGGTATTTGTCTAAAAATTTTCTAGCAGCAGCTGTTCTATAAAATCACTGTGTTCTGTTGGTTTAGGGCCGCGTGGAGTGCTGGGACCCGAGAACTCGCGGTAGAGTCGGCTTGCTGGACTGTGCGTTAAGTAGCGTCACAGTGGACTCAGAGTAAGTGAGAATAACAGCCCGTTTAAATATCCATCTGCTTATGATTTAAACACATGTACCGATACTGGATTCAAATCAATTGCTGAAGGATGAAACCCCTCAGACTTCTATCTGAGGTTGTAGTTTTGTCACTTATGTAAAAATCCTTTTCTGGGAAAGGTCACTAGGTGGGAAAGCCAGACAGAATGCCTTTCTGAGGTGCTACATAGAATGTCTTTTTGTTAGTTGCTGTGGAATGTTATTAAAACAGATACACTGTCGGAATTCATAGTTCCGGTTCTGTAGGATCTAGTGCTAGAACCAGAAGTCCACCACTCCAGGTAACAAGCCAAAAGGTGTACTTTGAATTCTAAGGTGGAGGGAGGCGAGTGTTTTCTGATACCTTCTTGTTCTCGTTTGCCACTTCCTACATTTACAACAATCAGAAAAGTAATACACACTCAGGGGATGAAAACCTCTACATGCCTGGATTAGGTGAGTATAGGCCCCCTGTCCTTTCTCCACTCACTAGAGTGGTTAGTGTTGCACCGTTTGGTACATAGGTTTTCAGACATTTTTCTGTGCTCATATTAATATATATGCAGTCTTATACTTTCTTGGTCAGATTCTTGACGTGGGATTATTTTCTGTAATCAGTTCAGAAACATCCTTTCTCTGAGCCTTTGATATTTGTAGTAATGTGACTTTACTAGCATTTACTCATTTCAGTTGGCCAAACATTTACCCATAGTTGTATCATGTTGGAGGTGGAGTGTTTGATGGGCGGGCTACAGAGAGGATGTGAACCCTCTAAATTATTGCTGAGTTTTGTGTGATTTGCATTTTCCTGGGGGAGATAAGAATTTATATAGTTCCTTCTTTTGAAAAATCAGCTTATGTAAAGCACCCTTGACTTAGAGAAAAGTTAAGAATTGCTGAATTGGAAGGACTTTTTTTAATGTATACATTTTTCCCTATGTGATAAGTAAAGAATAAGTTAATTTTTTTTCATCTTTTAATTATGACATTTAATGGGAGCATAGGGGGTGCAGGGATGGACATTGAGGAGGGCACGTGATGTGACGAGCACTGGGTGTTATATACAACTGATGAATTATTGAATTCTACCTCTGAAATTAATAATACCCTATATATTAATTAATTTAATGTAAATAAAATTTAAAAAATTAAAAAATAAAAGAAGTGTAGGAAATTCTTTTCTATTATTGAGTTTTACGAAAGTAATACCAATGAACAACTTCATTAATCATGGTATGGAGTAAACAATTTTAAAGGGGAAAAGTTGCTCATTCTACATTCATTTTGTTTTGTTCTTAGAATTAGACATTTTTATTGTGAATTATAATCCACAGACAGAAAATCTCAAAGCATTAATGTACAGATTACTGAATTATTGTGAAGCTCTGCATTTGTCAATAGAAGAAACCAGGAGAAAATGCTTCTCAACATTTTATTACGTTGGTATGAAAGGAACCGAATCAGAGAAATCTTATTTTTCAAAAGTAGGAAATCAGTTGTAAGTGGAAGCTCTTTTCCCGCTCCCTAGGAAGCAGAAAAGTTAATTTTCTCTTACGTATAAATGTTAACTTGTTTTTGAATTAAAGTAGAGACACTGGGGTTCTGCTACAAGCTCTGTCCTTAACAGTTTTTTCTTAAAAGTCATTTGAGAAAACAGGCCAGCGGGAGTTCTTTGTATTATGTCTTAACGCTTATTTTTACTGTAAATTTAATGACTGTAATAGAAGTAACACTATAGAAAATTTAAGGAAGGGATGTGAAAAGATAATCTTTACTGTGGCCTTTAGAAATATGGGAGTATTCTGGTTTTTTTTTTTCTTTACACAGAATATTGATTCACAAACACTTTTTTTCTTTTTTAGTTTTATTGATTTATTTGACAGAGAGAGAGAGAGAGAGAGAGAGAGAGAGCGCACAAGCAGGGGGAGGGGCAGAGGAAGAGGGAGAAGCAGGCTTCCCGCGGAGCAGGGAGCCCCATGCAGGGCTCCATCCCAGGACCCTAGGATCATGACCTGAGCCAAAGGCAGACACTGAACTGACTGAGCCACCCAGGTGCCCCTATTTTGTTTATTTTAAAAAATAATTTTATTTTGTAAAGCTGATTTATACTGAGTATAAAAAGATACTAAGCAGTTTCAAAAATACAAGAAAGTAAAAATGGCCTCGGCACACACACAGGCAGGTGTAATTCAAGTAACCAGACCACTCTTGGTTCGTGAAGGGTGTTTATAGATTTTCACTGTTGTGCATCCACTTGTAGTTAGTTCTATGACTATTTCCTGAAGGAACATACTGAGAACCTGGATTTCTGGGTGAAATAGCTTTTGTACCCATTGCTAAAATGGCTGGCAGAAAAGGTAATATCAGTTTGAGGATCTCCCTGCCTGTACAGAGTGCCTGTTCTCCCACTCTCCGTTGCCCAAGGTGTCCATCCCTTTCTGATAATACTGCAAAGTCAGAAATAGCCCGAGAATACTGATTAAATACAGCTTGGTAAAAATCATAGTTAACAGATAGTGCTTTCTGTTTGCCAGCTAGTGTCCTTAGTTCTTTACATTTACTAACTTCATACTCATGGCAGCCTTTGATGCAGATACTCTTATTTATTTTACAGGTGAGGAAAATATTGATCAGTGGCATACGTAGGCTTTTAAGAATTATGTTGCAAAAGTACATTTATTTCTAGGGGAAGATGTTGCAAATATACTGTTAAATGGAAAAGCGGTGAACATGCTGTAGAGTCGTGGGGAAAAAAATCTGGATGTGTACTAAAATGGTACAGGTAGTTTTGCTTGCTGTTTCTGTTTCAGGTGATTTTATTTGTTGATTTTTAGATGCTTAGCTTCATTATTTTCTGTGCAAGCACTGTAAGCTGTCACCTCTGTTATTTGGCAGAGTGGAGTTCTGGAAGGTGGAACCAATATAATAAAGAGAAAGAAGTCTATGTAATTATCGGATGGGGGGACAGGCTGTCCTTACTTGCAGACGGTAACGACTGCCTGCCTGAGAAACTCGGAATCCAGTGGAAGATCATAAGAACTAATATGAGAGTTAAATAAGTTGGTGATGAAATAAATGTGCAAAATCAGTGGCTTTGAAGTTTAGCAGCAAAATCCAGTTAGACACAATGGAAAACAGTTCTTACAGCAACAAAAATTGTGAAATACTGTGGGATAAACTTAGTACCTACCTGAAGGAAATGACTGTTAAGGATCAAAAAGTTTGAGTAAGTAAAGAGAACTAACATCCCACTGCGCTGACACATGCTCCTAGAGTGCATTTTGAGGAGTAAATGACTAAAAGGATGGGCATGAGAGGCCTCCAGGTTCCAAATTGGTGCATCCGTGTGGTTACGGCTTGAGGCGTTAGGGGGCCTGAGAACCTTGAGGGTGCCGACAGGTCACGGCCTAGATGGTGGGGCCTGGTCCCGAGGACCCGGAGACAGGAGGGACTGAAGTCAGGACTGTTGTCCTCTTCTGACTTGTCTGGTACCCTTTCCACCAGGGAGCATTGCTTGTGGTGCCGATCCTCTTCTTGGTTGCTGAGTGAGAAGCATGTTCCAGATCTGTGGCCATAACCATTCGTCACACTGTCTCTGTACTTTCCCAGGTTCTAGTCCCCATCTGGGGATTAGTCTTCTATTTTAGCTTGACATAGGCAGCTTTAAAAATGGAAATGGGCATAACCTGCTCGAATGTAAACTCATTTGCTCTTAGGCAAAAGGGGATATTTTTGTAAATACCTTATCTTGGCTTAATCAAAATGAAAGATGATGTCATACTGATCCTTTTCAATTAGTTTTAGAGTTTTATAAACTTTTTTTTTGTAGATACTTTGAGAGTATTTCTTACAGTTTTGAAGAAGATAATCTACAAATTTTTAAAAGCAGATTACATTTACATATAAAGCTTTTTATTTTAAGAAAGTTTAGATACAATTACCTTTCATTTTTTATTTTTTTTAAAGATTTTATTAGAGAGAGAGCACATGTGCACAAGCAGGGGTAACAGCAGAGGGAGAGGGAGAAGCAGACTCCCCACTGAGTAGGGAGCCTGCTGTGGGACTTGATCCCAGGACTCTGGGGTCATGACGTGAGCCAAAGGCAGATGCTTAACCAAATCAGCCACCCAGGTGCCCCTACAATTGCCTTTGAAACATAAGGCTAGATGTATGATTTTCCCCAATGCAATTGAAGATTAATAATGAATTTGTTACTTGGAAGGTTTGGCCATATGTACATGGAACATGAATATTTTGCCTTTCAGGATAAACAGTTTACCAACAATCTCTGCTTTGAAATTTAATGGTGCCTTGACCATGGCAGTTGGAACATCCACAGGGCAGGTGAGTATCTCAGGAGCATGTATATATCATGGGAAACATCCACATATCTGTTCACGGTGGGAACAGAAAATGGAGCATTGTTGTTTTGGCCAGAGTGGAGGGGTACTCTGGAATGCTGTATTCTTTTAGTACCTTGAGAAATTCTGATTCTGGCCATCTGGGTTAGTCTGAGAGGTTCTTGAGCTGGGGGTATTATGCCTCAGGCATTCTCTTGACTGTGGTTTAGAACAACATTTTCCAGAGTATGTGGAACAGAATTCTGTGGTCAGGTAAGTTTGTAATTCTGCCAGATTTCTACTCTTGGAGGATCACAGTGCTTTTAGATATATATGGAAGGCTCTGAGAATTCCTCTAGACAAGAAATGTATTTAAAAAGTATTTCCAAAATTTATTTGTCCTTGGAACCTTTTTTTTTTTTTACTGAGCACCATTGACCACATGCGCAGTAACATACCTTAGCAATGCTAGTCTGACAAGGATGGATTGAGTAGCTACAGAGGGTTACTTTCATCTCTTTCTTCCCTTCTTTCCTTCAAGGCAGAATCCACACACTTGTAAGTTTGTTCTCCTCTAGAACAGGTCTGAGAGCCTACTTCCAGTGGAGTTTCTACTTCTGTCATCGTGGTCTGCAGAGGATCTGTTACCAGGGACTGAGATCTAGCTTCTCCAGCCACTTGCCTCTAGTGACAAGGCTCAGAAGAAACCCCCACTGCCCCCCACCCAACAGTCATGACCTTGCCACCACTATCTGCTCAGATCTGCCAGATTATCTTCATTACACCTTTTATTCTTACTTCTGTCAGTTGCTGTGACAGTGCCTGGTACATAGTAGATCCTCAGTATATATATTTGTCTTAGTTCACAAATGACACCAACTCTTACAGATTTTTCTTTTGGTTCCTTTCTTAGTGTAGCTCAGTCATTCTCAATCTTAGTGTGCCTAAAAATTAGTCTCCCGTTAAGTTCATAAAACCATGTACTCTAAGGGTAATTTAAGAGATTTTTCTAGAGTGTTTTGCTGTCAGACTTTAGAATCTTTGTGCCCTGAGTAAGGTGTTCCTTATGCTCATAAAAAGGCAGTAAAACAAATGGCAGCCATTATTCTAAGTTTTCAAAGTTGCTTTTTAAGATAAAATAATTTGTTTAAACAAATAATTTGTTTTCTTTCTTTTAGGTTTTATTATATGACCTTCGATCAGATAAACCATTGCTGGTTAAGGATCACCAGTATGGGCTGCCCATTAAGTCAGTTCATTTCCAGGATTCACTAGATTTGATTTTGTCTGCAGACTCGCGCATCATCAAAATGTGGAATAAGAACTCAGTACGTACTTTTTTGTTGCAATTACTTATTAGTGTATTTTCCTAATGTTTCTTTTCTTTCTGTTGCCTTTTTTTGAGTTATGTGGGCTTTTGAGAAAGAGCGGCTAAGTACCTGAGAGCTTAGTTGGAAGTCAGTTACTTCAGCAAAGATAATATTCGTATGTAGATAAATATTCAAGACTGCTTTCTTCCTGTGGAGAAGGTAGCCTGGTTTGTTAGAACTGGCATGCCTTTTTACATGTTCAGTTAGGTAGAGAGTAAACCACGTTTTAAAAACATTGCTCCATGAGAACCTCCTAGATCCTGAGGCTCTCTCAGTCTTGGGAAAGTTTTTATGAGCTACTAATTATCTTTCTATGTCAATGTTATTATGTATCTCAATTTCATACCTTTTAAAACCCATCTCAAATGATTGGCTTCTAGGTATGACCCCTTTCAATAATATCTTAGTATTTTTCTTTTTTAAGATTTTTTTTAAAGATTTTTATTTATTTATTTGTCAGAGAAAGAGAGCACAAGCAGGGGGAGCAGCAGACTCCCCGCCGAGCAGGGAGCCCAATGTGGGACTTGATCCCAAGACCCTGGGATCATGACCTGAGCTGAAGGCAGACGCTTAACAACTGAGCCATCCAGGCATCCCTTTTAGTGTTTTTCTTAAAAACATTATTTTCTTTGACGTGGGACACTTGGGTGGCTCAGTCAGTTAAATGTGTGACTCTTGATTTCAGCTCAGGTCATGATCTCAAGGATCATGAGATTGAGCCCGGCGTCGGGCTCCATGCTCATCAGGGCATCTGCTTCTCTCTCTCTCTCTCTCTCTCTCTCTCTCTCTCTCTCTCTCTTTCTCTCTCCCTCTGCCCCTCCCTCCCCTGCTCGTGTGCTCTCTCTTTCTTGCTCTCAAAAAAAAGAATATTCAATGTTCTTTCTCCTCAATTCCAAGTGTCATTTAAGAAGTAACAAAAGCCTACATTTCTGGTTTTCATCTACCCTACGCTATTCATTTTTTGTTTTAAAACTCTAAGGTATTTTGAGAGAGTAAAGATCATTTTGTCAACAAAATGGGAAAAACTCAGTATAGCAAGTGCTTTTTTTTTTTTTTTTAAGACTTTATTTATGGAGAGAGACAGAGAGAGTGCAAGTGGGGTGAGGGGCAGAGGGAGAGGGAGAGAGAGGCTCAGGCAGACTCCTGCCGAGCATGGAGCCCGACACGGGGCTCGATCTCACAACCCTGAGATCATGACCTGAGCTGAAATCAAGAGTCACGCTTTAACTGAGTGAGCCACCCAGGTGCCCCCCAATACAATAAATGCTTATAAGAGTTCTTTGTATTTAATTAATTACAAACGTCAGTGTCTTAGTTAAAAAGTGTTACTTCCTTTTTTTTTTTTAATTCATTTTGGAGGTGAGGTGGGGGGAAGGTCCAGCGGCCTCAGCGGTAGTTGCCAGAGAGCAAGCGTCAGTCTTTCCCGGGGCCGCATGTGCTCGGGACGGAGGTGCTGCCGCAGCCCCGTCACACTGGGCTATGTCCCAGAGTCCCTGGCTGCTTAGACCATAACTTGCGTTTTTAATTTTCTTTTGGTTAACTCCCAGAGTATTGGCCTTTCATTGTTGTGTCTTGAATTAGAATTTGGCTGCAGCTTTTCACTGAGCGTGCAGTAAGCACCTTCCCCAGGCCCTGACTCTACCCCACTGCTTCGCCACGCGCGCCTCTGACAGTGCGTTAATAAATGCAGGCGCTGACTGGCTTTGTCAGCATCCGTTCTTGAAATTACGTTGCTGTAGTTGCTGCAGTGTGTTTTATTTTGGCGTTGTTGCTATGACTAAATATGCCCTCGACCAACACCCAGTTTGCTTGGTTTTGCTTGACTTGCTCTCCGTATTTACCTTTCTCAGCACCCTTTCCCTCCTGTCTTCTTATCTTCTGCCTGTTTCTTTTACTATCCTTCTCTTAACTTTTTTTAAAATATAGCACCTCTCCCCCCTACCTCCACATTGAATATAAAAGTGTTAGCCTTTCCTGTGTAACTAGCAAGTTGTGTGTTTACAGGATTTTATTTTCAGAGTTATTTTCTACCTATGCTGTTACTCGACCGTCCTCAGAGCTTTGTGATCTAGATGTGGCAGATCTCCTCCTCATCTGACCCTGTTAACCATCTCCCGTTCTTTGCTTTCTTTGAGTACAAGTTTAATAGGGCTGTGTCTTCCAGATTAGTAGAAGTTTTCTAAGTTGACATACAACTGTATCTTAAGCTTTACCCATTGCTGCTCTGTGAACATTATCTATGAAACTATGTATTTCCTTGGATAAGTCACCTTTCCCCCCACAGGCCCGTTTCTCCATCTCTGAAGTGAAAGCATTTGATAAATTGATAAAAAGAATTCTGTATCGTTTTTGAAACTTAAATTCTGTGCTTTCAGCTAGGTGATGTTATTTCTTTACATAGCAGTATATGGTTATATGGTTACGTCAGATCTCTGGTTTATTTTCTTTACTCAACATTGCTAAAAGTTGTCTTCCTTTAACTATTTTAATAATTCCTTTTTGCTTTTTCTTTTAGGGAAAAATATTTACTTCCTTGGAGCCAGAACATGACATTAATGATGTCTGCCTCTATCCCAACTCAGGTATGCAGTAGGTAGCAGTAGGCCATTCAGTGGGATAAATCTAGGCTGTGCTTTGTGGGGTTTTAAACTCATTTCATTTCTTAAGACAAGGTTTGGCTTGCTCAGGACAATTCTTGGATATTATATTTACTGGAAGAATCAAGTGCAGGAAGTGGTATGGGTGATTCAGAAAATGGCACTCTCAGTGACTCAGGCCTTAGCCAGCCTAGCTATTAGTAGAAACCAACAATACATAGGCAGGTGGCAGGTGAGATGCTATTTTAGTGTGCCCTTCACTCTTTTATGTGATTAGTAATAGTGTGTGGAAATTGAGGTCAAGGATTTGGAGAAGGCTGGGATTGCCTGATGAGCCACAAGGCTCATGAAGCCGTGGGTTCTGGAGTTTTCTATGTTGTATGCTATTCAGCTTGCATCATTTATTTCGGGACTTACGATACCTTCAAGACAAATCTGTGAAGAATTTTGGGGTACAAAAGTACAGAACAGTCCCCGCTCTCAAGCATTGTTATATTCTGAGGACAGATGTGCACAGATAATTTTGATAGAGGGATACAAGGCAAAGCAGGAAAAATTCTGTTATGTACAAACAGCACTGTGACAGCATGTTAGAGTGAGGGGTTTCAGCCAGTGCCACTGGGGAGATTGCAGAGGAGATGTTTGTTTGCGTGTGTTTGGAGTGATGAGTGAGATTTGGTAGGTGGGGTGGGGAGATGGGATGACCCACATGAGGGAGCAGCGTAGGAGGGGTGAGAGGGTAGGGTACAATAGGTACCATAGGGTACCGTTCATGGGGCTTGTTTGGGGAAAGGGTGGAGCCTTATGTGCTCTGGTAAGCCCTGGTGGTTCTCGCACGAACAAAGGCGGCGGAGGTCCGGGAATCACGTGCTGATGGGTTTGGGCTCAGTCTGTAGTCGGGAGCTGTTGAGACTGCTTTCAGAAGACAGTTCTGTCCATCATGTGAAGAGTAGATTGGTGTTGAACTGAAATGAGTAGGAAGGGATACTCTGAGCTGATTGGGAACACAAGAGACCGAGCAAATTTAGAGAGAGAGAGATTGTTTTCTTGTTTAAACATTCGAAGAGCAGGAGGGCTGTAGGTCAGTGACAGTGTCTGGCAGAGGGTCTGACACCTGGCTGCTCGTAGATACCACCCAGGGAGCCTTTTTACAGATCCCTTGGCCGGATCCCCGATCCGGCTGACTAGAGTGTCTGGGGGGAGGGCCCAGAAGTGTGTGTGTGTGTGTGTGTGTAACGTGCTTGCCAAGTGCTTGGGAGGCCCTGCCCCGACCCACCACCTTGCAGTGGGAGCCAGGTCTAGTGTATGGGACGAAGTGTGGTCTTGAGAGAAGCAGGTCTGCACTTAAACGGCGTTTGCAGACGTGTAAGCTGAGGTGATTTCAGGAGAAGTGGGAGAGCGTGAGATCACCATGGGGAAGTGTGGAGAGCAGCACCTGAATCCTTTAGAGGGGGAATGAGAAGGAAGAGCCAGCTGAGAAACCTAACAGGAACGGACAGGACGCCAGTAAGGGAAGTGACAGTGTTTGAAGTAGAGCAGAAGCTAGGGTGCGTGTGAGTGGGCGGGCGGGTGGGCGCTGCTCAGTGTGTGTGAGGGCCACCGAGGTTGAGGCAGGAAGGAAGGAAGAAGTTCTCATGCTTCTGTGCTGCCGGGCACGGTGATAACCACGTATCATTCATCTTTCCAGAGCCCTGTGTAGTTCGTGGTACACACGGTTTTTTCTTTCTTCTTGTCTGTCTGCCAGTCTCTTCCATCTTAGGAGGGGGGACCAGTTGGGTAATTGGGCTGGAATTGATCGCCCAGCTGGTGTGTGGCAGGGCCTTGGCTAGAGGCAGCCTTTCCTGGTTCTGGAGCCCTTGCCCTTTCTAGTTCCACGCTGCTCTCCCAAGAAAGATGGGAAACTTCATTTTTGTGATCAGCTGTGTGTCTGTGATCATTAAGAGGATCTCACGGCAGTAGCAGGGGTGAGGTCAAACTCTGACGGTTTCAGGAATAAATTACAGTTGAGGATGGTGGGGTCCTAGTTAGAGAGTCTTAGATGGTCTGAAACGGGGTCTGAGCTGCATGGGAAGGCGAGTAAAACCAGGTGGGACTGAAGTCGGAACAAGGGTGGCGAGCAGGTTTCGCTGGATTGAGGGGGAGAGTTTGAAGGGGCAGCTGGTGCTGAGAGCAGGAAGCCTTGTGGCTCTTTGTGGCCCTTGAGAACTGGCAGCACACCTCATCTGAGCTGAGATGGGCTCTACGTGTAAAATACCAGATTTCAAAGAGATTGTACAGATAAAAAATAATGCGAAATAGGGGCGCCTGGGTGGCTCCATTGGTTAAGCCTCCGACTCTTGATTTCAGTTCAGGTCCTGATCTCAGGGTCGTGAGATTGAGCCCTGCATCTGGCTCTATGCTGGCGTGGAGCCTGCTTAGGATTTTCTCTCTGCCTTTCCTTCTGGCCCTCCCTGGCCCTCCCCCTGCTCGTGTGCATGTGCCTATACACATGCGGGCATGCTCTCTTTCTAAAAAAAAAAGTGAAATAGACCTTTAATTTTTTTATGTGAAAATATTTCGGACATACTGGGTTAATAAGATCTATTAAAATTCATTTTACCTGTTTAAAAAAATTTTTTTTAAATGTGTCTACTAGAAAACATAAAATCCCATGCGTGGCTGGCATAATATTTCTTTCGCATGGTGCCGGCCCAGACTTGGGGATATTTCCCAGTGTAGGATGCTGCTGAGGTGCGAGGTATTGCAGTTGGCTGCGGAGTGCCGCGTCTGTCTTGTTGGAGTAGGGACGTTCCTCTAGGAGTCCGCGTGCCACCGGCCCATCTAATAACTCTGAGTTCCTAGTAGACCTCCAGTCCATTCTCACATTCCCCATTGTCCCCCAGATGCCTTTCATAGCCTATTGTTTGGAACCAGGCTGTATTCAGGGCTGTGTGTTACTTGGAGGTGTGGCCATGTTTAGTTTCTTTCAGTTGTAACAGCCGTGTCCCCCCCGCCCCAACCGCCGTCTTTTTTTTTTTTTTGGCCTTCTCCATGACATGGACTTTTCCAGGATCAGGTCGGTAGTCTCAGAGAATGTCCCTCACCCTGGATTTGTGTGGCTGGTTTTCATACTCCCCCGGTTAGGGAGATCATGAGATCTCTTCGTTGCAAAGTGCACTTTTTCTGAGCGGTAAAAATGTTAAGGGTGATGTTTTGGCCAGAAGAACAAGTTGACTGCCATATAACTTAATAAGAAGTGAACCAAACACAAAAAATAGCCAAATAATTTATTTCCTGAGCTGGCAGGCATAGTAGGACAAGTAGCCCGGCTGCCGCCTTGGGGTTTGGATGTGAGCAGGCTTGATTCACGCGCTTCGCTGCTTTCCCTCGCGCTGCTCCGTTCCCTTTAACGCCGCTCTTGCTGCTTTGTGCTTAATCATCGTGAGCTTAATCATATTTTAGAAAAGCTAACACTTTCTTCTTTCTTTATCTTCTCACTTACTCATTTTGAAGTAATTAAAGCCGAATCACCTTTACTGTTTTGTCATGTTTCTCTCATACGGAGGTGGCTCAACATATTGAGAAATAGTGCCGCCTTCCTGGCTCCTTCCTCCGTCCTGCTTGTGTTGCTCATTCAGCCTGGCTCCAGCGTCTCCGCGGCGTTGGGCAGCCGCGTGCGGGCCGGTGGCGCCCTCGCTGGCATCGAATCACGGGGACAGAGAAGATGCGCTTTCCGCCCAGAAAGCCCGGACTGAGGCCGAGTGGTCCTGTCATGTACCCGTGTGGGTCTCAGCTGCCGTCCAGGCTCCGGAGACTGTCCGCACTGGGAGAGGGAAAGCCGCACGCTCCACACCGACATGTGGGGGGGTCTCCTCTCGGGCGCGGTCCCGCACACGCAGGCTGTCTGCTCCGCGCTGTTCACGACTGTGACCGCTGCCGGCGTCTGGTGCACGTGTGTCTGAAGGACTGAGGTCTTGTCTTTCCTTTGTGTTGAAGTTTCCAACCCACGGCAGCCCGATACTTTCCTAAACGTAATAAAAATGAATTACAAGGAAAAGACAACATCACAAGGCTACAGGGGTTTCTAAATTCTTCCCTTCCGTTCCTACACTTCCCGCCGGGCTGGGGCCCAGTTTGCACACTGGCGCGGGGAGTGGACTGAGTAGCACTGGCAGAGAACACCGTTTCGGATTTTGAACTCTGAGCCTCAGTGGATCCTTTAGAACCCTGCAGCACACGCAGGTGAGAATCGATGTGTGCGCGCTTCCTGGGAGGGCCCTGCTATTCTATCCAATTCTCTGTGGCTGTCCCGTGAGGCCGCACAGCACACTTGGGTAGCACTCGCTACGGCAGGTATCAGACTCGAGGTGGCGGGTTCTTCTGACTCTAGGCACTGAGCGTCTCCCTCTCTTTCAAAATTGATATTGTCATTGTTGAAATATAAGTGGGGCGCCTGGGTGGCTCAGTCGGTTAAGCGTCTGCCTTCCGCTCAGGTCATGATCCTGGGATCGAGCCCCGCATTGGGCTCCCTGCTCAGCCGGGAGCTTGCTTCTCCCTCTCCCGCTCCCCCTGCTTGTGCGCCTCTCCCCTCCCACCCCCCTGTCAAATAAATCTTAAAAAAAGAAATTATAATAAGCATCACTATGAAGGAAACTGGGGAGGAAAAACCATTCATAATTCCACCATTTCTTCCCAAGTACTGTTACTGTTTCCACGAGAGAATTCTCGTATTCATCTTACGTTCATATGTTTTTAGTCGTGGTCCTCACACTGTATGTACAGTTGTCTTTTGCTTTCCGGTTGACATTATATTAACATTTTTCTTCTTGTATGGTGTTTATACTTGTACTTTTGAAATTTTTTATTATTTGCAAGAAGTCTTTTCATTTTTTCTTAGTTGTGATTGTGGTTGGAGAGCCCTACGTTCCATGGGCTTTGGAATCGGTAGAATATCAGCTTCTCTCCTTAGCTGTGTGGTGACCTTGAGCAAATCATCTAACTTTCTGAGGCCACGTTGTTATCTGAAAGCAAAGTTCCTGGCACAGTGCCTCACACTCTTCTCCTCTCTTGCCTATGATCATCTTAATTTCAGCTGAACTAGCTTTCTTTTACTGATTTAATGGATTTAATTTTTTTCGGCTTTTTGTTCTTGGGCTTTGTGAGGTTGCCTGTTTTTCTTTCTCATTCATAATTGGTTTCAGTCCTGACCTTCCCCACTTTAGTTTGGTAGGAGGTCAGCTTGTATCAGTGTTCATATATGGTCAGGTGAGATCCTATTCCATTGTGAAAACAGCCTGCTTTGTCTAGTCTGGGTTCTTTGGGGGTAATTAGATTAGAGCCTTCTCTCTGGTTTGTTGGGTTGGTGTGATTGCGTTTCCTTGCGGAATGCTCATTGTTGAATGATCCGTGTTCAGAGTCGAGCCGGTGAAGCCAGGCTTAGAGTATATCTTCGGCAAGAACCTTTTTTTGGTTGTAATCTGCCTCCTCAGTCCCCACAACGACCTCTTTCATTGTGTCTAAAAAGTGTAGGAGAAGGTTTGTCTCTAAAATCCTCTAGCTTGTGACAGGGCACTCGGTCCCTTTGAACTTTTTTTTTTCATCTGTAAAATGAGGATGTTGTTATTTCTTATTTCAGAGACTTGTTGCATGTTCACCAAGGTAATATCTGTGAAGGCACTTAGTAAGTTGTAAAGAACTCCCCAGACGGTTGCTGATTTCAGTTGTGTGGAAAGTGCGTCATTCTGGAACAGGGGCTGGGAAGACTGGTGTTGCTTCAGGAGGCTTGTGGGGAGGAAAAGGTTGCAGATGTGGCAGAGAGCAGAGAACAAAACTGGAACAGAATCATGGGGTCACTGGGTGCTGTTTCTCCAGTGGTTAAGGGGATGCCTTCACCAAATGCCAGGAGCTTTTCCCATACTTCAGTTCTGCTTTCTTAAAATTCGGATCTGTTAGTTGAGTCTGTTCAAATTCCCTTGCTAGTGAATTAATTGGGTAGAGTAAGGGCTGTTAGATGCCATATAGGTCTTTCCTGGTGTAGCTACAGCGACAGCGTTTCCCTTTAAGTCCATCGTTTTGTTTGCAATTCAGGTGTGAAGCTTAATGCAAACCTTAGGAACTACTTTGCTGTGACATTTTGTGGGAGTTGCTTTGCCTTGCTTCTTTGATTCCTGATTAACAGAAAGAAGGCTTTTTTTCTTAACTTCTTTATTATTATCATTATTATTATTATTATTATAAATATTGCACCCGAACTACGTTTTGTTTATGTGTCTGAAGTGTCAAACTCTCCCCCTTAAAGATAATGGCGAACTTGATGTCAACCTGAGCACATAGCGGAAACTGCTTATTTACTTGACTGGTACAGCTTGAGCATTTTGCAGGTGGGGAAGCTGGTCTTCCTGGTACTTAAGGTGCCCCGTCTAGGAGGGTCAAGACTGAAGCCCATGACCTGATTCCCAGGGTGCCCGGCCTCTAGGCCCAGCTGTTCTGCCATGTGCCGTCTTCTGAGCACCCGGAACATTTCCAAGTGTAAAACAAAAGGAAAAGGGCACCTTTTTCTTCCCCTTGTGTTTACCGTTTCATTGTGTTTATTTTTAGGGATGCTTCTTACTGCCAACGAAACCCCCAAGATGGGCATCTATTACATTCCGGTAAGTAATACGAATAGTAGTTACGGTAAAAATAGGATAAGCAAAGACAGTTTATTTTTAAACTGGTTATATTGAAGGCCTTTGGGTCTGCATGCGGTTGTATAAATTAAACATAGTGGACTCACTTGTAGTTTCACTCTGTTTCCTGGAGCTCGGAAAGTAATGCTTCACCATTCTTTTATGGGAAACTGCTTCCTATCACATTAAAATAGACATTAGGAATTAGTCTTTGTTCTTCAGATTTACATTTGGTTTCTGTTTCCAAGTATTTCAGAATCTTGAGCTTTAAGCTGTTAGTGATCAGTATGTCTGATTCTAAACCAACAGCCTGGTGCTCTTCAGTCATCTTGTTTCTCTTACAATTAAGTTCCGCCTGAGGAAACTCAGATGGGCCTGGTCAGTGGCGGCCTGCAGTCACTGGCCTGGCCTTTTATTCTTCCTTCAAGCATTCTCTTGCATATGACAGAGGCTTCCTTGCCTTTACCTTTTAGATTACAGGAAGAAAGAGACATGGGGACGTAGGATCTCCTAAATCGAAAACCACGTAGGACAGAGTTGGCATTAGATTACTTTGCGGCCGGTAAACAGCTCCCTTTCTGAGATTTGGGGAGAAGAGGGTGGGGGTGAGGAGTGTTGCAGAGCAGGACTTCGGGGAGGTAAACTCTGTAGCTGCTGTCAGCCTCCAGTTGGGAAAGTTCTTCATATTTACGATAGTCCTTCTCAAATAGCTTAATGGTGTATTTCCCCAAAAAAGTGTTCTGGTGGATGTCGATGCTCTGTGGTTTCAGGAAACTTGTAAATTGTTGAAAGCACTTTGAGATACTTCTTTTGGTTGTTAGTGAAACGAAGACCATTCCAGCAGCAAACTTTTATGTTTTTCTAAGTTGTCACTTGTTCCATTTTCCCCAGCCTCTCCTATACTCTTTCTGTATTCCTGTCAGTTTGTCCGTCTTGATCGCATCACCTGCGAGTCAGGTCCGCTACTGAGTGCCAGCAGGGTGATGGTGTGTAGAAAGAACACTGCCCCTTTCCTCAAAGGAGTTCACCGGCAGGGAGTGAAGAAAGGAGGCAGTTCGAGCCCGGCACGAGAAGGGCTGTCACGGGAGGGAAGAGGGTGCTCTGGAGCACGCGGGAGCCGCACCCCCCGGCGTGGGGCTGGGGTCTGGGGCCAGGTGCGGAGGGTACTCAGAAGTCTGCTGGTGGGGATGGACTTCCTAGGAGAGACCTGGAGGGTGGTGACGTACCCCAGATAGAGAGGGCAGGGTACAGGGTGGGAGAGAGATCTTAGAAGTAGAGGGAACAGTGCGCAGGCACCAGGGAGAAAGCAGGCCACGTGGCTCAGGCACAGAGAGAGAGGGATGGGCGTCAAGAGCCCGACGGCGGAGGTCTTGTAAGCCAGGTGGGCGTGTCAGGCCGGGAGGCCTGGATAGGCTTTAAGCGGGGGACTGATACGATCAGATTTGCATTTGGGAAGGATTATTTTGGCTGCCACAAGGAGAACGGCTTAGACAGGGTCTCCTAAGAACATGCCATAGCCACATACAGGAGAGATGATGGTACCCCTGCCACCTGTGCCTTCCCTTTTTAGCGGGTGTAGCCTTTGGAGCTCTGGGATAACTTGAGACAAGGTTGAACTGGCCAGTAGTAACTGCAGAGATTTGTGACCCTTGTGTTGCCAGATGGCACGTCTCCGGGCTGTTTGCTGATGAAGGCTTGTATGGATCGTGAGAAACGCCTAGCCTCAGCCCAGTGTGACGTAATCCTCCAGAGAGACAGAATCAGTCAGCTCGCCTCCTAAACGTGGCCTCTCGTCCTGAGAGAGGTCTCTCTCCGTCGTCTTCTCCAGAGTGCTTTCTGTGTTTTGGTCTTCGGCGCTTGCCCCTAGGGTGGTGGTGTCCTGGATCGTGGGTCTCCATGTGTGGAGAATCACCCAGTGGAGGGGGCTGGTTTAGGGGAAGGAGGGCCGCGTCAGGAGGCCCGCTAGGTGGATAAGGACCCACAGGCCTCAGAGCCCAGAGCCGCTTGCTGTGGAGCCGGGGCGGGGGGGCATCCCGAGTGCTTGTGCGCTAAGGCCCCCTCACCCGTCTGTGCTCCACGGGGGGCAGTGGGGACCGGATTGGAAGATGGGCTTGGCCGCTGATGGGGCACGGGGAGTAAGAGAGAGGGGAGACCCGAGACCGCAGCCCTTTTGCTGCTTGAGGGACGGGTGGACAGGGAGGGGGAGGGAGGGAATAGGGAAGATGATCATCCCTTTGGTGTCCTCTTCTACATTTTGGAAAATGATCTTTAAAAGGAACAAGCACGCAACTTTTTTGATTAGACGAACAATGTATCATGTTTCTATTTATTCCAAGTGTTCTACGAAGTATAAGGCAATAAAAACCACCCATTTCCCCTTGATAGTATTAAAAACACTATTAATACTAGGATGTAGTATTTTTTGGTTGTGATGTTGCTGGTGAGAAGTCGTATTTTGTATACAAATTTGTACCTGGTTTCTTCAGTTAACTTCAGAAAGGCACTAAAATTACCTAACACATTTTTAGTTGTCTGTTGCTTTGCTTTCGTATTAATTGCAGTGTCCTTAGCACACAGTGTGACATTGTCTGTAGGTGTGCGGGACGCTGAGCAGCACTTCCATCTATTGCTCTGTGCTCCCCTCGAGCGCACTCTGTCCCCTCTGTCACCCGTCCCCCCGGCTATCTGCATTCGTTTTCATTGCCTGGCCTGTGACATTTATATCATCTTAGACCTGTAGGAGACCCATTATTCACTTCTCTCTCTCTCTCTCTCTCTCTCTCCTCTCTCTCTCTCTCTCTCTCTCTCTCTCTCTCTCTCTCGGGGCGGGCATTTTTTTTTCCAAGTAATAGGGACTTTAATTAACATGAATGAGAAGGGCTAGTGCTAGCCAGGTGGTGAGAAACTGCTTTCGTGGCAAATGTTAGCCTATCTTAGAAGACCTTTTTAGTTTCTGCTTTGTAGCTTGGAGTTAACCAGGGCTGTGAAGAAAGCCCACGGGGACCGCTCCCAGGTGGCTGCATGTGCCAGCAGTGGGAGCCCGGCATCCTTGCCCAGCTCGGCACTGTGCTGGGACTTGTACTCAGTGCTCCTTCCTGACCTGCCTTTTTACCCTGAGCTGCATGAGCTTTTACAGTGCCCTCGCCTTTATTTGGAACCTGTTCTTTTGTAAGACTCCTTCAGAGCGAGGAGAGAGCCCAGGGGTCTGAAAGCCTGCCATTTTTCATAAGATTTTATCAAACTTACCGAGCTGATATTTGGCACAGCGGTTTGTTTGAGGCTTATAAAACCGGGGAAGTATGTTTTTAATATACAATTCGTGCCAAATTTAGGAGGTTTGCATTGTGATTTGTTTTAACATCTTATAAATCAGGTATGAAAGCTCTTTTTCCCCCCACTTTGGGCCTGTACTAAAAAAGGAAGACCGCTTAATGTTCTTTTAGTTTAAGTTTTGTGTCTCTGATACCATTTTCTTGAATTCTTGAAGTCTTTATAGATTACATGTAATTCCTGATGTATACACTTTGCTGCGTACGGAACCCCATATCTAACCAGTCTTTCATGGCCAGGTGGGTTTTCTCCAGCCCTTTCCCTGTTTTTTCAGTACATTCCTTTTTTCCCCCCTCTCAGAGACCAGGAAGTGTTATTTTGCCTGTTTGTTTGCATTTTAAATTCCACTGTCTAATTCAACTGCAGCTTCTGACACCAATGCCAGGAATAGTTTTTTAGGTTTGGTTTTCCTCTGCAATGTAATTTAATCTTAGAGTAGTTTTTTTTTATAATTAAACCTTTGGCAACTGTGTGGATTCTAGAGGGAGTCCAAGTGTTCTGTGGCACCCAACTCAAAACCCAGCCAGTGTGGTTAATATTGTTTCTGTTGGAGCAAGTTTCAAGCCCCCAGTGTGTCAGGAGCTCCCGAAACCCCTCACGACTGGATAGTTGATTGCACGCTTGATAATATGTATGGATGTGTAACCTTGAGGAAAAATGTAAGAGGAAAATGCATCATTATTTGTTTAGGAAGCTATTTGATTTAGAAGAATAAAAGTCAATTAAAGATCTATTTTTAGAACATGTAGGGGCACCTGGGTGGCTCCGTCAGTTAAGTGTCCGACTCTTGATTTTGGCTCAGGTCATGAACTCAGGGTCATGAGATCCGAGCCCCACATTGGGCTCCGTACTGGGCATAGAGCCTGCTTGAGAGTCTCTCTCCTCCTCTCCCTCTCCCGCTCAGACCCCTCAAAAAAAAAAAAAAAAACCCCAAAACAAACAAAAAAATAAAGCATGTAAATTTAAGCCACTATAAAGATTATATGCAGTGTCACTGAACCCAATAATCAATATTGGTAGTTAAGTATTTTAAAACACTTTCGTAGGAAGAAAGACAACTATTGTTTTATTGAAATGTTTTTATTATTCGTAAAAAATCAGCCAAGCAGTAAATATTTTAACATTCACTATTTAAAGGTATGTTTTAAATTTGGAAAGTATTTTTGGAGCCAAAGTACCTGAAAATGGGGCGGGATTTCGAATATTATAAGTCCACAATTTGAAATATTACAAATAAAAACAATATTCAAATAAAAACATAAAGGACGATATTTAACCTGCACTAGCACTTTTGTTTCTGTTGAGAAATAGCACTGGAACTCAGCCAGCATAATGCATAAAACCCATAAAACTCTGTCTTTGCAAATAGAGATAACTAGGTGTTAAGAAGCATAAACGCTCAAGAATACTTGCTTCATTTAATTATAAAAACATAAACACACACACACACACACACACATCTTCAGAAAGGCATGAAAAGCCAAGGGAAATAAAACATTTTTTAGTTGTGAAATATAATAAAAGGCTCAAACTAAAGAATGAGTGTAAGTCTCTTCACTTCATTGAGTTATCACTAATCTGGAAAGGCCTGTGGTAGAGCCACGAGGTTCTAATACTATCACTGGGTTCATGTGCTCCTGTCTTCGTAGGGCCTTAGTCACTGGTTTGGGTCAAACGTCTGTGCTGTGGTCCTCAGGGAGGCACACTGTCAGTGAGTATTGCCTGGTTTTGGGGGGGGGTGGTCAGTGCTTTTGAAATCACTCAGTTGTAGCATTTGGAAGTCACTCTTAGAACGTGGTGTGAAAACTTTCTAGTCACCATATGAATGCTTACATTTGGGCGCATTGGGTTGTTGCTCCAGCAGAGCATTAAAAATGGCTACTGGAGTTTTCTCCTCAGTATTTTCTGCTTGATAGACTTTTGTGACCCAAACAAAGAAATTTCAGTACAAATGATTTTGCCTGCTCTGTCTGTGGCAGATTGAATTTGTTAGTCTAGTTCTGAACTCAATCACTCTGTCAGATTGGTACAGATGTATTTCTAGATACTTGTTCATTGCTATGTGGCCACACTCTCAGATATGGCGTCTTTTTTTTTAAGTTCCAGGATTTCAAATATTACTGCTCTGGGGTGCTTTGGCATAATTTTCCAGAAGACTTAGGAACATAGCCAGAGAGTGCTTCCTAACAATTACTCCTTACCTTCACCTCTTAAGAAGACAACATATTTTTATCGGCTATCCAAATTGTAAATAAAGTTATATTATGTTAGACTTGACAGTGTCTGAAAAGTAAATGCTTAAAATTCTTAGGTGGGTGACTCTTTTACTCTTTTTCTGTTGGCCTTTTTGTCTTTTCCTGTGTTATAAAAGTAAATGGAGGAGACTGGTGCTTCTGTTTGTTCAGCAATAATATACCGGGCATGTGCTTGGACGCAGGAATGTGTCGGTGAATGCAACTGTCTTCCTACCCTGCCTTTGTGAGTTCACGGTCTAGGGGAGGGCGGTGGTAAACAAGTGTGTAGCTAAGTGCTGTGGAAGAGAGGACCAGGTGCAGTGACAGGAATATCATCGGGGGATCAGGCCCCAATTACCACTCTCCATTTTGTATAGATATTTTAGGTCTCCTTTCTCTGTAGATGTTACCTTCCCTGTTTTAATCTTAAAGTTTAGGGTTAAAGACTTGGTCTTCTTTCTGTCTCATAATCACAGCATATACCTGGGGGCAAAATGGTGAATGATGGATTTGTTCCATAATTTATAATCTCTAGAAACAAAGCAGACAGCAGAGAGAATTTTGGCCAACCGAGAAAGTGCTGCTTTCCTGGAGAGTCAGCTGTACAAACGATCAAGTGCCCTTGCTTCCTTAACGTGGATCTCACATACAGATCACTTAACTTTATCTCTAAATAGCCCATGACACAGCCAACCAGACCTCTTTGAAACACTTCTAGAACACCATATTCTCTTGGGTTTTCCTCCTGTTGTCCAGGTGACCCTTCTCAGCCATCTTTGGTTGCTCCTTCTGTGTGTGGCCCAGGGCTTGGACCTCACCTCTTTCCTCTTGACCTTCAAGTGTTAGTCCTTGTCACTTTATATTCTTTCCCTCAGGAGCTCGTCTGTCCGTAGGATTTCTCTGACACCTGAATGCTGATAACTTCCAACTTTCCGTATCTAGTCTGTCTTTCTCTGAGCTACAGTTAGGTATCCACTAACCTATTTGGGTTCTCTGCTTGGAGATCTAATAGGCACATTATATTTGATAGGTCCACAGTGGAATTCTTGATCCCAGCTCCCGGCCCTTACCCCACACCTTCCATGTGTTCCCATTTCGGCCGAGGACCCTCCATCCACCCGGTTACCTAGGCCCAGAGTGCGGAAGCCAGCCTCGTTCCCTTCCCCCTTCCATGTCATGCCTCCTCCATCTGTCCCGTTGACTCTCTTTCTGGTTTGGTTCAGATCCTGCCGTGTTCCCGTGTTGTGGCTCCTGCCCTTCATCTGGATTACCAGGATGGCCTCTTAACTGCTCTTCTTTTTCTGTTAGTTCTTTTGCAGTCTATTTTCCATGTAACACCAGAGTGATTTAAAATATAAAAATAAGAAACAAAACAAACATAAATTGGATTATATCACTCTCCTGCTTAAAACCTTTCAGAGGCTTATCACTTTGCTTAACATAACTCCTTTCATAATTTGAAATGCCCTATAAGCAGAAAACAGCCAGAAATCCAGAGTCTCCATTTTCTCTCACCCGTCAGAGAATAGATCTCTCTAACCCATTAATCCATTTACAGAGATCACCAAATAGAGAATGAAACCAAATCCCCAACAATTGCTGCCACCAAGGGGGAGTAACATAAATGAACCAAGCCAACACATGAAATTAGTAGGCAGGAAAATTAAAGTTAAAATTAGAAAAACAGTCAGCAGAGTTCAGCTCCCCCCCTCCCCCCATTCACCTCTGGGAGTCAGGGGGAGAGCTGGACTGGGCCTCAGTAGCTTGTGTGAGGTGCACTTCTCAGGTGGTGGAGTTTACCTGGCTCTGTCTTGTGAATCTGTTGTGCATCTTGGTGAGACCTCTAAAACTTAAAAGATAATTTCAGAAAACGGTTAAATCGTGACTCTCACATAGATAGCAAATAAATGTGCTAACATTATTTATCTTAGGTTGAGAGTGTGAGCAGGGGTGGGGGTGGGGCACAGAGAGAGAGAGAGAGAGAATCTCAAACAGGCTCCATGTCCAGCACGGAGCCTGGAATGGGGCTGGATCTCACGACCCAGAAATCATAACTGGAGCCAAAATCAAGAGTCAGACGCTTAACCAACTGAGCCACCCAGGCGCCCTGAACATGTTAAAATTTTTATTTAGCCTGTTAATTAAATGAGGGAACCAGACACAGCTATACCAGATCAAAGAGGAAGTCTAAAAAGGCACATATTTACATGCAGTAAAGTTCTGTTGACTTGGGCATGTGCAAATGGACACAAATCGGGTTTTTCAAAGGCATGGAGGGTTACTTGTGCGGGACAGAATTCCTGTGCATGTCTATAGACAGTATTTTGCATTGCTGCCAGTTGCCTGCATTTACAGAATTGTAAAATAAATTCCCTAAAATCAGAATCTGATCATCTCGAAGGGTGTGCTCTAGATCAGGGGTTTGGCAAACTAAACACCAGCACCTGTTTTTATAAACCATTTTTTTTTTTAAGGATTTTATTTATTTATTTGGGAGAGAGAGAATGAGAGACAGAGAGCACGAGAGGCAAGAGGGTCAGAGAGGGAAGCAGACTCCCCGCTGAGCAGGGAGCCCGATGCGGGACTCGATCCCGGGACTCCGGGATCATGACCTGAGCCGAAGGCAGTCACTTAACCAACTGAGCCACCCAGGCGCCCTATAAACCATTTTATTAGAACACAGCACACCCATTCATGTCTGTATTGTCCTTGGCAGCTTTTTGACTAAAATGGCAGGGTTGAATAATTGTCATAGAGACCTGATGGCCCACAGACCCTGTGATATGTACTGGCCCTTTAAGAAAAAGTTTGCCAACCCCTGTTGTAGACCATGCATAGTTTTCCGTGAAAGCACAATATCTTCCTTCACTATTTATCTACTTAAAAATTTACGTATTTCCTCATCATGATATAAATAATATAAAAATAAAATTTATAAATATAAAACATGGATTCGGGATCATGTTTTGGCTTTTTCAGTGTTAGACCTCTAGCACCTAAAGCATTGCCTATTACACTGTAGGCATTCAATTAATATGTGTGGAAAAATTAATAAAACAGTTATGTGTGAGAGTGATGACTGTGATTTGCAGAATCTTAGATAATGATTGTCAGCTTCCATGATGGCTGGTTGGCAGTGTTAATTTTTAGCTGTTATACCAAATTAGAATTTTGCATTTGCCTTTTTCTGCTACCACTACTGAATCACAAAAGTGGAGAACGTGGCTCATAAGTGCCAGAGTATAATTTTTATACGGTAGGATAAAGATCAGTTCCTTTGCTCTGACTGTACCTTCTAATCAGCCAGATCAGAACATCTTGGAGTGATGCAATCTTTGTATTTGGGAGTGCTGACAGATTTATAAAAGTAATACCTTGTCCAGAAGATTTAATAGTGATGCTGTTAAGAGGATAAACTCTTTTCTAGAAGAGTACAAAAGGAAAATATTGAAAGTATGGGCATTTAGCTTTTGTTGGACCCTTTTTGAAATTTGTGCAAAAGTCGGCTTTTCTTCTGTTTTAAAGATTGGAAATAATGCCTTCGTTTTTCTCCCTGTGCGTCCCTGTGCTTTTAAGCAGGAGTTGCTGGAAGTGCTGTGCATGCTGCTAAGATGTGGGTTTGAATCTAGACCGTGATGGGTCCAGTTGATCCATTTCAATTCAAAGCCAGAACTGAAAGTCCTTTTGGTTCCATTCCTTTGATATTTGGAGATTCCCAGATGTGAGATCTCTCTGGCCAACTGGTGTGTGGTGAATGGCCTTGAATACACTAGTGTCCGTGTTCAGTCCTAAAAGTGACAAGACACATTTTCAGCTAGAATGCTCATTTAGGCAGAGAGCTGTTAGACAGAAGTAATTTTGTTAGAAATTCCTGTTTCATAATGCCAGTAGCAACATATTCGCTTGGTTTAGGGAGGTAGTGCCAGATGCAAAGAAAACTATCCCCCTGGGGAATTTGCTAGCATACAAAGGATATACAAGACAGAACATAAGCTGGACAAGTAGTTGCTGAATTGTTTCCTCTATGTTTCCTCACTAAAGGAATTTTCAGTGTGCTGTAAGGGAACGGGGGAAGCTTTTGAAGCACAGAACAGTAGAGAAGGAAGGGAACTTAAAAGTCATCTCGTCGAGCTCCTTAATTTATAGCTGAGGAATCAAGTTAACTTGTTCAAGGTCAGATGACAAGTTGGTGGGCAGAGCTGGATCTCGAAGGCATTTCTTCAGTCCACATTGCAGAGTGGAAACAACTGCAATTTGGTAATTAATCTAACCTGAGTTTGAATACCAACTTCATCACTTACAAATTTTGAGACCTTGAGTGGGTTACTTACCCCGCCTGAGCCTTAGTTTCTTGAACTATGGAAGAAGAATGCTGTTATCAGGAATAGATGTATTTATTCGATCACGTATCACGTGCCAGGCACATTGGGGATGTTCAGCTGATCATGACTCTTACACTTTCTTACAGTAGCGAAATTCAAGGAGTCCAGTGACAGAGAATATTTGGCATTATGTGCACATGGAGATTCCCAGATGTGAGATCTCTTTATGTAGCTTTTCGAAGGAATGTGCTTTGAGCAAAACAGAGATATACTGAAAAATTTGTGGTAAAATTGTAAGTATGAACTAGGAAAATGATTTCGGAAATAGGACTTTGTATTGTCTGGTCTGTAGCATCACATAAGATGCCAGGTTGAGAAAGAGCAGCTGAATGCCTTTAGGTTTTTTTTTTTTTTTTTAATTTTTTATTGTTATGTTAATCACCATATATTACATCATTAGTTTTTGATGCAGTGTTCCATGATTCATTGTTTGTTCATAACACCCAGTGCACCATGCAAAACGTGCCCTCCTCAATACCCATCACCAGGCTAACCCATCCCCCCACCCCCCTACCCTCTAGAACCCTCAGTTTGTTTTTCAGAGTCCATCGTCTCTCATGGCTCGTCTCCCCCTCTGACATACTCCCCTTTTCTTCCTCTCCTGTTATCTTCTTCTTTTCCTTTTTTCTTAAAATATGTTGCGTTATTTGTTTCAGAAGTACAGATCTGTGATTCAACAGTCTTGCACAATTCACAGCGCTCACCGTAGCACATACCCTCCCCAATGTCTATCACCCAGCCATCCCATCCCTCCCACCCCCAACCACTCCATTAACACTCAGTTTGTTTCCTGAGATTAAGAATTCCTCATATCAGTGAGGTCATGTGATACATGTCTTTCTCTGATTGACTTATTTCACTCAGCATAACACCCTCCAGTTCCATCCACGTCGTTGCAAATGGCAAGATCTCATTCCTTTTGATGGCTGCATAATATTCCATTGTGTATATATACCACATCTTCTTTATCCATTCATCTGTCGATGGGCATCTTGGCTCTTTCCACAGTTTTGAATGCCTTTAGTTTTGCTGTTAACTATTGAAAGAGAAAGCAGTGATGAAATCTGGTTGCTAAAATAAGAAATCTGATTTTTAAAACTGAAGTCCATTTCCCTCCATTATATCATCAGAGCGTGCTTTTTATAGAAAATGGCAAATAAAGAGAAGCAGGAGAAAAATCCAGCATCTCTCTACAGCCCAAAGACAAACATACTAACATTCTGCTGTATTTTTCCCACTGTTTTAATCTGAAACATTATGTGGTTTCATATCTTGCTTTTTCCCCAGTTAATTAATATTTCCCTGTGTCATTATAGACTCTTGGAGAGTAGTTAAAAAGTGGGTTTTGTGTGTGAACCTAAAAGTAATATATAGCTGGGGCACCTGGATGGCTCAGTTGGTTGAGCGTCTGACTCTTGGTTTTGGCTCAGTTCTGATCTCAAGGTTGTGAGATCAAGCCCCGTGTTGGGCTCCGCACTGAGCAGGGAGGCTGCTTGTCCCTCTTCCTCTGCCCGTGTGCGTGCTCTTTCTCTCTCTCAAAAAAATAAATAAAATCTTTTTAAAAAAAGTTATAGCTATTTTTAAAAATGTTTAAATATCAGGAAAAAGATGGAAAAACCCAATCAGTCTCACTAGTCAAAGACATTCTTACTAATATTTTGTTATATTTTCTTTGCATTTGGGAATATCTTAGTGGCCAGGCACTAAATTTATAGCACAATCCCATAATTAAGTTCACCTGGCTTACATAAGTATAAATAGAAGTCCTCAGGGTGCTGGGGGCTAGAGTGATGGAGCACATGGTGGCAGTTACGGGGTGGCCCTCACACGCGGTGGCACATGTCCTGGACTGAACTGGGGGGGGGAAGGGGAGAGAGCCTTTCTCAACTAGGAGACTTCAGTCCTAATTCCTGAAGGGTCCACTGTATGTGATCTGTTACCTTCTCTCCTCTGCATGGAGGAAGGTGCTAGATATGTGTCATTCCTGTGAGAATGAGAAAGTAATCCATTAGTTTTTGTGTTGTATGGTTGAGATGAGGAATGCCACTAGAAAAGGGCTGTTGGATCTGTTGTTTTCTTCCGAAGCTGTTTCCCCTCGTATCTCCCATAGTGCTGCCACACTGAGTGCAATCCTGATCATTTTAATAGATGGGTTTGTTTGTTTGTTTGTTTGTTTGTTTGTTTTTGGCTTGACAAGGCCACTGGATCTAAGTCCCCCAGTGTTTCTGCCCTGTTCCAACACTGAGGAAAATGTGCTCTTTCACATCCTGAAGGCTATACTGAAGGGATTTTCAAATTTAATTTTGGTTATACTTGCTTGACTTTAGAGTCTGATCTCTATATAAGAAGTTAAACCAATGAAATTGAACTTCAGAAATATTACATGTTTTGGATGGAGAAGGGAAAAGCTTTTTAAAATACAGTCAGCAAGTTCAGAATGGGCAAGAGGGCTTAGCGGCAGCCTCTGTGAAAAAGAGACCCGGGAGTTCTCTCCTGCTCTAAATCCGAGGGGTGAATGTCTAGCAGAATGTTGGCAGTGACGCCACCTGTGAATGGGGTGGAGGACGAGGTGATCCAGTGAAGGGGTGATCTGGGGGCTCTTAATGTGGGAATGTTCCCTGAGAAATATTTTACAGGCTGAGGATTGCAGCAAGCTCAGAAAAGAGCTCAGGAGTTGTGTCGTCATGCACCTCTAGAGAAGCCATGTTTTTAGGGTGTAGGGAAAGAGTAAGATCATGGAGGAAAGCACCTGCGTGAGGTAGAGGAAGTGGTGGGGTGTCGGACTGCAGGGGAGAATGTCTGTGACTGAGGGTACAGGAAAAGGGAGGGGGATGGAACTTTGAGAGCTTCTGCAAGGAAGAAGAAGACAAGTTTGAAGAAAAAACACAGTTCGTTGTAAACTGAGTTCAGTTTTCAGACCAAAGATGCATATTTTTCAGATGTCTTGATTCATAATAACGCAAATGGGACATACGCTTAATTTTGTTCTCCAAGAAAAGCATTTCAAAGATAAAGCTAATAAGCCTTTAAGATCTAGAAGGATAAGATATCTTATAAAAAGTAAAAGACTTAATCTTATGGAGAAAAAAAATGTGAGGCACTTGTAGTTAGTGGAAGAGTTGGATCCAAAGCCTGTGTATTTTAATTACCTTTTCCTGATGAACAAAAGGAAAGGAATGCAGAGCAGATGCCCTGTGTGTGTGTGTGTTTCCTTTCCAACCCAAGCTCACAGCAAACCTGTTGTAGTTGAATTTTATTTTATGCATGAAATTGTTTTAGAAGGCATGGCGTGCTGTTTGTAATTTGTCTGTTGTATATTCATCACTATGAAATGGGAAGTGAAGGCAAAAGTCACGTGGCTAATAAAGTGTTTTAATACAAACAAGTTGTTTGCATCTTTACCAAGGGGAAATGTGGGCTTCCTATTTTAATCTAAACATTTTCAGGCAGCAACATAGTATGTGAGGCATTTTTCCCAACAATGGAAATCCTCTCCATTTCCATTTCTGATGACAACTTAGTAGGTCATAAGAATGGCAGACCTACAGAAAGCCTTCATGTGCAACACTCAGGCAGCAACTTTCTGAGCATCCCGTCACATTTTCAAAAGTTAATTTTTGTTCTGACTAAGATGCCTGTCATGTGACATATGCTTTATTATGTTAATATGGCAGATGGTGTTTGGTTTTGCTTAAACTGTTACTTGTCTGGCATGCCCCATTTTCTTGAAAATAAATGACAACTTCCTATTCAGGTGCTAGCTACTCAGTTTGAATCAGATATAGACCAAAAGACTCGTCTCCCAGCTCTCTGGCTGTTAGGTCATCTTGATGTTTACTGGTTTGATGTCTTTACCATACTTCTTCTGGACAAGGTGGACTTGGAAGTAAATCGAGTACTCCGTGCCCTGTCGGTATGGTCACGTAGGTGGTGGTGACAGAATAGAGCGTCCACAACCAGGGATTGTTTTCAGCTTGGGAGTATGCCTGACCACTTGAATCATGTGGCAGTTTCTTTGGTTAATATGCCCATTACCTGCTCTGATTTTTTTTGGCGTGTTTTCTCCTTAAAAATAGAAGGTAAGTTATACAAATAGGCAAGAATTTGGGGCTACACTCGTTCAAAAGGCTTGACGTATACCGAAAACAAAGTTCTGGGACTCACACACAGTCCTTACTTAGTTAGACTCAGTGTTCTCAAATCCCAAGAAAATTTGTCTTGTCTTCTGATAACGTGTTCTCGTGTGAGCTCTGCAAGGGCAGGACTTTTGTGTGTTTACTTTATGTTGTGGCGTTTGCTAGCTAACAGGCTCTCACAGAATACATGCTCACATGAAGGAATAGATAATATTGACGCTTCGCTTTGAAAATTTTATTATGGAAAAATTTCAAATATGCATAAAAGAGGAGAGAAATAGAGTGAACCACCATCTACTTATCTCTTTGCTTCAGTATTTTCAGTTGTGGGGGGAAGCAGAGGTAGGATTGGTTTATACTACCAGCACTTTATATTGCTCCAGAAGGTGGTGGTTAAAAATTGTTAAATGGAAATGAATATTTGATCTTCACATTGGCTCATATCTTTAGGCTGTGTATTGACCTGCTTGAAGAACAGAACATTATTCTTGGTTGGAAACAAATCATGTGTAAACAATGGTGAGGCATATTGAAAGAAAGTTTAGAGCTGCCTTTCTTGTGTATCTGCACATGGTTCTATCATTCATTCATAATTGACTTTATTTTTTAGAACAGTTTTAAATTCACAGCCAGATTGAGTAGAAAGTACAGAGAGTTCCCACATACTCCATACACACATTCACACACGATGCACTCTCCTCCATTGTCAACATGCCGTACCAGACTGGTACGTTTGTTACAATGGATAAGCCTACACTGACACATCATTATTATCCAAAGTTGTTTGGATTCACTCTTGGTGTTGTCCATTCTGTGGGTTTTGACAAATGTCTAATGACGTGTATCCACCGTATGACGTGTATCCACCGTTACGTATCATACAGAATAGTTTCACTGCCCAAAAAGTCCTCTTGTACACAAGCCTGAAGCTCCAGAGTTTTAATTCACACACACGGGAGAAAGAACTTCAAGACAGTTTGACCTTTCTAAAACTGAAGTTAGCACTGAGTGGTACCACCGTCCATTCGGTTCCCCTGCCTCCCTTAGTCTCTACTCCCAAGGATCACCAAGCTCTAAGGATGTCCCTCCTTAATACCGCTTGTATCTGTCTGTCTCCTCCTGCACCACCCACTGCCGCTGGCTTACATGGAGCCCTCATGACTTTTCCTCATTAATCACAAGCCGTCCTAGCCTGTTTCCAAAGCCACTCCCCTTTAAAAGCTGAATAATCTGATACACAAATGACTGATCCCATTCCCTTGAGTAAAACCCTTTAAAGGCATGCCACTCTACTTAAAATCAAAAGCAAAGAGTTTAGCATGATACAAAAAGGTTTAGATTTAAGCCCCAATACCTCCCTGGTTTTGTTTATCTCTTGCCCCTGGAAAACCTAGGCTCTTCTCAATTCACCGCATGTGGAAAGAGCTCCCTGATTCCATCACCCTTCCTTCCACCTTTTCACTGGCTAAATCCTACAAGTCCTTCAAAATTCAACTCAGAGATCAATACTGCCTCTGAGCCTCCCGCCTACAGAAAAATGGGTTCTCTATGTGCTCCTTTAAGATCTTGTATAGAAGTCCCTTAGCAACTGGACTGCCTGTTCCTTTATGTAACAGTAAGCTCAGAAGTGGCAATGCCCATGTCTGAAAATGTCTTTGATAACTCAGGCTTTAAAACAGGCACATGGAAAATGCCTACTGAGTATTTGCTTAATGACCCAGTCCCCCCAAAATACTCTGACTGAAAACTAGCCAACACAGACTATGTAGTCAAGCCCACAACGACAAAAAACACAAGGTCTTATTTTACCTCTCCTCACTCCCCGCTACCAAATCACATAGCTTTCCTTTCATTCTGAGTGTAAAGATTTCATTATGTATAGGGTTTTTCTTATAAAGCTCTCTTCTTTTTGCCGATAGTTAGGTTTTACATGAAGTTTTTAGAATCTGTCCTGACTTCACTAAGATTAATGCTCTATACACACCCTCCCACCATAGCATAGATCTTGATAGGACCTTTAATATTGTCATGTGTATGGGACTCCTGTTACTCATCTTGGTGGGAAATACACATAATTAAACTCCAAAATAAACTTTCTACCTAGGGTTGTAGAAAGTTACTTAAATACTTAATGCTTGGTCACACGTTACTCAGTTATGAGTCTACATTGGGTTCTTTCACTCTTCTTTGCTCTGCCAGTGTAATGTTCTCCTTCAGCTTTTTTGAGGGATATATGGGAAACCTCATTTTGCTTGAATTGGAAATGTCTTCCTCAGGATTTCCTAGTTCTGTGTGTGGCACTTGTAGATAAACAGTAATTGCTAAATGGTGGCAAAATATTTTTTTGATCCTCTTGGAGGAGCACTGTTGAGGTGTATAACCTTGAGGAAAAGCGCACATATGATTTTATTTTATTTATTTTTATTAACATATAATGTATTACTTGCTTCAGAGGTACAGGTCTGTGATTCAACAGTCTTGCACAATTCACAGCGCTCACCAGAGCACATACCCTCCCCACTGTCCATCACCCAGCCACCCCATCCCTCCCGCCCCCCCTCCACTCCAGCAACCCTCAGTTTGTTTCTTGAGACTCTTAATCTCACATATGATTTTAAAACATTTACTCTTCCTTTGTTTCTGCCAAGTTTCCATCCCTGGCTATTTTTAAATATTAACATGCCGTTAGTTTTTACACAGACTTCAGAATTAAGAATTGGAAAGCGTAAGAATGTGCTGAAAAAATTAAAAATAAATTCTTTTGCCTGCAAGGAAGTGGGATGGAAGCAGGAAACTACTGATGCGGTAACCGGGATAACACACAACAGCCGTCTGTGTGACCCTTGGCAGGACTCAAGTGACAAAACAAGGTCTGGGAGAGTGCTCATTACCAGGTGTGGGACCCAGAAGATAAATACATTCTCATATGGTGAAATTGGCCTCGTGCCTTCAGCACCCATGGGGCATGGTGTATGTGTGTGTGCGCGCAGTCGGAGCCGTCAAGGTTGAACATTCTTAGCGTGGTGAGGAACCTGGGAGAGGAAGAGATGGGAAGTGCAGGACGTTAAGGCTGACATCGACGCTCAGTGCTTGCACTCCGTGTCGCTGCAGACTCAGTGTGAGCTCTAGACTGCCGACCCGGCATTTCAAGTGTAGCATGACCGGAAACATAAAATGGCGACATGGGTGCAAGGCCAGGCTGCCAGGTCAGACGCAGCAGGGGGCCCCTAGAAGAAGCAGGCGCTCCCGTGTAACTAGCGGTGGACTTCGAAGAAGTCAGGGACCATATTAAGATAGTCTTTCCTTTCTCTTGAGAATTTAGGGCATCATTTGTCATTTCATGAAAAGGAGAAAGGAATGTAAAGCTTTTCTTTCCACCTCAAATTAGAATTGCTTAGATTAAATATAATGTAGTTTAGAATGCTTAAGAGAGAAATCTAAGAGATTTGTTTTATGAAAGAATTTCACGGTTTAGAATAAAATTTTTGCTCTCTTCAATTGCAATGGTACATTTTTGTGTAATTCTGTTCTTAAATTTAGCAGAAAGTTTTGGTTTTCACTACACTTACATGTTCTAAATGCCACCAAGCTCAAAGTCACTACACCTCCAGGGGATATGTATGTGTCTGTTTTTTAAAAACTCGTTGCTTTGGTGACCCAGAAGCTTTCTTGACATTCTAGCACTTCAAATAAATACGAATCATTTAAAAAAAGAAAAGGAGTGGAATGCTCTTGTATGTCTTTTCATTTGGTAAAATGAGGAGACAGGATAGTCTGTCTCTAGGCATGGTCTTTTTGTCTAAGTTTGGCAAAGGGTAATTTCACGATATCAGCTCCTTGTGAAAATAACTGAAGCGTGTCCCCGTCTTCAGTTTTACTCATCTCTCCAATTCTGTGGTTGGGGAGGAGGGCGAGGGAGTGTGATAAGTATTCCTTGCATCTTTCTGGTCTCTCCTTCTGTAGCCCAGTGTAGCCTCATTGGCTCCTGGAATATGGTCCCCAGACAAGCCCTCATTGGGCCCTCTTTCCTGGAAACTCATTTTATACCCCAAATCCAAAAATCAAAGAAAAAAGAAGTGTAAAAATGTATGAAAATAAATACTGTAAGCACATGACATTACAAATATCAGTCATGCAAAGCCAAATGCTTGATGTAGAAACAGCATTAAGAGTCGTTTTGGGGGCGCCTGGGTGGGTTAAGTCGGTTAAGTGTCTGACTCTTGATTTCGGCTCAGGTCGTGATCTCCGAGTTTTGAGATCAAGCGCCATGTTGGGCTCCATGCTGCAGGTGTGGAGACTGCTTGAGATTTTCTCTCTCTCTCCCTCTGTCCCTCTCCACCTCCTCTTTCTGTCTCTTAAAAAAAAAAAAAATTGTTTTGGCACACATCACCTGTGCATTAGAAATGTTTAACTGAATCTAATTCTGAGAAACAGCCTGTAAGATGTCAAGACCTCTGCAAATCAGCTGGCCTGAACTCGGAAAGTATAAACATCCTGAAAGGCAGGGGAACTCTTCTAGATTAAAGGAAACTAAAGAGGCATAATAACCTAATGCAATGTGTGATCCTTCATTAGATTTTTTAAAATAACAGCTTTTTTGAGATATAATTCACAAGCCATAAAGTTATAACCCTTTTAAAGTATACAGTTCAGTATAGAGATCCTTGTTTGTTGTATTCACTGCTATGTCCACGTCTGACAGAGTTTTGTGTAGTAAACACCATTATCTAATTTCACTTTATACCGCACCAAAAGGAAGCCACATACCAGTCACTCCCCAACCTCATTCCCCCATCCCCACCCCCTGGCAGTTGCTAACCTACTTCTGTTTCTCTGGATTTGCCTCTTCCGGACATTTCACAAAAATGGAGTTGTATAATAGGTGGCCTTTTGTGTTTGGCTTTTTTACTTAATGTTTTCAAGGTTCATCTGGGCTATGTTATGAATCGATACTTCATTCCTTTTTGTTGCTGAATGACATTTCCTTATACGATTAGACCACATTTTGCTAATTCATTCATCAGTTGATGTATGTTGGGATTACTTTCACTTCTGAAATAAATATTGCTGCTATTATAAATAGTGCTGCTATAAACATTTTGTGTGGACATGTGTTTTCAGTTCTCTTGGGTGTATATATATATATACTTAGGATTAGAATTGCTGGATCATATGACAACTCTATGCTTAACTCTTTGAAGAAGTGCCAAGCTCTTTTCCCCAGTGGCTGCCCCATTTTACTTTCCCACCAGCAATAGATGAGGGTTCCAATTTCTCCACATTCTCAGCATTACTTGTTGCTTTCCATTTTTCTGAGTATGGTCATTCAAGTGAGTGTGATTTGATACCTTCTTTTGGTTTAGGTTAGCATTTCCTAGTGACTGATGATGTGGAACATCTTTTCATATGCTTGTTGGCCATTTTTATATCTTTGGGGAAATTTTTCAAATCCTTTGCCAAGTTTTAAATTAGAGTACTTACCTTTTATTGTTGAGTTGTAAGACTTCTTTATAAATTCTGTCTTTCCCTTATTGTTTTCCTTTCTGGAATGTCAGCTTTTTAAAGGTAGAGATCCTTGTTTGTTGTATTCACTGCTATATCCACGTCTGACAGTAACTATTTGTTGAATAAGTGAATGGTCATCTTTGGCCTTCTGTTCTTAAGAACGAGGCACTAAGATGCCGGCTGGAAGTTCTCTGTACACGGTGGTCTTGTCCCTGGTAGTTTTCATGCTGACTATTCAGCTAATGACTGTTGGGGGATTCTCCGAGACCAGCATCTGCCTTCGGGGGATCTTTCCTTTCCTGCAGAGAAGAACCCCCCACTTCCTTCCTTATGGGAACACTGGGGTTTTAGGCTGGCCGGAGTGGAAGCACAGCAACACATCCGTGGCTTTTGGTATTCTGGAAGATGAGAAAAGGAAGAGGGTGTGGTGGGTGGGGTCCCGCTTCTGACATGCAGACCGCCGTTCGGTGAGCTAATTTCTGCTCCACAGTGCAAGTCACCTGTGACGGGTATCCTGTCTCTTGTCCTGTTCACTTTCGCCAGAGAGTTATCCTCTGGTCTCCTGAGCGGTGGTGGGAACTTAGATATTCATCGTCTTTCTCACCTCCCCTCCATTCAGGCCCGGTTTCCCAGATGAATGGAGCCCAGAAGTCCTGGGTCTTGAGGGCTCCAGGGAAGAATCTGCCCTCTTTTTTCTGTTACCTACCTCTGTAGGCCCCGGATGTGCACCATGTTAAATCTCTCAACGGAGGCATTTTCTTCTTTTGTTCTTTTTGTCCTTGAAGGTTAATATACCTTTTATATTGATGGACTGTGAATTTTGAGTAGGCTTGAGAGGGGAAGGACATAAAAACATATAGTGTGCTGTTATTAACTGAAATCTCTGTGGTTGTTACTGTCAGGTTTAGTTTTGTATTTAGATGTTTGCTTGGGGTGTCCTGTCTCCCCCAGCCCTTGAGTATAGGCATTCCATCGTATGCTTATTTGTGCTCGCAGAGCCTTGCAAAGATTAACTGTTGGTTTGGTTGGCTGCTAGTGAGACAGTGGCAAGAGCATATTGTCTGCTTGGCCTTGGTTTCTTCTCATTTCATTTCAGTGTCTAAACTGCTTTTTCAAAAACCAAATTAAAATTGAAATCATGGCTGATAATAATTCTCTTTTTTTTGAAATAAACCTTTAAAAATGTTGAAATTGAATTGCTCGTTTGCTAATCTGATTTTTAGGAATGAGAGAACAAAGCGCTAGGAGTACCTTTAAATGACTCACAATTACTCACACAAATACATGTGAACTTGGGTGTGCAATTAGGCAGCTCATCACGTTGCAGATGCAGTTACACGCCTAAGTGCATGGCCACTCCCTCGGCTCACCCAGCTGCCTCTCTTGTGATCGGTTATTATTAAGCCCCAGCTGTCAGAATTTGAAAGTACATGCTGGTGCTCGTGGTGCCTTTCAACCAATAAGGGAGGAAAAGTTTGAAAGGAAATTTTCCTTTGGATGTATGAACAGTTGGTCTTAGTTGGCAAAATCCCATTCTGCCACTAGAGATACAGGCTATGCAATGAGAAAAATTAATAATCATAATGGTGGTCAGTGATGTTTACAGTATAACATACCTTCATTATCTCTGGTCTGCAATTCTGAAATCCAAAAAGCCCTGGCATTTTTTTAATAATTCACTGGTGGGAAAACCTGACTTGGCTTGCTTCATTGAGCCTCAAACCTGCCATGTGATGATGAAGTTCTTTTCCATCTTTATTTATCTCCAATCACTGGTGTGAATATGTGTAGGATTTTGCCGCGGAGATAGTAACATGTTTGAATATGGACCACTGACCCAGACCTCACCGAAGATTTTATGCAGTGTGCATACTATATTACCTTTATAAAATTCATAAAAAATCTGAATTTGAAGTTCTTTCTGGGCCCAGTAGTTTCTGATAAAGAATTATGGCTTCATAGTAAGAATAACAGATTTCTGATTAGATGTGACTTAAAATTCTTCAGGGGGATGAAACTCCCTCCCTACCTCTTAGCGTTTGGTTTGCTACTGCAGTGATTACTTTTGCTGCTCTTGATACTGTTTTTATTATTGCTCTAGTTCCAGAAGCAGATATTTATGTCTACTTAAAAATGTCCTGGAAACAGTTCTGTAACAGAATAATAGATAATTTACTTGGTTGCTAGATAGCAGAATTATTTTATATTCACAGTGTCCATTATTGCTTGTAAGTGTAGTTCTTATCTATTCAGTGGTGTCATTATAATGTCGAGTTTAAATTGAGTTTCAAGGATTAAAGGAGTATAAGATCACTAAAAGGTAAATTGATAATTCTTCTAACTAAGCATCTCCTGTATAATTAATGAGTAAAATATACATTAATTTTGCTAGCATTGAATTCTAAATATTTAGTATGGCAATTTTTACTGAATACATAATGATAACCTCTTCGGATTTTTCAAGGCCTAGCACAGATGTCTCCTTAAAAGCTATTTTGGCTGCCCGGCGCCATTTTAAAATCTCTCTGCCGTGACACTAATCATATTTATATTGTACTTCCTTGTTTTCCAAACTTGTTTTCCATATATTTGACATTTGGCACTTAGCTTTTGGTAAAAGCTCAGTTAACCTTTTGAATGAATGAATGAAGCTGAGGAAATTAAGAATTGTCTAGTCCATCCACAGAAGTATCGTTATATGTGAAACTTTTTTGCTGTTGGGTTACATTTTGCTACTTGTTTTTATAAAGTGGAACATAATAAGCCTGGAACTCAGTAAATACTTGATGAATAAAAATTGAATTAATATCTACTTCCTGACATTTAATGGAGCTAGTTTTACTCCTTGAACTTAATGGAATATACTTAAGTCATTTTTCCATGTGATGACGTGCTCTCTTACACTGTGATGGTTCTTTCTCCAGTTATCATTAAGAGATACCCTAATGCACACTATGCTGCAGCGCATTCTGAAAATTTTGTAAGAGAATATTTTTAAAAGTCAACTGTTTGTACTTGGATACATCATATACTTCTTTGTGTGCTAATAACAGTTGAAGTTTCCCAGCTTATAAGCCCATTTTAGTTCAAAGTTGCTTACTCTCTCTTGATAGGGTTCTATGAAATGGAGTAATTAAGAATTTTCTTAGTTGCTCAAGTTTTTTTAAGTCATTAAAAATTCAAGGTAATAATTTCAGGGAAATACAAATCAAAACTACAATGAGATAGTACCTCACACCTGTCAGAATGGCTAAAATCAACAACACGGAAAACAACAGGTGTTGTCAAGGATGCGGAGAAAGGGGAACGCTCTTACACACTGGTGGGAATGCAAGCCAGTGCGGTCACTCCAGAGAACAGTGTGGAGGTGCCTCAAACAGTTAAAAATAGAACTACCCTGGGATCCAGCAACTGCACTGCTAGTTATTTACCCAAAGGATTCAAAAATACTGATTTGAAGGGACACATGCACCCCGATGTTTATAGCAGCATTACCAACAATAGCCAAATTATGGAAACCGCCCAAGTGTCTATTGACTGATGATGAATGGATAAAGAAGGTGTGGAGTATATATATTTACAATGGAATATCATTACTTAGCCATCAAAAAGAATGAATCTTGCCATTTGCAACAATGTGGATGAGCTAGAGTGTATTATGGGAAGCAAAATGTCAGTCACCTTAAGATTTCACTCGTCTGGAATTTAAGAAACAAAACAGGTGAACACGGGGCGGGGGAAAGAGGCAAACCAAGAAACACTCTTAACTGTAGAGAAAAGACTGATGGTTAGGGGCAGGCGGGCTGGACGGGGCTGGGGTTAAGGAGCAAGGGCCCTTGTTGTGCTTGTTGTGATGAGCACGGGGGGTGTATGGAAGTGTTGAATTACTGTACTGTACACCTGAAACCAATATTACACGCAGCGCACTGGAATTTAAATAAAAACTTGAAGTAAACAAAAAAGATGATAATTTTAATTGCTGTTTTATGTTATCGGTTATTTTCTTATATTAATGGTTGGAAGATAATGAGATTATTTGGTTGTGTTCAGTAGCATTATAAGTAATGGAAGAAATGATGAGATTTATACCGACTTAGTGGTTTGCTTCTTTGTCTCTGATCATATGAATCATATATTGTTGTTGCTATTTTAACTACCCTTGATCTGTTAAAAACCATCCCTTTAGTAAATCCTCAGTCTTCATCTCTGCCCCAGGCCAACTCTGGCTGTGGCAAAGTGGAAGTTTCAAAAGTCGAGCGGTGGGAGGGCTACCTTCTGTGGACTCCAGAAGAATTTTCTCCCCGCTCTGTCATTTCTGTCCACTACCGGAATATACGGGAACTTTGGGTCTTAAAAGTAAGCCTGTAAAAGTAACATCGTAAAGGTAGTTTGTAACCATAGAGGCAGATGATCTCAGGCACATAGCATGTATTTTCATGTACTTTAACATCGGTTCTTCTCAAAGGGATTAGAGCAAGCAGATACTTGGCTGCATTGGAGTTGAGGCCTTCCCCGGGCAACGTGAGAAGGATTCTTTACCATTTGGGAGGACCACGTATTTCCGGCTAGATTGGTTGGTACGATGGTCACTGAAGTTGCTGAGGGGCCGCAGGAACCCTCCGTAGCAGTTGGTTGATTCAGTTTCCAGTTCGCTGCTGTGCTGACCTGTGACTTTAGGAAATTCTTATAAATCAAAAGTAGAAGTTCATTAATAGGTAATAGACGTTTAAAACAGAAGAATCTCCACTACTTTTCTGAAACAAAAAAAAAAACCTCTTAAGGTACATAAAAATGTAGATAAAGGAACAATACTCAGTTGTGGCTGAGGTACAGAAATAGCAATATAATGACAATACAGAAAACCTAGAAGCTTCTGACATAGTGAGAGTACTCCTGTGGTCAGAAAGGAGGCTTTCTTCAAGTTGTAAAGCCTGAAATTTAGGAAGTAAATTAACATATTTTTAAGGACTAATTGAAGGTTTAACATATTTTATGAGTGAGGACAACAAGGACTTTTTACACATTAATTAACCTTGTGGTCATTATGAGGACCTCAGAGAACTGTGCGTGGGGTTACGCCCTCCTTCCTGGCTAAGCTGACCACTGCTTTTGCAACCTAATGGTAGCCCTTTGAGGAAAGCTGGGATGTAGATAAAACCTGCAGTTTAATGCCAGTTAAATCAGTAATTTCAACTTTGTTATGGTTGTTCTGATGTTTCTTTTTCTTTTTTCCCCCCTGAAGAGGAACTAGGGAAATGTGATTAATAAACTCAACCCACTAGATTTCATTTTGTTTTTGATGGAAATATTTCCTCCTATAAAATTTAATGGCCATGAATTTGATTGCAGAGTTTATTTACCGTAACCAGACCTGCCCCAAGAGGCAGTTTAAAACAATTCCATTAGAATCCAGTTAACTAATCAAGATGAATGTTGTAGAACATTATAAAAAAGGACTTTTGTGAAAGTCAGTTCACATCTGGCCTGATATTTTGATATTCCTTCTCTTCACCCCCCCCAAGAAAAGTCAGTAAACACAGTATAATCTTCTTATTGTCTTTGAGACCTGTGGTTTATCACTGATTGAAGGCTTTTAAAAGTGAAACTGCCTCATTATGAAGTCTTTTGGTCACCATTGCCCCCTTGTCTAGGAGGTAGAATGGTCTTTCACCAAAAAGTGTTCTCATATCCAGTAGTTTTATGGTGAAGTATTGGAGTGTTTTTATCTGAGTAAGGAAAATTAAACAATTTCAAAAATACTTTTGCCAAACAGGACCCCTTAAGTCTTAGTACTCTGCGCGCATGGAATTCCTGAATGCACGCATACATCATGTACCAGTAGAGGTATTTGTGAAATGTACTGAAAGCACACTACTTGGCAGGTGATGTTCTAGGTACTGGAGATTCAGCATTTAGAACAGATGCAGTTCCTACCCTCCCACGAGGACAGGCTCTTGGATATTATATTCCAGAAAGATGACCACAAGTGTACTTACGTTCTGCTTAGAAGAAGAGAAGGTTTCTGCCTCAGGTCCTACTCCAGCATGTGGCAGAGCTTTGCGTTTGCTTTATGACTGAGGGGAAGTTGTGAGTGCCCGAGCTGTCGCTCTCTGTGATTTTCCCCGCTGGCTCATGAGTTCACTCCAACCCGAAGTCCCTCCGTATGTGATTTTCGGTGTCCCTGCTATTTGTTCCTGGCCTCGCCCGTCTCGGTACAATCTCCGTCTCTGGATGTACACGGCTGAGTGGGTGTGTGCATGTGCTCTGCTAGATTTCTTGTCCCAGTGAGATTTTAAACTCCTTCAGGGAAATCATGGTCAGTGACTTTGGTTTCATGCAGTGCTTTAGATGTAGTAGCATTTATTAGTATTCGTTGACGTCAAGCTACTTTCCTAAAATTGCTTAAATCATAGCAGTTTCTTTAAAAAGTATTCTACATTGAATTTTTTTTTTAATGCCTTGCATTTCTTTAAGGTTTGTCTTTCATGGTTAGAGTCAAACCACTTGGTGCATCAAAACCTTTACTTTAAAAAAAATTGCATAGATGATGCCAATATGAAACTTCTTGCTAGGACTCCTTTTACGCTCATTAAGCATGGTTTTTCATGTTCACAAGTGCCATAGCCTTTGGGGTGGGGCGGATCACCCTTTCTAGTCAGGCGCAATAATACTGCTTTAGTTTGGCCATGTCTGACATTTACCTGGTTTTGACTGGAGGTGGTATCAGACCCTGTTTTTCTTTGTTACAACTCTCTCCCTCCCACCTTTCCTTCCCCAAAAAGTTTAAGCTAGATTTAATCATTTCCATTATGATTTTTGTTTTTCTCCTGTTTGATTACTATCACAATAGACAGGGCAGTAGTCATGGGAAGTTCCATTTTGTCAGAGCCCAGGGTTGTTCCTTGTGAAAGCCTGCAGCTCAGTGAGGCTTTCAGCCGCAGGGCCTTCCCGCTAAGCAGCGGTGCTTCCTTTGGATAAGCTTTGACCTTGGTGGGTGAGGCACCGTGCTGGGAGAGATGTGTATCCACAGCAAAAAAGTAAAAAGCAGTCACGGTATGTTATGGAAGTAGGATTACAGAAGGAACTATTCCTATTTTAGGAGTTATAAATTCTGTTCAACTTTTATTTCTCCCTAACTTGTGGGTCTTGGCGACCTTTTAGGTTAAGTCTGACGGATTCTATATACAGAATTTTAGTTTTTAATGAGTTAAGTGAAGTGGACCACACGTGAACAAATATGATTATCAAGTACTTAGTTGAGAACCCCTAAAAAGAGGGTAATTCTCATTTTAGCCTTCCGTTTGAAAACGGCAAACTTAAAAAAATCTTTCATACCAAATATGCTTTGTAGATTTTAGTAATCTTTCGAATAAAAGAGGTGATAGATAAGTGGATGTTATTTTTTTGTATTTTGATAGTGCTAATATAAAATCTTTTGAATAAAAGAGGTGATAGATAAATGGATGTTATTTTTTTGTTTTTTGATAGTGCTAATATAAAAATATTCGTTAATATCTTTACATTCCAGACAGATTTTTCCTTTACAGGCCTAAATTTTTCCTACTTTATTTTCTTCCATTATATACTTGTTGATTATGCATATTGCAGTTATTTTTCAATACTTCTGATAGGAACAAGGATTTTTAAATTTTATTTAAGAAAATCTGGTGTAAAATAACTCTTAGTTGGTGTGGTGAGAATGTACATGTGCTAACCTTTTGATCAACACTGGTAGGTTTTGGGTCCTGCTCCCAGGTGGTGTTCGTTCCTGGACAACTTGACAGAAGAATTAGAAGAGAATCCTGAAAGCACGGTTTATGACGATTACAAATTTGTCACAAAGAAAGACCTTGAAAATTTAGGTAAAAAAAATTATGATAAAATTTTTAAAAAATTATTCGGGGGGGTGAGTTTTGAATGTACGAGGTAGTAGAGTCACATTTATCTGATTTTCCAAATCTTCTCTTTCTGCCAAATCAGATATTAAACTTGCTATGTATATTGTCAGGTTTGTAATCTCTGCTTGGAGAAAGGTTGAGAGAAAGGCAACCTACTGAAGCTTCTTTGTGTTTTAAACGAGGAATGATTTTCTTCAGCACGCTAGCTATGCGTAGAAAAAATGTCAGCAAGGTGGTGATTTTCTTCAAGTCCTGTTTGAGTATGAGGTTTTGGAAAATATCTCAGAGACTGCACATAAATGACTTCTGGCTCCCTTTTAAGTTTGCTTGTAGAAGACCCCATCCAAAACTTGGGAACCCGATTGAATCCTCAGATATGTAGAACCTTACAGTTACTTTAGGCTTAAAGGTCACAGACCCAAGAAATGCCTTTTACCAGCAGCCAGCATTGTGGGGCTTATCATGTGCCAGGTAAGATTCTGGATGTTTACATGCAACTCTTGATCCTCCCCACTCCACGGAGTGGATATGGGTATGACGCCATCTTATAGATAAGGAGACGGAGGCACTGGAAGGTGAAACTAGCTTGCCAGAGGCTTCAGTCATGAACATGAGGGTTGGGGTTTACGCCTAGAGCGTTACGCGCTTCACCTCAGCCACACCAACCCGTCGGAAGAGTGCGTGTGTCTCAGGTGACGGGTGCTACTTCATAGGATAAGGAGGGGAGATTTTGCTGGTCTAGTTCTGTCACTGGAGAAAGGCTGCACAGAAAACGATGGAGAGTGGGCAAACCTCGAGGACCCCTGCTCCACGAGTCTAGGCAACTTAGTTGTCTGTGGGACAGATAGACGTACGGCAGCAGTTAAATGTTACAAGAAAATAGAATCATGTCATAAATAAACCGAGAGGTTTTTGAACTTTATTTCATAGCACAGCTAATCTAGGCAGAATTCATTTTCTACCATTTACCACCAAAACAACTCTTTACATTTTGATGTTTAAAGAGAAAAGACTTGTAGTCTTAGCCTTTTAAAAATGATGCCGGGATAAAATATGGTAAAGTAGGATCTTCCTACTGATGTGCCTTCCTAAATATCCCCAGTGTAACTTTTACACTATGCTGTGTCACACTCACCTCCATTCTTAAATCGGAGGGAAAAAGTCATTGCTGTTTTGCAAAGTTTTTTAAAACTACTGTGTTTAGTTCATTTTCGGGTGCTTGTTTAGTCTCTTTTACTATTGTCATTTTGGGTACTTGTTTAGTCTCTTTTACTGTGTTTATTTTGGGTGAGGAAGGCAGTTATAAAGCATGGTATTTCCCAAAACATGTTTCATGGAATATTGTGCTGGAATGTTGGACGAAGTGCACCATGGCTAACACCATGGCCATCAGAGGGAGACTGACGGGTGCGTGCCCCACATCTTCTGCTTAGTATCTGCATGACTTGACCAGTTTACTGAACCTCATTAAGCCTTGGTTTTCTCATCTATAAAATGAGAATGATAATGGGAAAGAACATGCCCTTCTTTACATTATTGTAATAGCATGCTTTGTGTTTGGAAATTATGGGAGATAATCCCCCCCCCCCCCCCGCCCAGCTGTTCCTACCTGGTGGTATAAAGTTGGCAAGTCACTGTTGATGTCAGGATTATTTTTCAATTTGAACTGGTTCACAGAATCCAAACATCTGAGAACCACTAGCATAAAGAATCCTTTGCCAGTCTTTTATAGTTCACAAAGACTTTTTCATCATTTTTATGCTTAATGACATTTAAAATAAATAAGGGTGACACTGCTTAACGTGGATTAAATTTCCTCCATAGTTGGTGAAGATTAGTGGTTCTCATCCTTACAGTTTTACTCCAAAGTGAAATCTTATAATCAGAAGTGAAATCTTAACTATAATCTTACTATAATATAAGAAAAAATGGTTTAATTTTCATCAAGATTTCATAAGGATCTGCCTTCTTCTGATTAACTCCCTCCAGGGCTCACGCACCTCATCGGATCACCTTTCCTCCGGGCATATATGCATGGATTTTTCATGGATATAAGACTCTATCACAAGGTAAGTAGACTACACTTATTTTAGGTGATTAATGAGCCATTTCTTCTCTATTTACTTGCATTTTGCAGAACATGCTTATGATTTGTAAGAGAGCTGCCTCTTCTTTGGCAGAATAGTCATGGTGTTGACGAAACATGCTATTAAATATGACTTTTATTTTTGAACTTTTTTTCCACTTTGAAAAGGTGAAATTGATGGTAAATCCATTTGCTTATGAAGAATACAGGAAAGATAAGATCCGACAGAAAATAGAAGAAACCCGCGCACAGAGAGTCCAATTAAAGGTAGATATTGTGCTCTACTCACTATTGAGTTTACCAGAAAAGTACTACATTTTCACTTTGTGTGTTATTCCAAAGAAACCTGCCATCTGCTTCTTCGTTGCCCCCCTCCCTTTTTTTTTAAGATTTTATTTATTTGAGAGGGAGAGAAAGCACGAGCAGGGGGAGTGGCAGGGGGAGAAGCAGGCTCCCCGCGGAGCAGGGAGCCCGATGTGGGACTCGATCCCGGGACCCTGGGATCATGACCTGAGCCGAAGGTAGACACTTAACCGACTGAGCCACCCAGGCGCCCTCGTTTTCCCATTTTTAGTTTACATCTTCTCCTAATAGTTTTGATCTATTTTATTGGTCATGAGGGCGGATACTCTTTACAGTTTGAACATGATGGATTCTATGGCAGTGATATTATGGGAAATAATGCCAGAGGGACTGGTATCATCAGCCCTTCCAGGAGAATGTGACGGAATTCTCAGATGGGTTTTCAGTGTTTGGAGTGTTGAGGCTTTGATAATCCCCATTTCTTTCTGACATTTGGCAGTATCTGAGGCTATCTGGTTGGGTCATGGTCATCAGACTACATCAGGGTCCAGACAGGAATCAGATCACCTAGTTCTGTGAATAGAATTTAATGTAAAGAATGTTAGAGAACTGAGGCAGAAACCGTAAGGATAGCGCCTGGAGAGGTGTGGCTGCAGGAAGCAGCCTCAGGGCTGGGGGGCGGGGAGGAGGCGGTGCTGCTGAGACCCCGGCCTGTGAGGAGGCTGCAGCCAGTGCTGGCGCGCTCTTTCCCTGAGAGTGTCAGAAAACGGCCCGCTGGAGTCCCGCCCTCTGCTGGAACCACCTGCTTGCTGCCCGGGTGAAGAGCTGTGGCCTCGCGCTGCCCGCCCAACAGCAGACAGACAGGGAAGCCCAGCCCCCTCTGCCTCCCGATCTCGCTGGCAGCCCCACTGGGTTATGGTTCACCACCAGGTGACACACTCTTTTCTAACTGGGCATTGGCAATAAATAAATACACACATACATAAATACATACGTCTACCCATATATACGTAAGTATGCATCTGTACACACACACTCAGTACCAAAGACTGTTTCCCTTATTGCAGATTATTTGTGAAGTTTTCTAGGAGTGTTGAATGTGCGTGTGTTGGCAAGGGGGAGACTAGGATGTGTAGAGTACTTTTGTCCCATTCTTTGCATTACTTGTCAAAGTTGTATTTTACAATGGAACATAAAGCACTGAGTGGAAAAGGACAATAAAGAGCTCACAACTTTTTCCTGAGAGTTGTCAGACTCACATCTAGAATTCCCCTTAGAAATTTGCTGTTTCAGGAGCAGCGAATAGTGCATTTAGCATTATTAGTAGCGTTTCAGGGGTTCCCTGAACCCCAGCCAGAGGCTGCAATAGCAGGCCTGCTGGCTTCCAGTTCATCAGCGAGGGGCCTGGCCCTCTGAGGCCGACGTCGGCCGAACACAGCTTCTCCCAGCTCGCTCCTCAGTATGCCGGGAAAGACGCCGGGTGAGGGCAAGTACTCCCAGCTGATAACGCCACGTGTGTCCACATTGTTTCGTCCTCTGGGGATAATGAAATTTTAAAAAGAATTGGAGGGGCGCCTGGGTGGCTCAGTTAGTTAAGTTTCTGACTCTTGATCCCAGCTTGGGTCTTGATCTCAGAGTGTTGAGTTTGGGCGCCACATTAGGCTCCACGCTGGGCATGGGGCCCACTTAAAAAATAAATAAGAAGTTTCCTGTTTGTGAAATTATACTCCTTACAGAACTGTTAACTTTTAGAGCTAAAATGTAGGTATTTAATACACCTTTTTTTTTTCTTCTGCTAGAAATTGCCCAAAGTTAACAAAGAACTAGCACTTAAATTAATTGAGGAAGAGGAGGAAAGGCAAAAATCTACCTGGAAAAAGAAAGTTAAGGTAAGATTTTATAAGGCAATGAAGACATACATAAATTGTTCCTATATTTTCTTAGTAGTAACTTTTAATTATGTTTTTTCTTTCTTCCTGAAAAATACGTGTAGCTTTTTTCACCCCTGCTTATGGGATAGTGTATGCTCAGTATGGGAAGTTTGGAAAAATAGAAAAGAACATAAAGAGTGTCATTTATATAATTCTACCTAGAGAAGGGCATCATTAATATGTTAGTGAATTTCCTTCCTGTCTTATTTCTCTTAAAATTATAAGCTGTAATAGATAATATAAGATGTTTATCTTGGTTGCATAAAGTAACACAAGTGGTTTCCCATTTCATTAAAAATTCTTCATAAATACTTTTGAGAGCTGCATATACTCTTAAGGATGTATAATTTATTTAATCCTTTTATTGTTAAATATTTAAATTGCTTGTTGTTTTTCTTTGTTCTGACTAGATCTGTTTATAATTCCAGAATTAATTAATTTTTATTTAGACTTGGCGTTATCAGGAGCATGCACGCTTATGTGTAACTGCTTCTTACCTTCCTTTACTAATGTGAATATGGATGAAGATCAGTCATGAAATAAATAAGGGTTAGTGTTTCATGTCGCTGATATTATCAAGACAGGGGGAGATTTTTCTAGTTTTCCCACATATGTGAGGACTTCTCATCATCTGCTTAGACGAGCAGGCAGGCAGATCACTCAAGCTTGGCTCTTTGCTAGAATGAGTTATAAAGATCCGATCTCTCAGGAGCCCGCGGGCCCCGGCTCTGCGTGAAGGGCCTGACCTTGGAACTTCGGGCCAGCTGTGTTATGCTCGAAGGAGATTTTTGTTTGCTTGTTTATTCTTCTCTGTTCTCTTGCTGGTTTCTAACCAGGTAAGTGAATGGGACACAAGCCAGCTCTTTGTGTGTTTTTGTTCCACCACTCCCTTCCCTGATGCCAGTGGACTTCAGCTGAAGGCTCTTGTTTCTCACTAGCTTCTTGCTTCGTGATCTCGGGCTTTACCGGGGCAGGGTTTTTTCTTCTATCACATGCAAAGATAGGAGAAGAGAGAGGGTGTTCTTGGAATGCTGTGATTTCTAAGTGGAGTACACACCACTCACTTCCTCTCCTCTGCCTCCTCGTCCTGGGAGCATCTTCCCATCCTGGCCTAGTAGGTTTTTTAAATATGTTATTTAAATCTTGATTTTTTAGAAGCCTCTCTTAAGTAAATCCATAGATGACTTTTGTTTCCATTTTCCTTATGTGACTAATACACCAGCATTGAAACAATTACTTAAACTTACTATAGACATGTATATCCACGTGCTGTGTCTATGGCCCCTCCTAATTAATTCACATCAGGGCATTAAGTGTGTGCGTGGATCTTAAAGTGCTTGAAATGGAAGTGCTTCCTCCTGTGTTGACTCTCTCCTCAGAGTATTCACCTTGATTTTCTTGTTAGCCCAGCCTGAGGATGATTTAGGGAGGTAACTTTTCAACTTCATCATGTCGTTTTACAAGCTAAATGGAAGTGATCTTTGGATTACGTGCCCGAAAGCTTCAGGAGGAAGAGTGTGGGCCTGATGGAGGATGGAGATGTATGCATTCCTATCTATGTTTTATGCTTATGAGTCCTTATCTATAATGGTACATATCTTAATATTACAGAGAGTAAGACACTTAGATTGTAACTTCAGTACTTGTGCAGTATGGCATAGTCAGTTTAGGAGTCTTTTAAAAGGCCCTGGTGATTATGAAGATGTGGGAAAAGTATCCTGCCCTCACCTCGCACCCCCTTTCTTTTGCAGACTTTCATTGGGGTTGGGGACAGCCAGAGAAGGTTTCTAACACAGATGGTCCTCCCTGGGGTGGACCCTGGGGGGTCTAACCCAGGTCCTCCCTGGGGTGGACCTCCCATGGGGTGCAGGCGAGTAAAAATGACTGTGTGAGCTGAAAACACATAAAGCGATCTTATTAATAGTCAGTGGGAAAAGTCATGATTGTGCATTTGAAAATTTTTGTCAGAATGTTGATAGGGTCATCCTGTCAAGAATCCTCCGTTGGGCTATGTCCTGCTTCTACTGCAGTACCAGGAGGAACAACCTTCAAAATTCTTACCTTCTTTCATCAAGCAGCGTTGTCTCTCTGGCTCCTGGAAGCTGGAAGTCCTCTTTTTGTAAAAGCTACATCCCCTGATAAAACTCTGCTACAAAGTGGTACTTGTAAAATGTGCCCCTGATTTGCTTTTTGGTGGCTCGCTGACCCAATTCCGGGCCTATCATCAGAGCTCGGTTTCTTTCTGGAAATACTTAGAAGTTTTTTAGAAATCTCAGGCTGTTATTAGACAAAGTTTATATGATTTGATGTTTAACGTGGTTATCTAATTAAAATGAAGACCTTAAAAACCACTCATGAATTAAGGAAAGAACCCCTCATAATGTAAAGAATACTTGAAAGAATTGTTCCATCTATCAGCAGTTCGTTAGTCTTGCCTTTGAACTCAGTTCTGCGAACCCTCAAGAGCTTTCATAGCTCTGATGACTTCTGATGTGAAAGCCAGTATGGTTTAGTTCTGCTTTGGCCCCAGCTGGAATTTCTTGGAGGCAGACAGTTAAATCTGTTCCCGAATATTGCTGCCACTGATAACATCGTTGAAGTGTAATAAGGTGTGTTCTGTTCCGTACTGATGCTGCGCCTGCAGTGCGAACGGACCCACTCTCTAATGTCAAGAAGCATTATCTGGACCTTATCCAAACTTAGACATTTGGTGGTGTTCATTCATTTTTGCACCGAATCCGTATTGCAACCCCCTGTGTGCATAGGCATCTTGGAGAGGCATGGCACCCTGGTGATTCCTTGGATTTGAAAGGGTTTGAGCCATTTTTCTTACAAGTGTCATTTCCTGGCTGTTGGCCTCTTCTACCAGTTTTTCACTGTTGCCTTGGAGTCTTGGATAAACGTCGTTCTCTTGGATTCTGCGGCAGCTCAGTCGTGTGTGGTCCTGCACGACATCTCCGGGCCGAGCGTACTCTCACCTGGGCGGTGCACGGGAGAGGTGCCTTAGCCTGCAGGTTTATTGGATACCATTAAGAGTATATTTTAAAGAGTAATTCATCTCTCTAGGGAAAAGATAGAGCCATGCATAGACACTGGGTTGGATCAGATCAGTTTTAACATGCCAAATATTTTTTTTAACGTTTTTTAGTACCAATTAAAGATTGTTTTTGGCTTTTATTACAGTTTTAAACACGTAGTTTTTAAAACTAAACGTTTCTCCAGGGTTTGTTAGGAACGTTGGCTGTCCCTCTGTCCTTCTCTCCGCGCCCCCCCCCATGTTCCCCCCCGTCTGCACCTGTCCGGAGACAAACACTTTGGCACTTTTAGCGGATTACTTTATTATAAAGCTCCAAGTCTCTTAATATTGCCCCTAATGCTCCTTCTTGGCTTTTAAATGTCAGGCCAGTTATCTTTCATCTTTTGATGACCTTCCTTCCTGGTAAGTTCTGCTGCAGCTTGGGACAGTCAGCACTCAGCACTCAGCTTTTTGGGACTGTGCGCATGCTCTTCCCATACCAGGCGGAGTCAGGTGGCCATCTGGGGTTATGTTTCCCGTCCAGCCTCCGTCTTCCATGGATTTAGTGGTTGGCTTTTTCTTTGTTTTCTATACGGTGATTACTGGTTAGCCCTCAGTCCTTTGCTGGTTGTCTAACTCTCATCTCAAGATGTTTATAGGAATATCAGTTGTTACGTTAACTTTTCTTTTCCTGACGGAGTCTCTTCTGATGTGTCGGCCTCTGTCCATTCTGGACTAGCCACCTCTGAGTGCTGGTCTACAGTCAGCATCCTGGGGATGCACTCCACCTCCGCCCTGTGTGGGATGCAGAATTAAAAGGACCTTTAGTTTTCTGAAGGAATATGTTTCCAACCCAGACAAGCAGGCAGTCAGTGTAAGGGTATGGTGAAGAGATTTTCAAACGTGTAGGTTCTCAGCAACAACCACACATTACATTTATGTGCTTATTTTCCTCAGGAAGTTCCTTAGGATTTTCTCCTCCAAAATAAGAGAGTAAGGCAAGGGAGAGGAGGCGTCCAAGGAAGCCCCCCACGGATGGCTGTGGGCTGGTCTTCCCTCCATTAACCCACCCCACAGTACCCGCCACCGTGTAGGCCCGTTCAGTCCAGACACAGGCTCTTCAGTGCTGGGGGATTTCCTTGGGGGAAAAGAAATGTTTAAGTAGTTTTCCTCTGCTGTGATCTCAGATCATTTGTTTATATTTAGGAGTGAAGGACCTACAAAAGCTTAGTGGAAACTCCGAGGTGGGGAGACAGGATTCACCACTCACTCTGTGGTGACCTAGCCAAACTCTTTATTTGGGGAAGCTCCAAATAGCAGTATCTCTTCGGCCTTTCTCTTAGCTGGTCAGATTCTCCTGTTTGGAGGGTGATGGCCTGGCTCCCAGCGTTCTGAGAACCTTCGTCAGGAGGGCTTGGGGTGTGGGGGCGGGGCGGCATTGCAGCCCCTTTGTGCCACATGCTTCCCTAGCCCTCAGGGTGCTGCTGCCCCTGCAGGCACCCCTTCCCCTCCAGGGACGGCGCCTCTCCTGGGACAGGGAGGGTTGAGGCCTGCCTTTCATCTTCCCAGAATCACTGCTCCGTTTCTTTTTGTTTTCCTTATCCTTAAGGGTCGTGTCTTCTTTAAGCCCATTTTCTATTGCTTTCCTGGGGTTTTAGCAGATATTAGAAGGAGTTGCTTATGTTCAGACTACCGTCTTTACGCAGAAGTCTGCACCACAGACATCACAGTGTTAATTTCATAGACAGCATTGAAGGAATGGACTTGTTTCAAATGTTAAGCCTTCCTCGTAGGTGACTATGTCGGGACAGAATATCCATAGTAAGCATCCTACTCAAATCTACAGGTAATACTTCTTTGAAGTAGGGCTGTGGTAGGAATAGTGCTTTGAGATGTTTTTCAAATTTGAATGGCAGGTGTTTAGCATATGTGCATGTGTGCTTCTAGGGTAGAGAGCTAGCCAGACACTTACAAACTGCTGTAGAGCATCACTGACTACATCTGATCCTTCTCCTTTTGTTAAGTTAGCTGTGAAAACAAACAATTAGACTAGGAAAAATCTCCAAGAGAAGTATTTTTATAGCTAGGCCAGAAGAGTTATTATCTTATAGTTGTTCATCCAAAACATATTTGTCTTGAGGCAATACAATTGATTTGTTTAAAATTAAGAAAAAAACTTGAGAATACTAGCAGCATATTTTTTGTAACGTGTTTCTCTATTACTGAATGTGATTCTTTAATGACTACGCTAAGAATTTATACAATTTAGCCTCCTTCTCTCACGTGAGACCTGGCATGTTGTTCCCGGGCATCTAATAGTGTTCATCAGAATCCAGATGACCTTCTCCCTAAAGATCTAATTTCCTTAGAGCAGTTTTAGGTTCACAGCAGAACTTAGGGGAAGTCACAGTTCTCTCCCGTGTGCCCCCCGCGCCCACACGTGCACAGCCTATCCCCCTGTCCACATCCCCCACCAGAGGGGACATTGGTTAACTTGGTGAATCTATGCGGACACATCATACATCGTCATCGCCCAGAGTCCATAGTTTACATTAGGCTTGGTGTTGTACGTTCTGTAGGTTTGGACAAATGTATAATGACATGTATCCACCATTAGAATATCATACAGTATTTTCACTGCCCTAAAACTCGTCTGTGCTCTGCCTGTTCATCCTTCCCTCACCCTGGCCCTTGAGAACCACTGATCTTTGTACTCTCTCCGTAGTGTTGCCTTTTCCAGAATGCCATAGATCGTATGGGGGATCGTACGGACGAAGTCTTTTCAGATTGGCTTCTCTCACTTAGTAACATGCAGTTAAGGTTCCTCCATGTCTTTCCATGACTTCCTGGCTCATTTCTTTCTAGTGCAGAATCCTCTAGAGGTGTCTGAACATTGCCACGGCTTCTCCGTGCCCTTGCTGGAGGTCATCTTGGTTTTTTGGAACTTCTCATCCTCTGCTCCACCCCCTGCCTCTTTTTCTGATGCTCTTCAGTGATGGGGCCCAACTCCTGGTAGCACCAACTTTCCAGTCACTTACGCTGGACCTCATACTCTGCTTTTCACTCCCCCCTCCTGCCAGCTCCACTGTAGCTGCATCCATCAGTTCTAACGTAGAAGTGTTCCCGCCCTAAGTCAGGCCCTGGCTCTTCTTCCGGTTTCCTAAAGTGGCCCTGTAGTCTTCCTCATGCCTGGTTGCTCCCTCAGCAGTCCATCAGCTACCGTGCCGCTGAGGACTCGCACAGCAGAGTTCTTGTCACCCGAGAGCCCTGGAGCACACCTCGAGCTGTCCTGCTCACCCTTCTCTCCCGTAGGAGCCCCCCTCACCTGTAGCATAAAGGGCTCGGTGTTACAGGGTTGGTTTCCCTTACAGTCTGGCCTCATCAAAAAATGATTTTTCTGATTTTGTCATTCTTGTGTCATCAGACTGTTCACCACTCCTCAGTGGGCTGGAAATGCTCTTCAGCTTTCTGTCCGTTGACGACTATTCATCTGTCCTCCCAAATGCCGCATCCCCCAGTGAGCCCTTCTGACGTGTCTCTTGTTGGAGTTACTTTTTACCTTTGCTCTTAGAGCACTTTCAGCTTTGCTTAGCATCCTTCATACAGTGCCTTGGAGCCTCCAGGCTTTTGTTTCAGTTTTTGGTTTTTTTCTTTTTCTTTTTCTTTTTTTTTTTTTTAAAGATTTTATATATTTGACAGAGACACAGCGAGAGAGGGAACACAAGCAGGGGGAGTGGGAGAGGGAGAAGCGGGCTTCCCGCGGAGCAGGGAGCCCGACGCGGGGCTCGATCCCAGGACCCTGGGATCATGACCTGAGCCAAAGGCAGACGCTTAACGACTGAGCCACCCAGGCACCCCTTAGTTTTTGTGTTTTTCTTTCTCATTAGATTTGGAGCTAGCACCTTGGGATCAGGAACTAGATCTTATCTTTGTTTCTTCCTCGAACCCAAATCTGTCTTGGAAATGATATTTAATCAGGGAAGGCTTGTTCAGTGTATCTTAAATATATATTCAGTATGTCATAGAATTTTAGGTTAAGGGTTCATCAGATTTTAGGTACATGCCAGTAATAAACAGCCCAAGTTCCTTAATGTCTCATGACTTAATCAAATTTTTGTGTAGCTATATTCCAAGTACCACACTCAGAACTCCACTGCTTACAAAAAAACCACAGACAGGTTAGCCTCTCCAGCCCACGTTCAGGCTGTTTAATTTACAAACCCTGTGAAATAGGTTGATTTATCTGGTTTCCAAGCCTGTAGCAAATAAGAAACCATAGGAGAGCCCTGAGTATAGAAGATTGTCATCTGTTTATGTGAACAGCTAAGTTTATGATACACTCTAGAAAATGTTTTCAAAATGGTACAATTAAAAAGGAACTTAGTGTCAGCCCTGACCTCTTCAAATGGGTCTCATTATCAGTTTTATTGTCAGAAAGTTTACACTGTATCCTTCGTGAACAATTAAATGGCCGATGGAAAAAAATTGATGAGGCCATCCTATAGGAGATTGGAAGCTTCCCTTATGTTTCCAAATAACTCACTTAGAGTCAGAAAGCTTCCATCAGCAGCCCCCCCCCCCCGCCATGTTAATTCTTGCCTTATTATTGTTCTGTATTTCCTTTCCCAGTTTTGGAATATGAACTTGGAAAACTCACTAATTTTATTTCAGTGTAGTAGCTATGCTTAAAAAGCCATGTTTTAAAAATATATATTCCCTTGAAAAGTATTTTTTCATAAGAAATGTTAATTGAAGAAAACTCTTTCCAATGTATTAAGCATAAAGGTAAGCCAGAAAGGTTCAGTCTTCGCTCATGATGTGTAATGGTTAAGTAATATATATTGTCTGTGAAATAGATTAATAGCAAATGTTTGCAAGTAGGAGATAAAACCCAAGGGCAGTTAGAAAGAACTGGAAACTAGTTCTAAAGAAGTTTCCTAATAATTTAATGTTACGCCTTATACAGCTTATTAATTTATAATTGACCGAAATGTTTTTAGGCCATCTTTCTGGTCAGATTTTATTCATACTAACTTTAAATTCCTACATTCTTTTTGTCATAGAGCCTTCCTAATATTCTCACCGATGATCGATTTAAAGTTATGTTTGAGAACCCTGACTTCCAAGTAGACGAGGAGAGTGAAGAATTTAGGCTTTTGAATCCACTTGTTTCGAAAATAAGTGAAAAAAGGAAGAAGAAACTAAGACTCTTACAGCAACAGGAGCTTCATGAAAAAGTAACGTACTCCTTATCATTTTATATCTGCTGCTGTTTCTTGAATGTAAAGTTTTCTGTGTAAGTTAGAAGAGCCTTTGAGACACTTGAGGTGTAATTTGCTCGAGCTTCAGCTTGGAAGTAGATCTTAATTCGAGGCGTTTTCCCCCGATGCGTGCAATGTCACGTACTCCATGGATGACAGTTAGTTAGGAGAGAATAACAGGTCGGTGTTCGGTGGGGGAAAGGAGCTGCTTCTTACTATTTTTATTTTCAGGAAGAGGAGGAAGAACTGGAAGGAAAACCAAGTGATGCAGAAAGTTCTGAGAGCTCAGATGATGAGAAGGACTGGGTTGAAGAGGTCAGGAAGCAGCGCAGACTGCTCCAGCAGGAGGAAAAGGTGAAGCGGCAGGAGCGGCTCAGGGAGGACCAGCAGACAGTCCTCAAGCCCCAGTTTTATGAGATCAAAGCAGGCGAGGAATTCAGGAGCTTCAAAGATTCTGCCACCAAGCAGAAGCTGCTGAAGTGAGTAACCCTGCTCTCAGTGATGCTTCGCCGGGCTGCCGGGGCCTCGCTCTTCCTCGCGGCCACGTGGCCCTGAGCAGGACATTTTGCTCTTTGGAGTTAATGTGAGGGAAGCACCACAAGGCTGGAGGGAAAATACACTGGTCTTTATTATGATGACTTGTAATAACTTTCTGAGGTGGAGTTTACATACATTCCCACCCAGGGCCTGGCCCTGGGAGTATTGGCCAATATACGAAAGAACACTTTTATGCCGCACAGGTCACGTTCTTGTGTTGTCCTTGTTTCTTTCCCTCCATTGCCCTGACCTGCAGCTGCTGGTTTCATTCTGTGCCCTACAGTCAGCGCTTTTCTGTACAATGGTAATTAAGAGGCAACAGATTCTTTGCGTCTTAGCAAAAAGTTATTTTTCTTAATTAGAATTTCAGTCATGTTTATCCATATCTCAGCTTGCCTGATTTCTTGGTTATTTGGAAAATTTGCCAGAAATCTTAAGCCTTTTGCAGGAAAATTGAGAGATGAGAAAGAGTGATATTCTAGAATAGTCAAATACATAGAAAGTGGAATGGTGGTTACCCAGGGCTGGGCGAGGGGGAAAGGGGAGATGCCACTTAATGAGGTACAGTGTTTCAGTTTGGGATGAAGAAGTTCTGGAAATGGATAGTGGTGATGGTTGCACAGCAACGTGAATATATTTTACAACAATAAAGAAGTCAACGTTAAAAAAAATATTTGGGCAGTTTTTTCAGTTGTAGGTGGCTAAGTAAGGAACAAGTCAGGTCCTCAATTCCAGATTGTGTACCAGCCGTAGGTTATAGAAGTCTCTGCTCTGAGAATTCCTGGGCTGAGTATTAATGTGATAGATGGTCATGGTGGGGAATCTCGTGAGAAGAGCTGGAGGGTCTGGGGAGCCCAGGGGAGGAGGAGGAGGAGGGGGCCGGGCAGGGTGGATGAGGTATGAAGTTGGGGGCAGTACTGGTTCTGTACCGGCACTTCTCCAGCTCCCGGCTTCCTGTTTGGAAAATGGGGTTTTTCAGATGCAGGAAGTGGGGAAAGGGTAGAGAGGACATCGATGGATAGGCTGAATTGTTTCCGGAACGGAGATATGGCTGGTCCTCATCATCTCGCCAGCTTCTGGCCAGTATCTGGGATACCGAATGTTGAGTGAACCCTTCAACTTAGAATCCAGGAGCATATCAAAATTCTGGTTCTAACAACAAAAGATCTGGTGAACAAAGAATCTAGTAACAGGGTCGATATCTTTTGAAGATATCTTTACCACTTTTTTTTTTTTAATAACAACTTCCTTGAGATAATTTGCATAACATGCAGTTCACCTACTTAAAGTGTACGGTCCATTGGTTTCTAGTATATTCACAGTTATGCAGCTGTCACCACAATTGATTTTAGAACATTTTCATCTCTCCCAAATGAAGCCCCACGCCCCATTAGCATTCGCTGCCCTCTGCCCCCAGCCCACCCCATCCCCAGGCAACCACTAATCCACTTTCTATCTCTATGGATTTGCCTGTTCCGCCGTTTCATATTACTGGATCCATACACTATGTGGCATTTGGTCTGGCTTCCGTTACGTCATGTAATGCCTTCAGTGTTCGTCCGTGCCTTAGCATCTGTTGGCACTGCGTTCGTTTCTATTGCCAAAAACTATTCTGGTGTGTGGATAGACCCTGTTTCCTTCATTATTCACCAGTTGATGGACATGTGAATTGCTCCACATTTTGGTTATTATGAATAATGCCGTTAGGAACGTTTGTGTGGAAGACATGCTTCGTTTCTTCTGACTGTATACCTAGGAGTGGATTGGCCGTCATACGGTAGCATATACTTAACCTTTAGAGAAGCTGCCAAACTGTCTTCCAGAGAGGCTGCTCCATTTCACGTTCCCACCAGCAGTGCGAGCAGCCTCACCTTTTATGTACCTGTTAGTCTTGGATATTCAGCTTGGAGTCCTACTCAGAAGCAGAAGGAAGACTAGGTGTTTGTAGTCTTCTGATTCTGTGGAGTGAGTTTCTTTATTAGATTATCTGCTGATTTTGTGTTGCTTTGTTTACTTGACTACTGGCTCCTGAATCCGTACTAGACCCAAGTAGGTACTTGATAAGTTTTTGTGGAACTGAATCTCCTGTGCCTTGGCCACATGTCAGGCAACTTAGGAAGTTACCATTTCAAGGTCTGCTGAGAAAGAACCCTTTGGCTCCCAACCCATTGGCCAGGAAAACCTGCCAACAGTTGTCTTTAGGTAAGCATGGTAACACGGTGATTTGGGGGTGGGAGGCATGACTAAACTTTCTGACATTTTTGTTCTGCCTGTGGGTTGTAGCAGGACATTAGTAAGAAAAAACAAAAAGCATGGAAATTTAGTATTTAATGGATAAATAATAGCCAAGTTAATACACTACAATCAAACATTTTTACTAAGTTGAATTTTTTTTTGAGAAGAGGAACTATATGAGTGATAATACTTCATGAGCTTAAAAGGAGAGTCCTATTGCTTAAAGTAATAATCCTTTGTTATGAACAGCCTGCAATTTGCTGGCATTTTGGCACAACCTGCTTATTGAGTTCTAGTCTTGACTGGATTACTTTGGCAAACCCTGAACTTGCAGTATCTTTGTATTTAATGAAGCATTGAACCATTATCCTTCAGAGAACCAAAGTGATGCCTTCTGCTTATTCTTTTGACTTACCACAAGGCAGTCAATAAAACACATCATCAAAACTGAGTGTATTATGTTTTAAAGGTTCACTTGGACTTGCCCAACTTTAAAACTTTTTCTGCAAAAGGAAAAGTGAACTACGAATCCTAACTCAATACTTGAAGGAGTCCTCCTGTTTGCTTGGCGTAGTAACATGGCGTCAGACAAATACATATGTCTGTCAACACATGTTTATATGCCTTACAGTGTGCCGTGCTTTGTGAGTTTATTCAACCACCTATTGGCCTCTCTGGCCGCTCATTCATCAGTCAGACATTGGTTGAATGCCTGCCCAGCGTGAGCAAAGTGCTGTCCAGAGCCAGAGGGTGGAAAGACAGGGCACAGCTCACAGGCCTGTAGCCTTCCCATTCTCGCTGATAACTCAGGAGCTGTAAAGAGGCTTGTGGCAAGTGCATAAGAAAGGAAGGGATTTAACTTACGGAGATTTAAGAAAGTCTTTATAAGAGGTCATACTGAAACTGGCCAAAGACAGAGACAAAAGACAGAAAGTTGCGCACCCACAGCAGGGTGGGAGAAATGGTGTGTGAACAGGGAGGGCTGTGTGAAAGCTGCAGGAAGCTGGCGCTGCGGGGGTGCCTGGAGTAACGGGGCGGGCGGGGGGGGCGGCATTCAGGCCGCGGCCCTCGCACTGCTGAGCCACTGAGATTACCGTGAGCAGAGCTGTTTCCAACCCCTTCCCCAAATCATGTGAATCCTTACATAATAAAAGCAGTTCACGTTTGTTACAGAACATAAAAATAAAAACCTGTAGGCATAAAAAGTCCTTCTGTCCCAGAAACTGGTAATGAAATATCTCGTTTTAGAGAGAAGCTGCAGGGAGGGGCCCCTGGACCCAGCTAACAGACTATTCAGTCGTCCCAGTCAGAAGTAAGTGATAAAAGCCTGAACCGTGGCACAGAGAGGACCAGGCAGACTAGGGCCAAATTATTCACAAGACTGTCCAAGTAAGAATCGGAAAGGAAAATGGGCATACGGCACAAGGTTGTTCGGTTACTAACACAGTAGCGAAGGAGAAAGGAGCGGTCGGGCAGTGTTGATCTGTCTGGCAGTGTTGCCACCAAGGTCAAGGAGATGGAATGAAAACCAGGTTGAAGGCTGCAAGTCGTGAGCCCACTATCAGCACAGTAAGTGTGTGGTGCCAAGTGTCTTGGTAATGTTCAGTAGAGAAACTGAGACCCAGGGGGTGGGCCAGAGACCTGGGGCTGAGTGAGCAGCTTTCCCTGTGTGATTGAGACCGACTCTGAGTGTGTAGAGTCCGGTGAGGGTGAAGAGGGGAGCCCCTAGGCAGCAGCAGGTATTTTTCTAGTCTGTGATAAAAACCGCGCACCTCTCTTTAGAAAGATACACCTGCACGCAAAGCACTGCATGTCGTTTTAGAGCTGTCACCGGTAAAACTGACAGCCAAGGGCTAAGACTTCCAATTTGAGGACAAACGGAGGAGAAGGAAGTAGTAAAGATCACTGAGGAGTTTTCAGAGACATAGGAGGAAAGCTGGAAAGAGCCAGGCAGGGAGAAAATGACACGGAGGGTGTGACACAAATGTCAGAGAGAGGCGGGAGGTCCACGGAACAGAGCGAAGCCATTAGGAAGCTCGTGTTGCTGGGACCAGCTTCTCCAGCATCAGCCCAAATGTTGGATTGCAACAGACTGAGGAATGGAGATAATAAATATTGTGAGCAGTTAATGTGGATGATTCTTCCAAGAAGTTTGGCAGAAAAAGGAAGGTGTCAAAGCCAATAACTTGGTGGGGAAGGTCTTTCAGGTTATTAGAGATAGAATGTGTCAGTGAGCAGGGAGGGATTAACTGTGGCAAGCAGTGATGCGAGAGACCAAAGTGAACAGACAGAGCTGAATTCAGTAAGCAGTCGGGAGGAGACGGGCCTCAGAAAGGACAGGGGTACACCCTCAGAGCCCCGAGGGGAGGCCATCAGGATGGGTGGGTGGAAAGTGGGCAAGTTCATGCCGACGGCCAGTCTGCAGGGCCTAACGGAGGCACTGGCGGGGACGTGCTGGTGAGCCTGGAGGAGAGGTCTAGCACAACACAACTTCCGGAAGCTCGGCAGCTGGGGCTGTCTCCTCTCCTCTCCCTGCCAGACGGCCCTTCAGTGGGTAAGCCTTCTTTGAAGCACCTAGCCTGTAGTCCGTCTTGGAAATTCAAAGATTTCAAAGACATTTCCTGCCTTGGAGGAATTCCCTTTCTTCCGCAGGTGGTTTTAGTAGCTCTTGGAGAGCTGCTTATCACGCCGACAAATTTATCCGCTATTTGGACGAACTCTGGCCTGTTTGTACTCTTCAGCTAATTTTCCTCACTGCCAGTGGATGAGAGCTGAAGGAACACGGTCTTACTTTAATAGAAGCATTTTTAATATAATTTTGAAAGCAATTTAATTCCAAAGTTGCACTTAGAAAAAATCTCTTCTTACTCAAGTTGATACATACTCAGGCGATGTGGAAGCATCTTTTCATCGTAATACATAGGAATGTCGAATAAAAGGTGAAAGTCTTGCTTTTACCCCCACACTCCCTCCCTGAGGTCCCTGCTGTGTGTGCCTTTCTAGAATTCAGTGACCGCTGTGGGTGCACGCTCACACATGTGCAGCGCTAGCAGATCTCTCCTGGACACGAAGGGGCCCTACTGACCCTGTTGCCGGTGAGCTGCTCTTTTCACGTAGCGATAAGTTTAGAAAATTTTTCTCTGTAAGTACGTGTAGGCCTCCCAGTAGCTGCATTGCTAGTTCATAAGGTGGATGGGCTGTACCATATGTAACATTCCCTCATTTTTGGGAGGTTTAGGTTGTTTTCTTATTTTCCTCTTCCCCTTTTCCACGGTTAGAAATCTGTCCACACGTGCAGGAATTTCTTCAGGCCGTACCACCCAGTCCCGGAACTTGCTGGATCAAAAGGGGTCATACCGCCCCGGAGAAAGGCTTTGAGCTCTTCGCGCTCTTACCAGGATGCCCGTTTCCCCACACGTGCAACAACAATGGATGTTAGGAATCTTTCTAAATATGAACAGGGCTAATAGATGAGGTATCCAGATATCCTGGTTGCTTTAGTTCATACGTCCTGAGACACAGGAGCTTTGAGGAACATGCAGACAGAAAGCATTGAGATGGAGTTTTCAGTGACCTGCACAGTCTCTGAAAATATTTGTCAAAATTATTTGGCTCTAAACAGAGTATTTAACATTTGCTGTTTAGCTGTAGATGCCGTTTCTCCACTGCCTTCCTGTTTCCCTTGGTGTGGACTGTGGCGTCGTGGGTCCTTTCTTTTGAGTTAAGTCCTCTGAATGCTATACTAATGCACATGCCTCCACACAGTGATTTTTAAAAACTCAGTTGAGGAGCATTATTTCCTGGGGTATATAATAAATATCTAATTTGATGTTTCCCCTTGTACTTCATGCCCCCTTTTTTTTTTTTTTAAGGTAGACTTGCTGAGGACTCCAATTCTTTCCCCCACCCCACCGCCCCCTCCGCCACCCCGTAGCCTTGTCCGTTGTCCTGTGCTCGTTAATTCTGTCCTCACAACCTTTGGAAGGTTGACAAAGGTTGGAAGCCCACACCTGTCTTCTTAGCAGTCCCCACAAAGTGGTGGGGGGCTGTTCATCGTGTGCCAGTGAGATTTTTTTCCCCCTAGAGTTCTTAACCTTCCTTATCGATGTCACGCGGCGTGGATTTCTGCATTTTGTTCTTCTGTTACAGTAGACAGTTTTCAGGTGTCTGTCTGCTTCTTAAATCGTCTCTGACTGAATTCGTTCTCAAGTAGCTGGCTTAGGAACTGCTGGTTAGCAGCCACATACCGTAAACTGACTTTCAAAGGGAGGGAAGTGGAACTTGCTTTAATGTAGGAATCTCCGCGCTCAGTGCCTGTGTCTGATCTTCTGCCATGGCTCGTTCTAAAACCCCGCTCGTCTCTCCAAGGAGCCCAGACAGAACAAGTTTTTACAAGTGCACCTCGAAAGTACATTGAGAGAAAACCAGAATTTATATACCCTATCATGGAGGAAATAAGGTCATTCTTAAAAGAGTAGTAATTGCCCACAATTTACTTGAAAAGCCACTTTCTTCCCAAATTAGCGTTTGCTGTGTGCCACCCTGTCTCAGTGGCTCCACAGCCTGTCCGAAGCCATGAAAGGAACGAACCGGAACGGCACGGACAGGCTGAGGAATTTGCTTAGGCTGGCATAACTCACATCCATGCTGGGGTCCTTCACACTTCACGTTTGAGTTCTTGCTAGAATAACCAGGCTTGACCAGATCTTCGTTGCACTCTTGTCTGTCGTGTGGAAGCTTGTTATTTGGAAGACTTCGTGGATGCATTTCCCACACAAAACTTAGTTTGGTCTGACACACTCCTGGAAACCAGAAATTCTTAAATTGGAATCCTGCTTTTAGACTTGAGTCCTCACGTGGCCTGGGGCGAGTCATTTAGCGCCTCACCTCCCTTCTTGCCATCTATAAAGGATAAATACTTGTGTCTCAGGGATGTTGAAAGGATTAATTAGTTCGTCTGTAAAGCACTTTGAAGATGAAAAGTACTTTAAAAGTGCTTCTTAATAACATTATTGCTTAGAAAAGAGTGCCACTTTTATGCTAACCACTTCACGTCTCTAGTTATATAAAGAAGGCATGCTCGTTACGTTGCTACTAGTCATAAACTGGAGGTAAATCTCTTACGGTGTGAACATCAAACATTGCCCGCAGAATTTCAAAGGAGCATCGCTTTATCTTGCGGGCCATTTAGGAGCAGCTTTCTGCTCAGTAATTAGTTATGAAGATCGTATTTCAGGCAAAAGCAAACCCTTCACCCAATTCAGCCATTTTTAAATTCAGTTAGGTTTTTTACGGGTTAACTCGACAGGGATACACTCAGCTCTAGTTGGCACAAGGGAGGATTGGAAAGGGGAGCAGGTTAACTTTTTGGAAGAGGGAGCGGGAAAGAAGAGAGGACCGTGTTCTTCCCCCTTGCTTCCTTGGCCCCGCCCTCCCGTTTCCACCGCGGGCACCCGTGCGTTCTCCCAGCGTTAGAGCTCACGTGGAAGCTCGCTGCAAGTCTGTCTTGAGGCTTAGTTCTGTTTCCCTCCAAACCCAGTGCACAGAAAGGGCCACTGTTCTGATTTTATACTAAGACATTGCTATTGCGACGTGCAGTGAAGGGTCACGTGTACAAGGTACAGCCTGAACGTCCTGACTGTGAAGCCGGGTAGGGTGGGGGTACTGCTTCAGATGGCACAGCAGGCCACGGCGGGGGCACAGAGGCCCTAGAAAAGTGTGGAAAACGTGATCAAGAAATGCGATGAAATTTACATTTGGGGTAGAGTATGATGGGACGAGTAATTCAAGTAAGAAAATGGAAGGAAAGGGCACCGAGAGAAGGAGCAGTGAGTGAACAGATTGAATCGGATAGAATTTTACCCACGGTGCTTTCGTTTGCTCTCTGTGGTCAGACGGACTCATGTTCAGGGGGTTCTTACTGTGGGTGGTGAGTGTCGCCCAGGGAGCTAAGGGCGGGTGGAGGGAGCCTCTGGACTTCGCTTGGCACTTCTCCCTGGCTTCACCTGGAAGACCTGCTTGGGGTCCGCTCCCTCCGAGAGGTGACTGAGTTGCCAAAGCGTGAAGCGTTCTGCTGCCTGCCTGGTGTGGGGCGTAAACACAAAAGGCTCCAGAAACATCTGTGCCACTGACCGTTACAGTAAATTACAGGCTTCTGAAATAGCGCTCCTTGCCTGTCGGCTTCAGAAATGTGGTTTAGTGAGATCAGGAGCAGCCACTGAAAATATATTTGGAACCACCACTTAGAATACTAAATGAGCGGGTGTTTTGGCAGCTCCTTTTACTGTGTGTCTGTCGAGCGTGAGCAGTGACTGTCGGCCCCCGATGCTTTCCGCAGTTGCGTTCGGTGAATGCCATTTTCTGTCTTCCCCACGAGTGTAACAGATTTTCTTCATGTGATCCATTCTAATTAAAACTTGTTTTGAATGCTAAATCAAAACATAATGCTAATTAATGTGCCGTTCTCTTAAATCTCCTCCAGTAAAACCCTTGAAGATCGTTTGAAACTTGAAGCAAAAAATGGCACGTTGAGCGTAGCAGATATCACAGTCGGCAGCAAACAGTTGACATTCACGTTAAAGAGGGTAAGTTTTCTAACGTGATTTTGTGAATTCAAGAAAGGAAAACAGGCTTCCAGTTGTGCCGTGCACTTGTCTGACCTCAGCACGGCCGCCCCAAGCTTTTCCCCTGTTGAGGAAGCTGTGTTCCCGTTCTAGCCCCTTTCCTGCAGCCAGAGCCCCTCTGGGGTTGGGAGCGAGCACTCAGCTTGGCCGAGGCCAGAGCCGGAGCCGGGCCCCTGCTGTCCTGCCGGAGGCGGCACCTTCGTGCCCCGGCGTTGGCGCTGCTGCTGCGGAGCCGGCCGTGTGGTTTCTGGGTCACTGGGCCACCTCAGGTGCGGCCTTGTCAAGAGAAAGTCCTGCCTGTCTAGGGCTTATAGAATTCGTGGTAAAATGAAAATCATATGCCTCTGAAATTACTCACGTTTTGCAAAAAAAACAAAGAAGCACAAAGAAGTACTTAACATGTCCCCATGGTTGAGTCAGGCAGAGGCTGTGAAACTATTTGGGGAACTAGATCAATTTATGTTTGATTTTGCCTGTTCATATCATTAGAGCAACAAAATTTTAACTATTAAATCTCACTTTTAGGAGTAATTAGGGATTTGTGTATTGTCTAATAAAAATCTCCTTTGATACTAGGTATGTGATTTATTTAGGTAAAATCTCAGGTTTTTCCAGGATTTTCATATATACTTTTTTTTTTTTTTTAGTAAACTCTACCCCCAACATGTGGGGTTCAAACTCCTGACCCCACTGTCAGGAGTCACATGCTCTATCGACTGAGCTAGCCAGGCAACCCTAATAGATACTTTCTAATGCGTGACTAAAATGTTAAGGGGAAAGTTTATGCTTTAGTATTACTTACAGTTGTATAGTGGCAAAACTAGGATTAGGTCCCAAATGCAGTTTTCAGGTTTCCTGTACTGCAGTTTCTCATCAGACCCTTGGCCGGGTGTGGGGCTTACACATGTCTGCATCCTCCCCCTTCTCTGGGCCAGGCTGCTGGCAACTGTGGGCGAGGAGCAGGACGGAGAAGCAGAAGGAAAGGAAACTTGAGAGATGAGCCACCTGGACCCTCGGTCATACGGGACTGGGCACGTGGTGCTGACGTCGTCTGGTGTGGCCTTTTGGAGAGAGCCTGGCGAGGGTCCCTCTCTGGGTGGGGCTTTGTCTGCGGGACAGTCACTGCTGCTTACAGGCTCCTCTGGAGGCTCCTGCCTTTGTGGGGAAGGCCTGGCAGGGCTCTGCAAAACGTGCTGCTGGAGAGGGAGAGGTTCTCCCGGGAGATTGCTCTCCCAGCAGACCGTGGGGAAATGTCTGGGACTGATGTCCACCCCAAAGATGCAGAAACGTGCCTAACCGACAAGCTCCGACACACCCTGTTTATCTTTACGTGGTACATCATTTTCTAAAATTGTTTGGACAGGAAACACTTTTGGGGATACTTTTTAACATGAAGAAGCAAAATATTAAATCGCCGGTGTTTGTTGATCTTACAAGGGTCTTGATACCATAGTTTGGTGTGCTGGTATGCAGGTTTTCCAAGTATCCCATTAACAAGTGATTGTCACGTGTCTGCTCTGGGGTGTGTGCTGCAGGGACACAGAACAAGACAGGTGTGGTCCTTGCTCCACAGTTCTCGGTCTGTTGAAAGAGGGACACACCCAGTTAGGTCATTATGGTGGTGGCAGGTGCTCCAGCAGAGGACAGGGTGCTGTGAGAGTGTCCGGGGCCCAACCTGGACAAGAGGGGCTAGGGAAGGGGGAGTGATGTGCATCTTGGGTCTCTAAGTTGAGCGAGAGCCCTGAGGGGTCAGGCAGGGTGCCAGGCACAGGGTACCACTGAGGCAGCGCTCCTGCTTGAGCAAGGAGGAAGTCAGGCGTGCTCAAGGATCTGAACGAGAGCCTGTGTGTGTAAAACGAGTCCAACGGAGGAGCGACGTCGGATGTAGCGGAAACTCTGCGCAGCTCAGCCCTGGAGGGCCTTGTGAGCAGGCCACGGCACGTGATTACCCTTGATTCCGAGTAGAACCGTGCAAAGCTGTTGAACAGTTTTTGTTAGCAGTAAGACTGACTCTTTTTATTTCTAAAACCTGATGAGCTGTTGCGTGAGGAGTGGGCCGAAGGGGCCCAGAGCGAAGGCACTGGGGATGCACTAGGCAGGAGTGGACTGGATGGGATTTATTGGGGCTCTTGAAGGAATAGTAATAATCAGAAAAAGAACTTAAGGAATTTTTCAGAGTCCCAGTTTCAGAGCTTCCTAGAGGAGGGGGACTCATCGGCTTTGTGTCTTACAGATCGCTTTCCTTCCCCACTACTCCCTCGCCTCTCACCTCTTTGATTTCAAAATATTGAATAATACCCGCTGGAGGTGAATACAGAGACCTCTCCTTCAAGAGCAAGATACAAAGGACTATTGTAGGTGCACAGGGTAGTATAGACCCGTGTAAAGCAGGCCTCATGGGTGTCTGTAAGGCAATGCTTTTCAGCTTTTAAAACCTATGCTCCATCAGTGCTTTTCTCAGTTTACTTTTTGTGCAATTCCAGCAGCTAAGAATATTTTTTTGAGCTTTGCATTCAAGAGTTTGTACCCTTAGAACCATCAAATGTGATTTTAAAATCAGGCGGCTCTGCCCTCCATGGTGGGTTCTGCATTGGCTCTCTTCTGAGAACCGCTGCTGACAGCCACGGGCCTCCTTGGGGTGGAGGCCCCCCCCCCCCGTTCTGCCAGCGCAGGCGTCGGGGTGGGAGGCATGCCCTCGGAGCAGTCAGCCCGCGAACCTGCACGCTCGCTCCACCCGGGGGCCCGCAGGCCACTGGTCTGCTGAGCCCTTGTCCGGGGTTAACGGCAGCAAATCTTGGGCTTCTGAGGGGAGTTGGACTTTTTGGAAACAGCCAAAAATTCTTTGGAACCTGTTCTGGCGAATGATACTTAATCGTGGTGGATTATAATCCACCTTTGGTACGTGTAACTATTTGTGTGTGTGTTTGGGGTAGACTGCGTGCCCCGGGGCCCACGGCAGCTTTGCTCCCTTGGGTGTGATGGGGGTATTCTGATGGTTACAAAAGGGGCTGTTGGGGTTTTCTTTCTCTTTCTCTCTCATGTAATTTTCTCCTTCAGTCCGAACAACAGAAGCAGCAGCAGGAGGCTGAGAAGCTGCACCGACAAGAAAGGAAAACCCTCCGCCGTTCAGCCGGGCACCTGAAGTCCAGACACAGACGCGGCCGGCCGTTTCATTGAATCTGGAAACCGGTCCTGCGCGCGGCTCGGGAGGAGCGCCCAAACTGACCATCGCCGGAGCACGTCGAACACAGAGGGACACACGTTAACTGTTCGTGTAAATTCTTGGTACCTGGGCGAGGTAAAGGTTTGGCAGCTGTCGTCACGCCTTCTGCGGCAGACTTGGAAACGGCCCCCCTTCCCCGCACTGTCTGTAAGTTGTTGTCCCCATAAACATTGTCCATCCCCCCCAGTTTTAATCAAGTAAAGCCGGGTGTTGTTTTTAGATCTTGTGCAATGTGTGCCATGGGATGGGAGGTTATCCTGTGCTAACAATGCAGCTCAGCCGTGTTCAAGGCACCGTTTTCCTTTCAGTGCCTACTGCCCCTCACTGTTGACACCCCAGGAACCCCGTTCCTGCGTCACCCGAGGTGTCCGTGTTGGCCGTGTGTGCATTTCTACGTTGGTAGTTTGTGGCTTGTTTATGTGTGTGGGGTTTTTTTAAAACAAATTTTTATAAAAAGAATATAATTTAATGGTAATAATAACCTAAAACAAAAATGGAAGCTACTGGTTATTCTCTTAACTTTTCACAAGATTAAATATAGATTTTCCTTTTTTTTTTTTTTTCTGTTTCTTAAAGTACAATTTGAGATAAACTGGCTGGAGAAAACATTTATAAAAATAAATACTTTCATTTGAATAGCTTCTTTGAGAAAGATCCATTCTTTGAGTTAATTTGAAAATTGAATTTGGTTTCCCTAGTTCTCAGGTATTAATGTGATTTTGGAGGTGCGTTTCTTTATGTACAACTGGAACCAGGGCTCTTTGGCCTCTGAATGATGGCCTCTAGCTGGAAATGCGGTCAGCACGAAGGGAGAACGTGCTGACAGCACGAGGCTGCAGGCCGCGTACGCGGCCTCACGGACCCCCGACCCGGAGCCCCGGGTCCCGCCAGCTCTCCCTCCCCTTCTCCTCCTCCTGGCGCAGCATCGCTCCTTAGCCCTTCAGCTCTCCCCTGCTGTCCTTGACATCTTTCCTGTCCTGTCCCCGTCCTATCTCTGTTGCTTCTGTACAGACGTGTCCGCTTCTGAGCCCTCTTGGTGCAGTCTGTTTCCAGAAAAAAAGATGTGTTTGTCTGTGATGTGATGTGTGTGATGTGGTGCGGCTTGTGTGTAGGGACACACCCCGTCACCAGAAGGAGGCTTGGTACCTGGGCGCCGCCCCAGCTTGTGGTCTGGGACAGAGGCTTCACCTGTTTCCATCCCTGGTGCCAGCTGCTCTGCTCCTTCGGCTTCCTATCCCCTACATTCCTTTGATGAGCTGCCTCTTCCCAGAGGAAGGGGCCTCAGCTTTTCTGCACTTGCTTGTCTCTGTGTCCACGCTGATGGCTTCCCTAGAGAGGAGGATTTCAGAAGTTAAGGAAGGACACTGCTGGCCGGAGTTGTTCCCCCAGGGGGGATTGTGTCCTGGGGTCAGGGCCTTTCCCACTCCGACCTGGCCTTCCCGGGCCTCTCTTTCCCTTCCCTGCCTTCTCAGGGGGCCTCCCTGTGGAGGGGGGGAGCCAGTAGGCCGCGGTGCTAACTAAACCCTCCCGGCCCAGGGTTCAGTCCCAGCCCGGCTGCCCACCGGTTCTAGAGCCTTGACTGTTTGTTTAACCTCCTTGAGTGTCCTTTCCACCTATAAAATGAGCCCAAGACTTCATTTGCGTGAGAGTGAAACGAGGTACTTGGGTGGGGTGAGCATTGAGCGGGTCGTGAGGCTCAGGAGTGTTGGTAAAGCTTGTCTCTCGCCTGCCGCCCTTCCCTCACCTTGGCACACACTCCTCCGAACTCAGCGGAGTTTTAATACCGAGGTTTTTCTAGGGTAGAGGTACCCCTGGGCTTCTGTTCTGGGGGGTTCCTGAAAGGGCAGGTGGAGGACCCGAGCTGCATCTGTGATGGACGTTCAGGGAAAACATAGTGAACGGAGCTGCACAGAAACCCGCTCCAGGCCCCAGGGCTCCCTTATCAGTGCCTTGTAACAGCCCCACCCCTTCAGGGCTGAGATTCTTCAAGTACCTGCTACAATCCTCGCCTTTCTTCGAAGTGCAGGCTGCTTACTCTGTAGCTTGTTTGTTTGTAATGGCTGACTTAGCAGCCCTCGGGCGTGGGTCTCCCGACCAGGAAAGTACGCACAGGTGTTTTGTGGCCCGGCCACTGGCTGGGGGCTTGGTTTTCACAACAGGACCATCCCGGGGGCTCCTGAGTGACGGCTTCTCCCCTAATCCTGCTCCAGACCCCCCTCATTCCCTAATATCCCTAGCCTGATGCCTCAATATATTTTTTTTTAAGATTTTATTTATTTATTTGACAGAGAGAGAGAGATAGCGAGAGCAGAAACACAAGCAGGGGGCGTGGGAGAGGGAGAAGCAGGCTCCCCGCCGAGCAGGGAGCCCGATGCGGGGCTCGATCCCAAGACCCTGGGACCATGACCTGAGCCGAAGGCAGACGCTTAACGACTGAGCCACCCAGGCGCCCATCAATATATTAAACAACTATTTAAGAGAAAGTTGTTTTCAGCAGTCGCGGCAGTGAGCAGGGGAAGTGGCTGGGGTGTGCGGGGGGCATGACAGCCCATCCGGGCTCCAGTTGGTTCTGCCCCTTAACCTGGGTGGTGAGGTACTCTCACGACTCGTACACCTTTCTGTGTGCATGTCATATACTCCAGTGAAGAACTCTTACTAGATGAGACTTGGTCTATCAAAGTCCCTTGTACCCATTATAACGACTTATTCACATCTAACCCCCTGAGATAACTCCTAATAGTATAAGGTGTTTTTGTTCAAATATTTTTCCGTTTTATAAACAACTATGTATACATGTTTTAGTCATCCAATGGGGCTCTTTCTCAGCTTGATTTTTATAACTAATTTTCTCAAGTGTGGACATAGAGAGAGATGTACTTTGTTCTTTTGTATAAACTTCCGAGTATTTTATTGCATAGTTGATCCATAAGCAAACTCTTCCCCTATTGATGGTTATGCGTAAAAATCCACGGAAAGAACCTTTTAAAAAAAGTCACACCTATAATAAGTATACCCCAACTTCCTTTTTGCTGCTTTTTTTAAAAAAAGGTTTATTTATTTTAGAGAGAGTACGCATGAGTGAGGGGAGGGACAGAGGGAAAGGAAGAGAGAAAATACTCAGACTCCCTACTGAGTGCAGAGCCCAGTGCGGGACTTGATCCCAGGACCCTGAGATCATGACCCAAGCTGAAATCAAGAGTCGGATGCTTGACCGACTGAGCCACCCAGGCGCCCATAACCCAACTTATTTTTTAAACGGACATAGTAACTTTATGAAACACCTGTACGTAGCAAAGCAATCTAAATGTCATTTCCATTTTTTCTTCTTTTTTTGTATAGGGGATTTGAGAGAATTTCAAGTTTCTAGTTAGGATACAGTTTTAGCTTTATCCACCGTTTGTCATAAATATCTTGTAACATAATCGGACTAATCTTAATGACATTCTTTTCAGTACCATTTATGGAGTGTGTTATTTCGCCTGCAACTCTAATTATTAAAAAGTTCCTGGGACGCCTGGGGGGTGGCTCAGTGGGGTAAAGCATCTGCCTTCGGCTCAGGTCATGATCCCGGGGTCCTGGGATCGAGTCCCGCGTCAGGCTCCTTGTTCAGCGGGGGGCCTGCTTCTCCCTCTGCCTGCCGCTCCCCCTGCTCGTGCTTGCTTGCTCGCTCCCTGACAGATAAATAAAATTGTCACCACTGCACTGACCTTGCAGCTTCTAGAACACTCCGGACGTTCTCTTAAGCCAGGGCCTTTGCAGATGCATTTCCTCTGCTTGCAGTGCGCTTCGTCGGCCAGCTGTTGGCACGTCTGTCACACTTGAGGGTACAACCACCCTGTGTAAAACAGTCATGCCCCTGCCCCCAGCAGTCCCCGTGCCTTTACTTCAGTGGGTACCCGATACAGTGTGCTCATAAAAGACTTTTTTTTTTTTTTTAAAGATTTTATTTATGTATTTAACAGAGAGAGACACAACGAGAGCAGGAACACAAGCAGGGCGAGTGGGAGAGGGAGAAGCAGGCTTCCCGCGGAGCAGGGAGCCCGATGCGGGACTCGATCCCAGGATCCTGGGATCATGACCTGAGCCGTAGGCAGACGCTTAACGACTGAGCCACCCAGGAGCCCATAAAAGACTTTTTATTATGGAAAATTTCAAACATACACCAAGGAAGAAGACAGCTTCACGATCTCCTGTGTACCCATCATATGCTTCAGTAATTAACAACAAATCTTATCTTTTTCATTGTTACTCCTACCCATTGGCCCCATTACTTTGAAATATTTTGATTCCAGATATCATATTATTTTATCCATAAATACTCATACTGCCTTTTTTGTTTATTGTTTGTCCCCCACCCCACACCAGAATGCAAACTCGGTAAGAATAGGGATTTCTTTTTTGTTTTGTTTTATTCACTGCTGTATGTCCAGCACCATGCCTGACACATAGTCGCTGTCTAATAAAGTTGTATGAAATGAATAGTTGAGTTAGATGGAACTTTGGATTCAGTACCAGAGGGGCAATTCTCCCTTGACAAGAGCTGTTTCCGGGTTGGAAGGCCTCACTGGAGTAGCCCGGGACAGAGTAGGGAAGAGTGAATCGGGAGGAGGGATGGTGGACAACACTTGGTAGTTTTTGGATATAAGGGAGCAGAGAATAGGACCTGTGAGATCCAGAGAGGGTTTTCTTTAAAATAGAAATCCCAGCATGTCTGCATGTTGCTGGAAATCACCCAGGAAAAGGAAAAAGTATTGGCGTTAGAGAGGACAATTACTGGAGTGATACCATAAGTAAGTGTAGTAGTTATCTGTTGCTGCTTAACAAGTTATCCCAAAGCTTAGCGGCTTGAAAGAACAGTTACCTGACAGCTTCGGTGGGTCAGGAATTCAGGAGCGGGCCAGCTGGGTGGTTCGCATGCAGGGTCTCTCATGAGGGTACAATCAAGACATCGGCCAAGGCTACCCGGGCTGGAGGTGTGAGACCTGGGCTGGAGGACCCCCTTCCTCGCTCAGACACACGGCCGCGGGCTGGAAGTTTCAGTTCGTTGCCACGTGGACCTCTCCACGGGGCTGCTGGAATATCCCCATGACGTGGCAGCTAACGTCCCCCGGAGGTATCCAAGGACGAGAGAGACCAAGATGGAAGCCACAGTGCTTCTTATCACCTTGTAGCAGAGGTCATACATCATCACCTGCCCCTTTTTTTCCATTTGTTAGGATGGAGTCACCAAGCGTAGCCTGTGCTCAGCAGGAGAGGAGTTAGATGCCATCTTCCGAGGGGAAGGAGCATCAGGGAGGGTGGCCAGGTGAAATAAATACAGGACACCTGGTGAGATTTGAATTTCAGATAAACACGTGACTTATCAGAGTGTGTTCTGTATGTCGCATGGGCCATACTTACATTAAAAAATTATTTGTTACTTATCCAAAATTCAAATTTAATGGATGACCTGTATTTTTATTGGCAAGATCGGGCAACCCTAGAAGGAATGTGTAGACGTAGTTTAGAATCAGCACAGAAGCCAAGGAGGGAACGGGTGTAGTACGTGGATCGAGGTAGTGACCTTCCATAGACACAGGGTGAGATTGTAAGGAGAGAAAAGGCAGAGTACTCAGGCCTGTGCAGGGAGGTAGGTGATGGGTAGGCAGATAAGGAGCGGGAAGCAGGTGGACATTCCCTTCTAATTGCTTCGGTTTCCTCCCTGAAATAAGAAGCAAGGTTATGAACCAAGGAGATCTCCCCTGCCCCCACCCACTCTCCTTGTCCTGAATTTCTGTGCTTACACACCAGGCTCACTCTTTGATTCAGAGCCTTTGTTTTGCTCTTAATCTTCAGTTGTATCTCTTAATCTCTTTTGGTAGACTCTCTTAATCTCCAGTGACCGGTCTCTCCTGACCCTTTTTCTCCTTCCTACCTCTCCACCCCGCCATCATTTTTGGAGAACACCCGATTGCTCCCTCAAAGTAATAGAACACGGGACCTCGAGTTGGGAAGCGTGGGCTCTGCTTTTTCCTTTCCCCTGGTTTTATTGCCTCTCTGGGTTTCCAAAATTCTACCTCAGTGGTCTTCAAATGTTTCTTTGCCCCATGGTAGGAAATATATTTGACATTGTGACCCAGAACACATGTATATCCAAAGTGTTATCAACTGTAACCCGTAAAGCACGCTGGGATTTTCCTGTTCTGTGCTACTGCAGTTCCTTCATCCCCCCCACCTCCACCCATGTAACAGGTTTACACCCATTAAGTTGACTTCACAACCCACTAATGATGGATCCAGCCCTAAGTTGAAAATCCCTGCCTACCCTAGGAGGCGGGATTGTATTCTTGCACTCCAGGAGCATGGTGCAGAGCCCCAGTGAAATTTTGTCTCCCAGATGTGTACCTGTTGCTACAACATGTAATTGTGATACATTGTGTAGTGAGACCTTTTGCTGGAGCTTCCATGAAAAATTTTTTTTTTTTTTTTTTTTTTTTTTGCTAAATGCACAAGATGAATGTTTAACTCTTTTTCAAAGCTCTATCATCAGCATCATTGAAATGCTGCAAAAGAGATTTTTTTAAAGGTTTATCTGAGAGAGAGAGAGAGAGAGCCTTGCAGATGGGGGTGGGAGGGGACTAGCAGAGGAGGAGGGAGAGGGAGAGAGAATCTCCAGCAGACTCCCTGCTGAGCGTGGAGCCAGACACAGGGCTCCATCTCAGGACCCTGACGTCATGACCTGAGCTGAAATCAGGAGTCGGGGAGGCTCAATGAACTGAGCCACCCAGGTGCCCCATAAATGCAAAGCAGATTTTATAGAAGAAAAGTTTTTGTGCTTTTATATAAGAAAATGTGAGAGTTTCTAGTTCTGAGGCAAGTTTTCAACGCATTAAAAAAGTCAGGGGTTTTACTTAATTGATTTTGGTTTGGAAATGATTTTCAAACTTCGCTTTACCTGTGTAGCCATGAGACTGAAAATTGTGGAGTTGACCCTCTCATTGCTTTTGAGGGACTGTAGATGGCAGGGCTCACAGAACCATTTAACACTTTGTAACAGAGACCTGTTTCCATGGTACATATTCAGTAGGAAACTTGTCTCTCTCTTGCATTTGAGAATACCAAAAGTGATGTATTTTAGTCCTAGAAAGTCCACAGTAAATGAATGTGTTGAGTCTTGGAGTGACTGAATTCTGTTCATACTTTGAAAGAGAACAAAGCATTAGAACACAGTATGTATATGTAAATATAAATAAGTAGATACTTGATTCTTTTTATCGACATCCCTAAAAACGTTCCCATATCCAAGTTGGCATAATTTTTTTTCTCCTCCTTGGGAACATACGGAATTGTCTTGTATTTGGAATTTCCTTCTATTTAGGCACGGATAATAACTTGATTTAGGATACTGCTCATCTTCTTGAACACGCATGGAAAATTCCAGTCCTAGCAATTTTTATTCTTTTTTTTTTTCCTAAAGATTTTATTTACGTATTTCACAGAGACACAGCGGGAGAGGGAACACAAGCAGGGGGAGTGGGAGAGGGAGAAGCAGGCTTCCCACGGAGCAGGGAGCCCGATGCGGGGCTCGATCCCAGGACCCCGGGACCATGACCTGAGCCGAAGGCAGACGCTTAATGACTGAGCCACCCAGGCGCCCCAGTTTTTATTCTTGAAAGGCAGTTTTTATGCCCGTGTGAATTTTCCTGAATTAATTAGTGCAATACAAAAGTCTAACAGTTATGTTTGAATGAACTATTTTGGGAATTAGGGTGCTGTCCCCTACTCAAAACACGTACCCTTCCTCATGCATGAGCACATACTGGGCGGAGAAGTTTCTCGGAAGATATACCTCTGTCCCGCTCTCCTGACGGGGCTTGGGGACCCATGATGGTGGTGGGTGCCGGAGGTGGAACTTGAAAGTCGTAGGGCCACATGCCTTCCTGTTGGGTGGGGGGGACGCTGCCTGTATTTTTCTAGTAGCCTTGGGTTCCTTTCAGACCCGGACAGAATCATGAGCCCCAGACTCAAGACTCAAAGGAACCTTCAAGTTCAGCCACAGCCCCTGCCTGCTCGGAGTTCCGCCGTTCCGTCCCTGAGCACTCACTGTCCCCTTTCTTTCCGGGTACACACCCAGTGACAAGTCGTCTCTCCCGTTTCAGATGCTCCAAGTGTGAGTTCAAACCTGGGGAGTTGAAACCTTCCTCCCCACCTCCCCCTTCTCGTTCTTCTCCCACCCCTGCTGCTGCTGAGTGCCCCCCCTCCTCCTTGAGGCCCCAGGCCTCGTCTGCACCCCCTCACAGTCCGTCCTTCCTGCTGGGGCCCACCTTCCAGCCCCCACCCGAGGCCCGAGGCCCGTAGTTCTCAGGCTGGAAGCTCATCTCCCGATTTTGCCGGATCTAAGGCCAGACTTCTCTGACGCTGCCTGACTCCTTTGTCACGCTGGACACTGCCAGGCCCTTGGCCTCCTTGGTCTCTGCCGGCTCCTCAGCCTCACCACCCACCCAGGTGCGGACGTGCTCCAGGATTTCTTCTTTGAACCCTCCATTCCCCCTTCTCGATCTCAGCTCCTCTGGATCGCTGGATCCCCTGTCCTGGATGTTGCCGAGCCACCCACCAAACAGCTGCCCCTCTCGTCTGTGTGGGCCACTGGGACCTCAGGCTCAACGTGCCCCAAACCAGACTCATGGGCCCCACACCCCACCCACCGAAATACATGTTCCTCCTCCTCATCCCTCCTCTTGGGTCACAAATCAAGGTTCGTGTGGCTGTTGACTGACTACTCCGTGCCAGTGACCAAGCAGAGGGCCCTGGTCTGGAAAGCACGGCTGGCTGTGGCGAGACGGGCGGTGCCCGCCGAGCATCCTGAGGGTGAGGCGCACGACCAGGGCTGGGAGGGGGCCTGCATGCTACTGCTGCTGTCCTGACACAGGCCGTGTCAGGACTAGGCCCGTGAAGAAGTGAAGGACATTTCGGGGAGGAACATTCCAGGCAGAGATCCCGGAGAAGCCCCCGGAGGCCGGAGGGCTTATGAAACAGTTTCTGATTCTGCGGATTTGGAACATGGCAGATGCGCTGATCTGGGCCCTGCTCTCAGAGGCACTGAGCCACAGCAGAGGTCCCCCGGGCGGCCACACACGGAGGGGCAGACCCTCGTGACTGAGGCAGGAGCAGCTTGGTGTCAGCTCAACCCCCTGCGGCCGCACCACCCCTGCAAACATCAGGCCGGTGTGCGGCCACCAAGGCCTGGCTCTGCCACGCGGCGCCAGGGGAACAGCACCCCGTGCACTCCCGCCTCCCCTCTGCCCTGCTCCCCTCCCTCCCTCAGCCCTGCGGCCTCCCCCCCACCCCCCCCACCCCCGGGCCTCCTCTGCACATGGATGGCCACAGAGCACGCTGTGGGAAACTGAGCCTTTCATGAAGAAGGGCTCTCAAACCTGAGAATGGAGTCTGGTGAGTGGAGACAGCAGAAGGAAACCAGGAGGGGGGCGCTGGGTCGGGCCCAGATTTGCCCGGGGCTCAGCTGCCAGTCGGTGGCCAAGTCACTGAACCCGTCTGTGCCTTGGTGTCTGTGTCTGTAAAATGGGTTTAATAGTATCTGTCCCCTAAAGACTTCAGAGGGTGTTTGTGAAGCTTAATGAGTGAGGTCCATTAAACCCCTCAGAAGAAAGGTGTAACTAAATACAAAGCACTATTGTAATTAGCTCTCAGGCTCTTTAAACCAGGTCGCATCTTGTTTTAAGAGAGTTACCGTGACGACGGGTTTGTTTGAAAAACACATAAAAAAGGTGTGGCCATAAATCTCACAATAATAAGTAAATTTACTTTGCTGGTTTCTATTGTAATAAAGAACCGTCTAGCTCCTGATCGAGAGGTTCGCGCGGCATGGGATGGAGACACAGTCGTGGCTCCCATAACGCTGATCCTATTACGGTTCTCCAGACAACAGAACCCACAGGAGAGAAGAGATGCGTGCAGAGATTTGCTGTGAGGGACTGGCTAACCTGGTGACGGAGGCTGACAAGTCCCACGATCCGCTGTCAGCAAGCCAGGGCCCCCGGAGAGCCAGTGTGGTTTCGTCCACATCCGAAGGCCTGAGAAACCAAAGCCGCTGTAGTTGCCGTCAGAAAGCCAGCAGGCTGGAGACTCAAGAAGAGCCAGAGAAGACCCGTGTCCTCGCGGTGCCATCAGGCAGGAGTCCCGTCTTGCTCTGCCTTTCTGTTCTATCCAGGTCTTCAACTGATTGGACGAGGCCCACCCGCGTCGGGGAAGGCCATCTGCTTTACTCAGTCTTCCAACTAAAATGTTAATCTCATCCAGAGACTCCCTCGCAGACATACCCAGGATGATGTTTGACCAAATGTCTGGGCATCCAGGGGCCCAGTCACGTCGACACAGCACATTAACCAGCACAGTGGCATTCACCATGGCCTCATTGCGTGCCAGGCATGGAATTCAGCACACGGCGAGCTCTTGGTCCAACCTTGTTCAATGGATCAATGGATCAATGGGCAAATGGGTGTGGGGAAGCTGCTGGATTCAGCCTAGTGCTTCATAGACCCTGGGCAGTATTTTGGGGCGCCGGCAAAGGTTTGGGAGAGATGTTAATAAACTATTAAAGTTTCAGATCAAAAGATGAGGCTAAAAATAGGATGGAGGGGCCAGGGCACGGACTCGGCTGAGAGCTGTGAACACCCAGCCAGTCTTCCCAGCAGAGGCTTCTAGCAGATGAGGCGGGGAGGCCTCGTTCCCCAGGTTGGGCTCCTGGCCAGCAGGGCCCGGCTGACAGGCTGCTCTCAGGAACGGTAGATTGTTCCAGGCCTGTGGGCTTCTCTGCACCTAGGAGAGGCTATCCCTCTCAGCAGAGGGGGGATGGAGGGTGGGTCTTTGAAGCATCATTTAGGAAATGTCTGCTGGGGAATAATTATTTCCCCTCAGGGTTTGGCCTAGCAAGCGGGGTCACTGCCTTTCATGTAGTCAAGTGCAGCCCCACATGAAGAACACGCAGCGTGTTCTCCTTTCTTCATGGAGAGTCGGAGGCCGGCTCTACGTTAGATGAAAAGACTCAGGAACGGGGCTGAAAACTGGCCAGCTCGCCCTCGGCCTGGGGAGTCTCCAGGGGCCGCATCACCCAGGGGTTCTGTCCCTACCTCCTGGCTCTGTTCTTCAGTTTTTACTACTACTTTGTAGACTTTAGCTATTCCGTTCCCGAGGCCATCCATCCACTTTACCCTTAACCTTCAAGTGAACCACCTGCAGCCCCAGCAGGTAGGTCCCAGGAGGTTGGCCCTATCTGTTGGTTCTCAGCCGATGCATATGAAGGGGGGAGTATTGGGGGGGGGGAACCGCGAGCCTCTGCCCACTTCTGGCTCCTGGCCGGGACCTGGTGACCGAGGTGGCATCGGCCAAAGCCAGGGATAGCTCTCGTTGTCCTAGAGCTGAGCGTGCCCTTCCAAAATGGCCTGACTGGTCTGCCCCTTTGTGAATTTTAGCAAACAAGTGATAGAGTTCCTTCCCGTTGCTGGTAACCATAGCAACGTCCTCCACAGGGACCATGCCCCCCACCAGGCCTCCCACCTGCACACGCTCAGGGGCAATGACCAGATCTGCCTTTTACCATAGCTGCAAACTCGGAAATGTTACTAAAATTTCCTGGATTTCTCTGTCTGTAAAATGGGCGTGATTATTTCTACCTCACAAGGCTGTGGGGGCATTTAATGAGGTAAAGTGTGCAAAGAACCCAACAGTGCCTAGAAGATGGTAGGTTCCCGGTGGGTGTTCAACGTCACCCCCTCTCTGCCCAACATGGACCAGCTTTGCCACAGGTGTGGCCCTGCAGAGCGCCATTCTGCCCGTGGGACAGTCACCTGACTATGCGACAAGATGGCCCCCCAAGGGGGATCCTGCTCCAAATGAAGTCCCAAGCCCTGTGTCAGGGAAGTGGGCTCCACGCTTGGGCCACAGGCACCAAAACCCTGGACATAGGGTCTAGGAGTCCTGGAGTCCTCTCCCCACTGCCTGACCCCATTTGCACCACCACCGGTTCATCAATTGAAGCCAAAATCTCCAATAGAATGTCCCTCCCTCTTCCTGATAGAACCTGCCAGATACATTCCATCTTTCCAGAGTCATCTCTTTGGATCAAGAACAGAGGAGACTTCCTGTCTGGCTCGGGCTGCCTGGTGGTCTGCCGGCGCCTTCCTTCCCTTCACTCAGGATACTACCAAGACCCCAGGTGGAAAAATCTCTTCTCATTTCCCTGCAGTTTTCTGGATGAGAATAAACCCCAAGCTTTGAGTGAATTTCGAGCATTTCACTGCTTCCATCCGCCCCGTCCTTTCTCCCTTCGGTTTCAGAATCCCAGTCTCTTGGGTTTCAAATATTTGCCTTTTTTCAAAAGCGGATCCGTGGTTTAAATCACAACACAGGGCACCTGGGTGGCTCAGTCGGTTAAGCGTCTGCCTTCGGCTCAGGTCATGATTCCAGGGTCCTGGGATCGAGCCCCGCGTCGGGCTCCCTGCTCCGCGGGGAGTTTGCTTCTCCTTCTGCCCCCTACCTCGTGCTTTCTCTCTCTCAAATAAAATAAGATCTTTTAAAAAAATTTTTTAAAAATCACGACACACAATACATTGACCTGACTTATAACTCAGGAGTTTTTCATATTTCCAGCATTTCTAGGCTGCAGAATCTCCGGTGGCAAAATCTCACTGTGGGGGCCCATGCGTGTTGTGTGACTGGTGCGTTTCTGTAGGATTGGCGTGTTGCGTGGCCCCCAGAAGACGTGCTGGTGCTGGGAGGGGGTCACTGGCATGACATCTAAAGGCAGGAGCCAGACGGGGGGCCAGGAGTGACTGGGGGTGGAGGGAGGGCAAATGGCTCAGAGGAAGGCCCAACACTGCCGCCTTCAGCTCTCAGGGGCACTCAGGCCCTGGAGACCTTGACTTTGTTCACCTGACCACATTCCCAGCTCCCTTCCTTAGGACGTGATCTCTAAAGAGGACTTGGGGCTCCAGAAAGTTATGTCAATCATACTTGAAAATACTCTTCGATCAGATTGTTCTTCAGACTCTACAAAGAGGCCTTTCCCTGAGCGCCCATGTGGGCCCTTTGCCCTCCAGACAGTGGATGGGGTAGGGAGGGGGATGGGATGTGAAGAGGTTAGACCAGCCCCCTCCCTCCAGTTCATCCCGGAAAGGCCTGGCAGGGCAGGGCAGGGCAATGTGACAGGGTGGGGTGGTCCTAAACTCCAGGCACAGGGCCCAGCCCAGGGAGGCGGCAGTGGGCTTCCTGTGAGCCCTGGGCGCCCCGAGGGGCTGGGCCTCCATCCTGGAGCAGAGGCTCCGGGCGGCTTCTTCTTCTTCTTCTTTTTTTAAAAATATTTTATTTATTTATTTGAGAGAGAGAGAGCATGAGAGGGAAGAGGGTCAGAGGGAGAAGCAGACCCCCTGCTGAGCAGGGAGCCGGACCCGGGACTCGATCCCAGGACTCCAGGATCATGACCTGAGCCAAAGGCAGTCGCTTAACCCACTGAGCCACCCAGGCGCCCTCCGGGCGGCTTCTTGAGCCCAAGGATGACTTGGCCAATTTAACCCGCCTGCTTCCCTGATCACCTCACCTCCAGGGAAGGGCTGCTAATCTGACATCAGTTCTTTTCAGAAGCAGGGGCTGAGGGGCGGGGGGGGGGGGGGGAAATGCTTTAGGAGGAAACTGGGGTGGTTTGCTTGTGCGTTGGATTCCATTTATACCAAAGGCTTGGAAACTCTTGCCTTTTCTGATTCCTTGTGTGGGTGAGGACAGGAAGGAGCCAGGAAACCGTGCTCTGGGCCCATCTCGTACCCTGGTCATCTTCGGTGGGCACCAGCCTCTTCCTGTGCGGGGGAGATGCTGAGGATGCAAGCCTCACCCCACAGCTGGGTCTTATTTTATTGTTTCTAATTGGAAGAGAAAGACAAGCTGATTATTTTTAAAGACTTGATGAAACATCACAGAAATGTAACTAGGAAAGCAAAATCCAGCCCCCTCCCACCTCCCTCATCCCCAGCCCTGTCTCTCCAAGAGACAGCGGTGTTGTATCGCTGGACCACACCGAGTTTCCTGGTGTTTTGACATTTGCTGGGAAGAGAGGCCTCCTTCCTGTCATCCCTTCATCGCCTGCGGCACTCGAGCCCTCGGGGGCAAAGCGCCGCTCGGGGCACTGTGGGGGGTCCCAGTCTAACAAGGTAGGACCACAGTCCGCACCAGGGAGACCAGAAGCCTGCGCGGTACAGGTATCCTAGGTGGGATCCTGGGACCCGAAAAGCATGGTGGGTAAAACCACGGTAATCTGAGCCAAGTAGGGACTTGATAGCCACGTATCCACATTGGTTTAAGAATCATACCACATGTTCCAAACCAACCTAAGGATGGTAATGACAGTGAACGCTGGGTGCTGGGTAGACGGGGACGCCCTGCACTGTAGTCTCAATTTTTCTGTAAATCTGAGACTGTTTGAAAAAATTAAGTCTACATTTTAAGAATTTAGTCAAAAACAAGACAAGGCAAAACGGTAAGTGGCTCATCGAGGCAGAGGTAGGCTGAGGCTCTGTCTGAGCGGCCTCCCTCCTCAGGCTGGAAGCAGCCAAGTTCGCACTCCCAGACCCTGCAGGGCGGCCTCCCAGCACATGCAAAGGAGCCGAGGCTGATATTTCAGGGGAGAGCTGTGAGCGTCTCCGTCTGGACCCCCGTCCTCACCCTTCCTGGCAGGGCCCTGGTCAGGTGAGCAGCATCCTTAGTCCTGCAAATACCCCACGAGGAGGGGGACAATTCACGGATATTCGGAGGGCAGAGGCCGGGCCTCCACTGCCAGCCTCGGGGGAGGGCTCCGCAGATGCCCACCGAGCACGTGAGTCCGCCAATGAGCCGTGCGTCTGTTTCTAGATCTTGCAGGAAGGGCTGCATCAAGGCATAAAGCCAGGGAGAGAGCAGTGTCCCCGGCTGTCTTCCATTCAGTGTGCCTGGAGTCTTGAGGCCGAGGCCCAGATGCTCGTGAGCCTCCTTGATCCACATCCCATGTTACTGTTTTTCAGTGCCTGGAGGTCAGATCCAGAAAGCAGCTTCTGCGCCCCAGGGCTTCCTGCTCCGCGGGTGTCCCCACAACTGCCTTCCTGTCAAACACCTGAGCCGTGTTGCAAGCCCAGGGAATTGAGCGGCAGGCCTGGAGAAGCCCCATTCCTTCTGGTTCCTTCCCCTGGACGTGTGTTTATGAAGGGCTCCGCAAACACAACTGTTTGGAAAAGGCTTGAAATAGGAAACAGAGTCCCAGCTGAGTGTCTAGGTTACACGAGAGTCTTAAAAAAAAAAAAAAAAAAAATTAAAATCATTTCCTTCGAGCTTGCCAAGTTTGGAGGTCCTGTCTGGCTCCGCATATCCTGCAGATGAGTCAACTTGAATTTCCCTCCCCGTTCTCCACTCTGGCACCGTCTGCACACGAGGCCGGCCCCTGAAGGAGTGAGCGGCCCTGTGGGGCCCCAGGCCAGCCTCCCGCTCTGTCATAACATCGCCCTTCCCCGGGTCCGGGCTCTGGCCGGCGCTGGGCAAGCCTCACTCTGCTCACCAGAGCGTTTGCTGAACTGGGAATACCGTTCTTGACACAAGTAAAAGCAGCCTGTCTGTTTCGTGGGCGAGATTTCCTCTGCTATTTCTGAGCACACAGGGCAGTGGGATTCACTATGATCCGATCCCGTGGCCGCGCCGCCCTCACCGCCATACTCTCCACCCCCCTCCCAGACAGAAACTGTGCCCATGAAGCACTCGCGCCCCACCCAGCCCCCATCAGCCCCTGGAAAACTCGACTCTACTCTCCATCCCTCTGACGTTGACGATTCTAGCTACCTCATATAAGGGAAACCCTACAATCTTTGTCCTTTTGTGTCTAGCTTCACTTACCATAATGTTTTCAAGGTTTACCTGGACGGTGGTAGCATGTACCCAAATGCATCTCGATGGTTGCCTGCATGTACACATTTAGCTTATCCATTCATCCCTTGATGGGCACTATTTTGGCCACTGTGGACAATGCTGCCACGAACACGGGTGTACAAGTATCTGTTTGAGTCCCTGCTTTCAGTTCCTTTGAAGTGAATTGAGGGCAGCTCCGGCACCCCTTGCCCGAGGAGAGTCTGTCCCTGCCTTGCTCTGTCCAGTGCGCTCATGCGTCAGGCTCCCCGCTCACCAACACCCCCTGCTCCCTCCCTGCAGGCTCAGCCTGATCAGCCCCTCCCCGCACCCCCTGCTCCTCCCTGCGTGCTCAGTGCCCATCAGCTCTGGGGGCAGGGATTTTGTCTGCTTGATGGATCTCTGGGTGCAGTTTCATCATCCAGGGAAGCAATGAGCATGGATATTAAATAATAGTTATGAAAAAGGAAAGCAAAACCCACGCTGGTATTATTCCACAAGGTGTGATGCATGGGAAGGACAGGGGAGACTTACCCATCTGAGTCACACCCAGTTTATTTGTCAGATTCCTCAAAGTGTGCAAACGGCCCATTCCTCATCTAATGGGTGTTTGCCACCCACTGCCAGGCTCCAAGGATTCGTGCCTTCCTTGTCACTGCTTGGATTTGAGCTCTTCTGGGAGTGAACCCCTTAGAATCCACAGGAGCTGACAAGCGACAGGTAGTGAGTGGCACGTCAGAGGGAAGATGCAAGCCAAGCATGGTGGGCCCTGCTCCCGGCCTCGAACGCAGTGCTTAAGACAGCTCGAAGGTGTGATGGGGTGTCTGCGGCTTCCAGGAGTGACTGCCTGCTTGGTTGCCGTGCTCAGCCCTGCCGTGTTAGCAGGGCAGTGCCGGGCCAGCCCTGAGCCACCAGGACCCTGCTGCCCCCAAATTTCGGCCGGCTCCTGCTAACTGCCCCTCGTCTAATTGCTGGTGAGTCACGTTGCATAATGCCCCTCGGATCGACAGCATAATTTCCTATCACAGCTGCGGTGGAGCTCAGCTCCTCAGCACGGAAGAACTTTGGGGTGCGTTCTAACCGCATCTGATAACCATCGGTTTGAAAAACTTTCCTGCCATCATCCCTGGTGGGCTGTTGACTACAAGAGAAAAATCTGGATTTCCAGAATACCAGTGCTCTCCACTTTCCCTCCAGTCATCTCCGGAGAGAAATCTCCGAGCACCAGCGGGCTGTGGCCACACCAGCTGCCTCTTGATGACTGGGAGCAGATGGATGTGTGGGGAAGCCCCAGGTGGGCCCGCCAGGTGCAGGCCGGGGTTCCTCAGTCGTGTTCCGCTGAACCGAGGCTCCGGCCTCCAGCCTCACATCAGAGGGGCTGGGGACTCTCAGCCTCTCACCTGAAGGCAGGAGGTGTGCACCTCCCCGAGGGGACCCACACCCGGGCTAGACTTGGGGACTCCTTCAGCACCTGCCCCCCCAAACATCCCTCACCTCACTTACCTGCCTCTGTGTCCCTTCGGTCTCTCCATCCCTTGCTGCACAGTTGGGCAGGTTTGTGCTTCCTCCTCTAACTGGAGAACACAGACGTCCCAGCTGTCCCAGGCTCAGAAGAGAAGTTGTCACCGTGTGCCATGTGGCCGGCCTGTGGGGTGGGGGTGGGGGGACAGGGAGCCGCCACAGAGTTGGGGGGTGCAGCAAGAGACATGGGAGACTCATGAGCCGTCCGAGGCTCAGAGGGCAGGTGACCGGCTGGCATGAGATGGTCCTGGGACCAGGTCTTGGACGTGGGTCTCTCGCTCAACCCCACCCCCCCGGCTTGTCCCCGACATGGGCACACACTCGGGAGTGCAAATCTAGCAGGGTTCCAGCCTCCGTTCTTCCCCCCACGCTGACCTCCCTGTCCCAATCTTAGATGTGGAACAGACATGGGGGTGCTGCCCGGTCTGTGCACACTGGTCCTTACTCCAACTGCCTCACGTCTCCAGAGGAATTTGCTATTTAAAGGCATCCTGTGATTAATCTTTTCATAAAGAAAAGAATCAGCCCACTTTTCTGTTGAGAATATCTGAATTTTCATAGGTGGGGTTTGCTTAGCGTAGGGTTGCCAGTTGAAAGAAAGAGAGGGTGGGGAGAGAGAGAGGGAGAAAAGTACAGATTGCTTAGTGAAATCTGAATTTCAGATCAACAACAAATAATTTTTTAGTTTAAGTACATCCCAACTCCTGCATGGGACCCACTGAAATGCACATGTGACTGCGGACCTGCAGGTCATCTTCCGTTACGGGGTGAGTGTGTCCCCTAAAATCCACATGTGGAAGTCCTAGCCTCCCATACCTATGAGTCTGACCTTATTTGGAAGTATGGTCCTTCAGATGATCAAGTTAAAATGAGGTCATTAGGGTGGGCCCCAATGTGCTCATAAAGAGGGGGGATTTGGCCCCAGACGCGTACACGGGGAGAGCGCTGTGTGAAGGTGAAGGCAGACGTCCCCGTGATGCTTCTACAAGCCGAGGACCACCAAGGATTGCCAGCAAACCACCAGCAGCGGGGGAGAGGCTGAGAACGGATCCGCCCTCACAGCCTCCGAAGGCACCAGCACCACCGACACCGTGACCTTGGACTTCCGGCCTCCAGGACCTGATGATCAATGTCTGTTGTTGAAGCCTCTCAGCATGTGGGGCTGTGTTCTGGCAGCCTTCACAAACCAGCATGGCTGGCAGCGCCAACCGACGCCACCATTCTTGCTCTTCTCGCTCTTCCCGCCCTGGGCCTAGGGGGCTCGACGGTGACGCACGCAGATTCCCGCGGCTCTTGTGACCTGTCCCGTGGCATTCAGGGGTAGTGGAAGGAAAGATCACACATGGCTGAGTGAGGCCTGCTTTATGCTTCAGGTCAGAATAAAGGGGCCCCGGGCAAGAGGGAGCCGGAACACCGCCCCGCTGGGCTGTGGGCAAGGCCGTGCGGGCCTTCAAAGGGAAGCCAGTGCCACCGGGCCTCGCGTGACCCGGCGCGCCGGCCGCCTTTGCGGGTGGAGGGAGCACAGTGGAAGCCCCGGGACTGTCACAAATCCACGTTTGAGGAAGGATGCGAGCAAGGCCTCTCTTTCATGGCCTGAAGAATAAAGCGGCTGTGAAATCAGTGATGCCACATTATTGCTTCCTGGTCATGCGGGATGGGCTTCCTTCCCGTGGCCAGCACCCCCGGAGCAGCGGCTCCCGCTCTGGAAAAAGGCGGCAGACACGTGTATCCTGGACAGCTGGGTTTGGGAGTATTTCCTCTTCATTGTTTGAAGGAACACTCAGGGGGAAATATGGAAAAAGCCAGAGGGTGCACGCAGGCCGCCTGACCCGGGAGGTGCGGCCAGGCCTAGGGGAACGTGGCCTGCCTACCACAGCCATGGGCACGGCCTCCAGCTCCCGAATGCCTGGGGAATGGCATCCTACCACCTCAGGCTTTTTGTCCCGGTGGCCTGTAGAGCTGTTGTTCCTCACAGAACAAGGGCAGCATCATTTCAGGGGGGCCTGGGGGCTCCCCACTGCCTATAGTAATGTGGGGGCCTGGGGAACCATGCTGGGGGGCATCCCCCACTGCCCTCACGACAGAGCTGCCATGTGGGGCTTTCACTCAGCTCCTTCTGGGGCTGGCTAACGGTGGTGGGCTCTCACCTCTCAGGGTGCCCGCCCTGCTCACCCACGGGGCACACTCCCGGGCCCTCCAGGCCCAGCACCACTGTGCACACGTCGGGACCCCTGTCAGAGTGGTCCCCCGTGCCCCCCACACCGCATGGAACCTGCACCCCACTGGGTTGCTGCATTAATTATTACTGCACAGAAGTTTCCAGCAGGCTTAAGTCCAAGCTAGGGAAGAACCAGGTGAATCGAAGTGCAAACTGCCTTAGCAAGTAATGACTGCCCATCGAGGGGTGGGTTCAAACAGAGGAGGGGCAACCGCATCATAGGAAGCTACGTTCATCATTTCTGGGAACAAGTGGTCCTCCGGGGCCTTTCGACTGGTGATTCTAAGAATCGTTATAACTGACCAGAGCACCCAGGCCCCGTAGGCTGCATTAGACCTGGCCTGGAAGGACCCGTGAGCCCAGCTTCTCCCTGATGCCACCGCCCTCCAAGACACCACTGTTTCCTTTAGGTTTTGGGGTTGTAGAATACGATATCCCCAATACCTCTTCTCCCCTTCTTCCAACAGAAATCCCAAATGTTAGCAAAGGACCCCCAGGAATAAAGACTACACTTCCCAGCCTCCCTGGGGCTAGGTGTGATCATGTCAGTAAGTTCTGGAGCAGGGGATATGACAGAAGTGATTAAGTACCATTTCTGGGAGTCAGTGTTTCTTAAGGAAGGAGCGTCCCTTCTGATCTCCTGCCTCCTCCTCAGTGGCTGGTAATCCAGCACAGTGGCCAGATTTCAGCAGCCATTTTGGGCTGTGAGGACGAAGGATTCACCCAAGGGATGAGTCGCTGAAAGCCGGGAGGAGCCCAGAGATCCTGGTGATTTTGTGGAGCTCCTGTACGGTCTGACCTTCTGGAACATTGGAGGATGCAGCTTTGGATCTTTCTGCCTCACTTTGCCAGGTGGAATGCCTCATATATTCAATTGATAACAATATCCGCAACTTCAAATTTCCCTGAAGGGAAGGACTGTGTTTTATGTTTCTTTGTATTCTTTTCAGCATCTGGCACATAGTAACTGGTTTGATGTGATTTGATTTGATCCGACCTTTTAAATGCCCCGTTAGCCAGAGAGTCACAAATCTATGCAGCAACTTCTTGCTGTGTCTGATGACACTTCCCTCTTTCGTTCTAAAAATTACCTCTTTTAGGTTGCAGACAGGCCCTTTGTGAGGGATGCCAAGCTCACTTTGGACCCAAGTGAGGCCGATGACAGGTCTGGCTGACCCCACTTCTTAGATCCAATCTTTCCAGATGGGAAGTTCCCTCCAGGGGCTGCTGAATGAGGCCGATGATGGAGCCCATGTGCAGGCCCAAGGCCGGGGGAGGAGAGGCCTCCAGGAAGGAAGGGCTGGAGTCAGCAGTCGGCTCAGGGCAGGCCCTGGCTGTGGGGCAGGCCTTCCAGTGTGTCCTGGAGCTGCAAGCACAGGGGACCCCTGGAGCTGGGGAGCCACAGCGGGCCCAAACCGCCCTCACTGAGGAGGTGTGCGCTGGTAGGAATGGAAGGGGACAGAATTTCAGGAGTTGGGGCGGCCAGCTCCCCTGGGTGGGCTCTAGAAGTGGACAAGCCATGGCCCTTCTTTTCTTTTCTTTTTTTTTTTTTTGGTGGTCCTTCTTTTCTGACAGCAACAATTTCTTCCTGGCCAGGGGTGGTAGGGGACACTTTTATATATTCCTTTATACACATCTGCCTTGTTTTTCTGTTTTCAAAGCCTATTTGCCTACTCCTGTCATTCAAAAGGAAACATTTAAAATCAATTTTTTTTAAGATTTTATTTATTTACTTATTTGAGAGAGAGAGAGAGAGAGAGAGAGAAACAGCATGAGAGGGGAGAGGAGTCAGAGGGAGAAACAGGCCCCCCGCCAAGCCAGGAGCCCGATGCGGGACTCGATCCCAGGACTCTGGGACCACGACCCGAGCCGAAGACAGTTGCCTAACCAACTGAGCCACCCAGGCGCCGTAAAATCGATTCTTAAAATAAGAAGCAATTAGCAAGGAAAGATAAAAATTCAGGAATGCCTATTCATAGCCTTTTCCAGGAGTGGGACTTGTTTCCAACTGTGGGGTCAGCCAGACACGGGGTCACGGGTGAGAAAAGCTTCGGGAATTCCAGACACGGCTCTGGGGGAGAGGGGGATGTCAGGTAGTCACAAGGGTCAGGGAGCCCTGGGAAGGGTTACATGCATGTCTGCCAATGAAAGGACTCAAGAGAATATCTTTATTTCCACACTCAGTTTATTCCTGCAACCACCAAGCTGGGCTCCAATAAGAAAAGGCTAAAAGCAGACAGCTTTGGGGGTTGGCTTCACGGGAAGACCCCAGAGTTAGGGTGAGTAGAGGAAGCATGCCCCTGGCCATGGGACGGCGTCTGGGTACCTCCCCCAGGGAGTACTTTGCACCTGTAGGAGCTAGATACCGTGTATTGTGGCGTCAACCTGCGGCTCACAGTGACCCTGGGGGGCCCGTAGTGTCTGCCCATTTCATAGATGAAGAAACTGAGTCTGACCAAGGTTCCCACAGCCAGTGAGTGGCCCAGTTGGAACTGGTGCCTCTCAGGCTTCAGAGCTGAGCTGTGACTACACAGACTGGGCTGGCAGGCACAGTCAGTGCCCACTGAATCGATTCGAATGTGCAGGGGATAATTAGCACAAATCATACCATCATTCACACGTTTTCATTTGCTTATCAGGCACCCACTGTGTGCATGGCCTGGTGTGGAGGTCGTCAAAGGTGGGAAACATAACGTCGAGTGTCCTTCAAGAGCTGGCCGTGTGGCTGAGAAGCAAGGTGCACAATGAGGACAATGCCCAGTGTGCTGGGTCAGATCAGGCGAGCTGTGGGGCCCCAGGACGGATAGCCCCCTCCTGGGTCAAAGGTGTCATCTGGGAGTGCTTCCCGAAGAAAGTCGGGTTTGGGCTAAGCTCCAAGGCATGAGCAGGGCAGGAGTAGGTAAGAACGAAGGAAGAACTTTCCAGAAGGGAGAAATGGCATGCACAAAGAAAGGGTCAGAGACAGGCACATGTTGGGTGTAACTGGGAGGCGATACTCCAGCCTGGCTGGAACAGCAAAGGTCATGCTGCAGTCTGGAGGGCCCTCAGCTTGGAAGGTGCCCTTCTGACCCATTCCCAGCATGGATGAACCCTAAGACATGATTGCTCCAGTGAGCAGTGAAATGAAGAAATAATAACAAAAAACAAATTGATAAATGAATACAGGGCCTCATTGTTTACTCGGGCTAAATCCTGTTTCTCTTTTAAATCCACCGATTACGCACAGACTTTTGTTGCTGTTAAAATCTGGCTAAGAGCTTCCCATCTTCCCCGTTGTCATCTGTTGTTTGTGCAAACTAACTAGAGGGTTCTATATTTTTAATAAATGTGTTCAGAGTTCACAAATCTCTTCATCGGGACGGTTTGTAAACCGGCTGCAGAATTGTGTGCTCAGGGTTTTTAAAGTGTGCAGATACAAGAGCACTGCCAGTGGCCCCTCCACCAAAAAAATTCACACAACGGCAACATTTTCAAACATATTTTCCAAAATGCTCAACTGTACAAGATAAAGCGATTTCTTGGCATTATCAGAATGTCACTTCTGCTCAGAAGGGACAGACTGTGCATGCGCACCTGTGGGGCCGCATCTGAGGCCCCTGCCAGGTGATAGTCACGTGAATCAGAGAAAGGGTCACTAAGATGGGACACTTGATTTTTGTTTGTCTTCAGCTCGATGGGCCTTTTAACCGTTCTGTCACAAGATCACATTTAGATCTTTGTGGAACAAAAGATTTTCTTTTCACTCTGTCTTTGCAAAAAATGGAAAAGATTCAAATAATACATTATATGCTAATAAAATTTTTTTTAAAAAATGGAAAAGATTCTACTATGTTTAAAGGTATTTTTTTCCCCTAAGACTTTATTTATCCACTTGAGAGAGGGCATGAAAGAGAGAGAGAGAGAGAGCACGAGCAGGGGGGAGGGGTAGAGGGAGAAGCAGACTCCCCACCTAACAGGGAGCCCGACCCCGACATGGGACTCAGTCCCGGGACCCCGGGATCATGATCTGAGCTGAAAGCAGACGCTTAACAGACTGAGCCACCCAGGTGCCCCAAGGTTTTGTTTTTATAAAAGTACCCACTGATATTCGCATGCACTTCTTTGGCATCAATTTCTTTGCCTTCCTCAACAATGAAAGGAATGAATTCCCTGTTTCCCTATCTTTGTAACCTGATCTGGAATTCTTTTCTTAAAAAAATTCCAAGTGAAAATGCTGCTCTAGTAGCTTGCAGAGCTTCTCAATAACACATTGTCTGAAAGAGGTCATTTACAGTTGAGAAAATACCTTCCTTTAGTGGCTCATTAAAAAAAAAAAAAGGTAGTTCTCTGTGCACTTCATTTAGTGACACATAATCTTTTCCAGATACAGTCACAGGATCTGTAGGTTTATCCAATTGTACAGCACACTTCCCACTGAGTAAGTGGTTTAATGATTGCTCAGATTTTCCCTACTGTTCTCTAGGCGTCTGCAGCAGTATTTGTTGGTGAAGAAATGTACTTGTGTTTGCTGTCATCTGCTATTCCATTATTTAACCCGCTTATTCCATTATGTTTGCCCGCTGCCTCTTGGACTTTTTCTATTAAAATCAAACTCAAAAGAAGCTTCTAAACGTGTTTCATCAAATGTGCCAGAGCTTCTGCAGAACCGGATGGAGTAGCCACATCCCGGAGAGTATGGAGGCCGCCCCTTGGACTCTGGATGCTGGGTTTTCCAGTGTGTTGCTAACTGATGGGCCATCCCACAAGTCAGTGCCCGAGAGGCCCAGAGGAAGGTTTCTGGTCAGCAACTGCAATAGCTATCAGTCTGTGTTCCAAAAAGCCTCGGCTGGTTTTCAAAACTGGCTGATTTGCTGCCATAGCAGATTCGATCTGCATTGTTTTTACTGGGTGTTTGTCAGCTCCATGTCCTATTGTGTAGTGAGTGCTGACGTTACTGCGGACACGAAATGCACGTTGCTTTTGCACACCAATAACCAATTTCCCATTTCCTTGACACCTGCTGGTGACCGGCTATTCAATTCCCTTCTGACCCTGTCCACCTGAAGCGCCAGACACCCCAAGTTAAAGGCTCAGCCCTGTAAGACTACTTCCGCTTCAGACTTTAGCCACGGTGGGGTCTCCAGGGCACCCGCCATTCTGCCCAGCTGCCTCCAAATTCAGAGGCTCCCACCTTGCCAATAACTCACAAGAATGACTCCCAGAACCCAGGACACTGCCTTCCTGCCACGGTTTATTATCACAGTGGGTACAAATGAGCATGGGAGCCTCATTCCCATGGAACTGGGGTGTGCCACCCTCACGGAACGTGAATGCGTTCATCAAACCCCATCATTTCAGGGGTTTTGATGGAGGCTACATTGCTTAGGTATGATTGATTACATTGTTGGCTACTGGGGTTGGAACTCAATCTCCAGCTCCTCTCCCCTCCCTGGAGGGACTGAAAGTTCAAATCCCCTAATTATGGCAGGGTCTTTCTGTTGACCTTTCAGAAACTTTCTAGCACCCTTTGGGTCATCTCATTAGCAAAACACTCAGGAGATTCCCGGGGCTTTAAGAGCTCTGTGACTGGGACTGGGGACAAATACCATAACCATTGTTCACTTGGGCTTATATATTAGGATTATTTTCAATTTTAGGATTTTTTTTTTTTTCTGAACCATTTTGAAGCCACTTTTCCATTTGAAGACAGTTACTCTAGTTAAAATCAGATGACGTATAATCCATAGGTCCATCATGACTGTTCTGGGTACAAGTGATCTGCAAATGTCACATGATGCTAAAAAGAAACAGAATGTCAGGCAAAATGTGGGCGAGGGATCCCTGTATTCTGCATGCAGGAGTAACCTTCTAACAGTGTCAATTTGAGAAATAAATATTGGTAAATCTTACTCTCCTAGGATAACTGAGTCAGTGAGGATTCTTGAGGCTGAGTGATTCATTCACCCATGCATCCCACAAACACATACGGGGAGCTTCTTGGCTTTCAGATGCTGTGAGGAGTTGGAAGATATGGTTGCTTTGAGAAGCACACAGTTCAGTCATCAACCCAGAAGGGCAAGCAGACAATCCAACTATCAGGTATCAGTATCATAGGTGATAACAGGTGCCAGGGAGTGACACAGGGGCCCTTTACATCAACCTTGAATCATAGGAAAAGGGTCAAAGATAGACTTCCAGAAGGTGGTGATACATGGGCTGAGTTTTGAAGGTCAAGGTAGAGATGACCGATGTTAGGATAATAAGATTCAGGAAAATAGAAGGAGTGGGGTGAGTCCCAGAAAGAAATTTCCTGAGGTCAAGCTGGGCAGAAGAGAGGTCAGCAAGAGGCCAGGTTATAGGTCTTCGCATGAGGTGCCACAGAGTTTCGACTCTCCTCCCAGCGTAACGGGAGCCAATGACGGGCTCAAGGGAGGTGTCAGGGAATATTTGAATTTTAGGAAGATCTCTCTGACAGCAGATTACAGGATGATCCAGAGAGAAGGAGACACAAGAAGCAGGGAGCCAGCTGGGGGGCACTGTAACTGTGGGGTGGTGCCTCGGGAAGGCGAGTTCCCTGGGGCTAGCCAAACTCAAGGTTAAGGGTCATCCTCCACAAGACAGACCTCACTTTAGACACCAACCACAAGCTCAGGGGTCCCTGGGACCACCTTCACTTTGGAGCCGCCGGCTACGAATTTGGAGGTCCCCATGGACTCTCTCAGTCTTGATAATTCCCTAGAAGGACTCACAGAACTCAGGAAAGTGCTACTCTTGATGGTTGCAGCTGTATTATAGCAAAAACCCAAATTAGAACTGGCCAGGGGAAGAGATAACACAGGGAGAACGCAGAAATGCAGAGCTCCCATCATTGTGGGGGGTCATGGTACTCTTCCCGCATCGAGTGTGACGATACTCAAAGACTGTTGCGCACCAGGGATGCTCACTCGAGCTTTGGCATCCGGCATTTTTATTGGGATTTAATTACATAGGCACAACTGATTGAACCATTGGCTGTGGGATTGACCGTGACCTCCAATTCCTCATCCTGCCCCCCAGGTCAGGTCTGATAGCATGTGGCTTCAGCCCCGACCCCTTATTCACACGGCTGGTCATTCTGGTGTGGCCAGCCTCCATCCTGAGTCATCTGCTACCGTGAACTACCAGGACTCCCTCATCACCCTGAGAAACGAGACCTCTATCACTCAGGATCCCGAGGGCTGAGAGGTTTGTCCCAGGAAGCAGGACACAACCACTGGTGCACGGAACACCGAGGGAATGTGTGGAGTCCAGGGCCTGGAGGTGGGACATGCTGGAAGGAAGGTAGGCCTGAGCCTTGGGGGAAGGATGGCTGTGGTCTGGACATGGGGTGGGGCTTGTGAAGCAGAGTTTTATCTTTTTTTTTTCCCCGCATCATGAGTGTATTTAGGGTCTTGTTCAGGAAGCGTTTTCCAATCTCTAGGTTACACAGATTCTCTATTATATTTTCCTTCTATAGGCACATCTCAGAGATATTGTGGGTTCAGTTCCAGACTATTGCAATAAAGCGAATATTGCAATAAAACGCGTCAAATGAAATTTTTGGTTTCCCCCCAGTGCATATAAAAGTTCTGTTTATACTATACTGTAGTCTCTTAAGTATGCAATAGCACTGTGCCTACAAATGCACGTCCCTTAATTAAAAAGTACTTTATTGCCAAAATATGCTAGCCATCGTATGAGCTTTCAGTGAGTCATAATCACTGACCACAGAACAGATCATGGATCACCACAGCAAATATAATAATGATGAGAAAGTATGAAATATTTACCAAATATTTCATTACCAAAATGTGATACCAAGAGACAAAGTGAGGGGCGCCTGGGTGACTCAGTCAGTTGACTGTCTGCCTTCGGCTCAGGTCATGATCCCAGGGTCCTGGGATCAAGTCCGGCATCGGGCTCCCTGCTCAGTGGGGAGTCTGCTTCTCCCTCTGCCTGCCGCTCCCCCAGCTTGTGCTGTCAGTCTCTCTCTCTATCTCTCTGATGAATAAATAAAAATCTTAAAAAAAATAAAACAAAACAAAACAACAACAACAGAAAATCAAAGACACAAAGCGAGCCACTGTTGCGGGGAAAACGGCGCCAGGAGACTTGTCGATGCAGGATTAACACAAACCTCCAGTGTGTAAGGAATACAGTATCTGCGAAGCACAATAAAACGAGGTATGTCTGTATTGGGTTTGTGATTGCAGTTATTAGTTCATCTGGAGTCTACTATTTAAGATGTGCTAAAGATAGAGAGGAGTCCAGCTTAATTTTGCACAAACCGGGACCAGTTTTCTCAACCCCACTTTCCGAATGAGCCCCCTCTCGTTTCTGTGGGGCCATCATTCCTGAAGAGCAAGTGCCCAAGTATATATGGAGCCATTTATGAGCTGTCTATTCTGTTTATTACTTTACTTGTCTACTCCCGGCCTAGTATCAGACTGATTTTATTTCTGACTTTCTACTCACAGGCTAACAGCCCTGGCTGGGGGACTGGGGCCTCGGAGCTGGCTTTGCCCAGGAGGGCCGGGCAGGAGAGGAGGCAGGGCCTCGGAACCCTGCTCTCGGGGTCACCCACCCACCCGCCCACTCTGACGTCCCTGAGCCCCCCCTCCGCGGGCCACAGGCCTGGTGCAACTGGGGGACTTTCATGCTAAGATGGTCCCGGGCAAACCAGCACTGACTCAACCTGGAAATGAAGAGATGGGGCCTCTCGTCCCGAATACCCTGCCTGAGCGGCAATCACCGTCCCCGGTCTCAGAAATAAAGGCTTTCCAGACACAAGATCAAAGCTAAGAGCCAGAAGAGTATTAGGTTCCAGGCATTTCCAAACAAGCAGGCTCCACTATTGGTACGTCCGCAAAGGCTGAGATAGGGAAGGCCCTTCTCTTTCTTTTTTTTTTTTTTTTTTTCTGGACGCCAGGGGAAACAGAGCTGAGCGAAGAGCGGCGGCCCGGGGTAGCCAGCAAAAGTGGATTTGTTAACAAGGTACTCCGCCCAGCCCAGCCAACCCCTGCTCTGGGGGCCACTTTCCCACCTGCGGAGGGTCCCATGAGCAAGAGGACACTTGGGAAGACCAAGAGTCAGGTGACCAGGCTTTCGGTGTGTCTGAACCCAGGCAAGGGGCCGCTGCATGCCCGGGGAGACCTGGATGTCACCAGTCCCCCTGGGGACCCCAGGGCGGTCTCGCAGTGCACCCACCAGACACCACTCAGGTCCTTCGACCAAGGCTCCAGGTGGCCCATGTGTCTCTCCGCCAGGTGTCACCAGCCTGGAGCGCATCCCCCCAGCGGAGGGGGAGGGAAGCTCCTGGCAGCCCGCAGTGGCTCTGATGTTCCATCAGCCCCCTCCCCCCTTGCAACCAGCCACCAGCCTCGGTGCCCCCCTCAGGGTTGCCCTACAGAAGCCAGAGCTTTCTTTTCTCTGCCAGTCCTCCAGATGTTTGATCAGCTCTTCCTTCTCCATGAGCCTCCCACATTCTCCGGGGTAACACACCCAGCCCCGCAGCCGGTTTGCAGGCTTGCCGAGGCCCGGGCCACCCTGGCTGGGCCCAGCTGCGGAATTTGCAGAAACGTTTAATAATTCAGGAAAGCCCCCTTGTTCCTCCTGCGTCTCATCCGCTTGCACGCTGCTGCCACACCCGACAATTCTGACACCAGAGGCGGGGGGGGGGCGGCGGGGGGAGTTTCGCCTGGATTGGGTGCTTCCTCGACGCCAGCTGGAGGTCCCAGCATTGAACTCGATTCTGGCACCATCCGCCTGGAGAGAGCATCGGGGCCCACGGGTTAGTGGCTCAGGCCCACGAGACTTCAGCCGCCAATGGCAATTCCAGATTGGCACCTGTGTTTCTTTTTTTTTTTCCTTTATTATTATTATTGGTTTTTTTCTCTTTTTATTAACATATAATGTATTATTTGTTTCAGGGGGGCACCTGTGTTTCTGACCTCCTGGCTGCAAATTGCAGGTTCCCGCAAACTCTCCCTTCGATTAATTTGCCGGCCACCCAGCACCTCCACGTGCTCCCAGCCTGGAAGCTCTGCGAACCGCGCCTTGTGGGATCTCATCACCTAAGCACGACTGATCATCAACTCCATCCCAGCCCCTCTCCCCTCCCTGGAGAACGGAAGGTGAGGTTGGAAACTCCAACCTTTTAATCACGGCTTTGTCTTCTGGTGACCGGTCCCATCCAGCAGCCTGCCCAGACTCACCTTAGAACAAAGACATTGCTATCACCCAGGAAATGCCAAGGGATTTAGGAGCTCTGTGTCAGACTGCCGTCAAAAGACCAACTATTTGAACAAAGGATGCTTCTAGTGCTCTTATCACTTAAGACATTATGAAGGTTTTAGGAGCTCTGTGCCCAGAACCAGGGGCAGAGACCAATATATGTATTTTCTAGCATCTACCATTAATGCAGAATAAAAATGTGGGGCCGTTGTTCAGAAACCAGGACACATTGCAAAATAGCAGCTGCAGAGGGTTGAAGGCACTCAGGGCCCTTTGTGACGGCACAGACCGTACACTGGGAAGACAGCCCCCCCATCGCGGTCACTTCCTCCTGGGTGCCCTCTGGCCTATCGGTATCCTCCTCAAAGGGCAAGGGTCAGGCTCACTGGGCCTGGTCAGAGCAGGCGTCAAAGCTAGTCATGTCTTACTCCCTTGCCCAGCACTGCAGCCTATGGTCAGAGAGGGGACCCTGTCCTCTGAACCCCTGCAGGGCTGGCCAGGAATGCAGATTCCAGCCCCCCGCCCGTCCAGCCCCCAGACCTCCTGGATCAGCGTCTCCAGGTGTGAGCTGGGGCCTCTGCCTTCTAAACCTGGTCCTTACCTCAGTTCGTGCTGCTGCCGGAGGAAAGGCTGAGAATCACTGTTGGCCCCGGGGCTGGTTCTGCAGCCTCTGCGGGAGGAGGCTGGGCTTGTTCATGGAGCTGACTGTGAACTAAACATCTCCTTCTTTTCCTGAGGGCTGCTGATCAGCCCCATCACCCCATCCTTGGCGTGAGCAAGTTCCTTCTGACCTTCTCCTTGCAAGAGCAGGCCTGACCCGACATCAGACAATGGCAGGCCTGAGTGCTGCCCAGCTGCCCGAGTGGAAGGCTGAGGGGCCTGGGGCCCATTTGGAGCTCCTGCCACGTGCCCCGGAGGCCAGACTAGTGAGCAGGGCCACCGGGGTCCAGGGCAGCTGGGGAGGAGGAGTGGAGGTCAGAACATACTCTGGAGGGAGGGGACAAAACGTGGGACTCCTGTTTGCAGCCACAGCTCGTCAGGGCCCCCAGGGGACCGTGACCGGTGGCCGAGTCTGCGGCCTTCCTGCCAGGCCCTTCTCTTTTCTGGGCTTCCTTCCTCATCCCCAGGCCAGCTTTCCTTTCGGGGAAGCCGCTCAGGGCATGAAGTGTGTCTCCTGGGGCCTCCCAGTGCCCCCGGGGCCTCCCAACCAGTCAGAGCCCAGGGCTCGGAGTTGAACTGAGGTCTGTCTGGGGCCCAAACCTGGAGTCAGAGGTGAGAGAGGGGCCTCGTGTGGCCCCAGACACTGGCCCATGTCTGCCTCGGGAACAATTGAGAAAGGAAGCTGGTGGACTCCCCACCATCCTCCACCCCCCCGCCCCCACCATTCCTACCTGTGGAGGATGCTTTCACAGCACCATGTCATCGCACCCTGCCGTCTAGGGGGCATGGTTTCTGTTTTTGAGCCGCAGAAACCGAGTCTTCACATAGCAGGTGGGAAAGGGTTCATGGGGCAGGAGGGGGCCATGTCCATGATTCTGAGAGGAACGTTACAACGTACCCTGTGAACGGCTGCAAAGCAAACCTTTAGGGACAGAGGTTTTCCCCAGGAGGGAAGTGGCCCCGGGGACCAAGCCAGGAGGTCTGGGCCCTGAGGGGCTCTGCGGAGGGGATATGCATGTTTTGGGGCTATCCTCGGGACCAGGCGTCTACACCCAGCACTTCAACCCCCCTCCAGTGACTGGGCCAAGTCGGGGACTTCTCCTTCCTGGAGCAGAGGAGGTCGGGGTGGCGGGGGGGGGAGGGGGGATGCAGGGAGTGACCCCAGCAGAGGGACGCAGCTCCGGATGCTGTGCAAACCACCAGTGAGGCCACAGGTTTTCTCCATGACAGTGGCAGTGGCCAGGGCGCCTGCAGGGCACGGCACGGGGGCTGTCACTCTGCGGACCCCAGGAAGAGAGTCCAGTGGTGACAAACTGCTCGAACCCCGCCCGCTAGGCGAGGGCCTGGACAGGCAGCAAGGGCATAGTGACCCTCCCGGGGCTTGACATTCATTCACTGTGTGCGAAGGAGGCCCCAGCATCAGTCTGAGCACACAGACCAGAGCAGGGGGGCACAGGAAAACCTGCATCCAGAACATTCCTGCTGAAACGCGGCGACAGAGCAGGGCAAGGAGAGGCGCTCCACAAACGGAAATCTCCCAGGGCTGCCGCTGGGGCAAATGCACGCTCAGCGGGCTTAATCCAGGATGCTTTGTTCTTTGTTCTTTTTTTTTCTTTTGGTTGTTGTTTCTTGTGTAAATATTATAGTTCTTTTGTCTTCATCAAAGCCCTACGCGCTTATGTGTCTTGTCTTGCTCGGCCGTTTCTGAGCTGGTTAGACAGAGCCCCGTGTCCCCAGATGAACCCGGGATTTCAAAATTGATCCCCCCGCCTTCCAGAGACATCCTCCACATGCACGATCACCCGGGGATTGAAAAGCAACGCCATGCCTGGTCCCACCCCAGAGACCCGGATTTAGTGGGATGAGAATCTGCTCCCCCAGTGACTCCAGCACAAAGCCTGGGCAGGAACCGAGGCTCCAGGGAAGCTCGCTGGGCAGTGCTGCACGGATGCCCACCGACCAGCCAGAGGCAGGAAGGGCCCTTGGTTCTTATCAGTTGTGTGACTTTGGCAAAGGCTCCGAGCTCCCTGGGTTTTGGGTTCCCCACATGTGAGTCGGGATAGCAGCCCTGCCTTCTGTGTCTCCCAGGACTGTGGAGAACATCAAATGATTTCAAGGATGGGCCAAATTCAGGCCAGCAACCAGGAAATGCTCTGTCTCTTCCAGGTGGCGCCTCGGGGTCGTGAGTCTGTCACCTTGGGAAGGGCACCAAGCCTGCATGGGCTACAGACAAGTACAGCAGGAAGCCAGATGGATCGGCCCTCCCGTGGGTTCTGTGACCGTGCAGAGGATCTGCCGGGAGGTGATGGGGGTGTTCTTTCCAAGGGCTTCTGCAGTGAGCAAGGGCTGGGCCAGGTGGGACACAGCAGGGACCAGGGAAGATGGGCAGATACCAGCAGCACAATGCCAGGAGGGCCCGTAAACAGTTTCTCTGATGGGAGGTTTCACGTGGGTACGGAAAGAGAAGAAGTTACAGGGCAGGAGTGATCGGAGATCCTGGGGCCATACTGCCTGTGGGAGAATCCAACCTCCGTCCTCCATCAGTACAAAGGGCCTAGAGCCACTCTGAGGACCAAACGAGACCATCCAGACCCACGGCTTGCTTTCGACACTGTGTCATCACGACCGTCACCACCAGCACGGAGGGCTGACGACAGGCTCTGGGTGGGTGCGGCTCGTTTCTTGTGAATATCAGTCTTGCTGGAGGTCCTACCCTCCCTCCTTTTCTCGGGGAGACAACTGGGACTCAGGGCTGAGTCCACTCACCTGAGGTGACAGAGCCAGAATTTGAACTCACGTCTGCCTAACCCCAGAGACTGCTGTCCTCCGGTGCCTGGCCTCGTCCGAGCGAGCACTGGTTCTGAGCTGTCCGTAAATGGGACGGAGATTGGGCCCCGGGCAGCTGGGGGCACGGCTGGTGGCCGCTTGTCTGACAGAAGCCCCTCAGCCTCCCAGAGAGGAGCACAGGGGACACGTGGGGGGCAGGGGGCATGGGGAGGCCCCCGAGAAGCAGCCACAGGGGATGAGGCTCTGGGGTGCTCCTATTATGTGCCCCAACACATTTGCTGAATCCTGAATCCTCACACGTGGTGGGACTATCCCGGAGATAATCTGCGATCTGTGACAGACAAGGTAGACAGACCAGGCCCTGCGTCCAGTCTCCGGGAAAGACACAGAGGTTTGCAAAGGATTGCGACAGACAGCAGGGTGAGGGGACCTGGGCTCTGGGACGGCTGGGTGCTTTCCGCCGCGGAGAGGCCCCGGGAGCACCCAGCACTCATGCCTGCCCCCGGGGCCTCTGCAGGGCTGAGGCCTCCGCTGCAAGGCCTCTCTCTGCATCGGTGCGGCTCCGCATGGCCGCTTCACATTCCTCTCTGGGATCCCCGGCCGGAATGGGCTCTGCCCTCCGGTCTGCACAGCTGTCCTGCCTGCATCCGGGCACCGGCCCCACCTTCCTGCCCCCCTGACGAGACTGGAAAGGCAGCTCGAGGAACAGCTGGGCCTGGGACCCCGGCACTGGGTGGGTGCTCCGTCCTGTGCCTCCGTTATTCGCAGGGCTGACAAGCAGGCCTGCAGAGGGGTTTCTTTCTCTTTCTTTCTTTCTTTCTTTTTTTTTAGATTTTATTTATTCATTTGAGAGAGGGACAGACAGTGACAGAGACAGCGAGAGAGCGCACCAGCCGGGAGGAGAGGGAGAAGCAGGCTCCCCGCCGAGCAGGGAGCCTGATGCGGGGCTCGATCCCCTTGAGCTGAGCAGAAGGCAGACTCTTAGCCGACTGCACCCCCCAGGCGCCCTGGGGGGAACCACTGTGAAGGGTTTGAGCTGCGTGGCCTGGCCGAGAGTTTGAAGAAAGAAATGACAGGCTCAAGACCTGCCAACAGAATCACAGAGCTTGTCTTTGTAGCTGAGGCTAATGTGACTCAAAACAGAGCAGAGGGTTGCCAGCCGGCTCTGTTGATTAAGCGACCGACTCTTGGTTTCAGCACAAGTCATGATCTCGGGGTCCTGGGATGGAGCCCAGCGTGGGGCCCTGCGCTCGGCGGGGAGCCTGCTTCTCTCCTTCTCCCTCTGCGCCTCCCCCTGCTCACGCGGGCCCTTATGAATAATCTTAAAAAAAAAAAAAGAAAAGAAAATTCACTTGCCATTTCATTATTAAAAAAAACAAACAAACTGAGCAGAGTCTGACTTTAACACCCAGTGAATTCGTAGCCCCTCTGGGCCTCTTAAGGGCAAGTGCCAGAACGTTGGGAATTGTTGGGGCACTTTGGGAATGTTTGCTTTGCTGGGATTCCCAAGGCCCTGGAGCCCACAAAGCACCTCTGGCAAAAGCAGCCCGTCCCTCCCAGCTGAGAAAGCTTGACCTTTCTGTTTCCTCCCCACCCATTGGCCCTTGCCTCCTGCAGACCTGTCACCGCACAAGATGAGGGAGATCAGCACAATCCTCAGGAAGGAGGAAGGCTATGCACCCTCCCCTACCAAAACCCCCAATATTTGCCAGTTTTTTAAATCCCAAACTCAGGGAATATATGTGAGAATGGATTTGAGAACATTAGACTGGGAAGAAAGAAATCGAATATTAGACTGGACTGATTTTATTAATATAGCTGCACTTAGCAAAAATCTGGAGTCCCCGGGGGAGTGGGGAGTGGTGCTGTTGGCTCAGTCACGGACTGGAACCTGGACTCTGCGGGCCTGAGATAAAGAAAGGGAAGCTTGCCGAGGTTCCTCGCACCAACGTGGAGCAAAGAATCCACACACGTCCAGAGAATAAACGGTGGGCAGATTTGTGCAGCCCCTCCCCCACCCCCGCGGTCCCCCTGCGGACACTGTCCCTTTACCTGAGACTAGTTATCAAGGTTATCACCAGCGTCTTTTTTCTTTTCTTTTCTTCTTAAAGATTTCACCTATTTATCAGAGAGAGAGAGCAGAATGAGAAAGAGAGCACGGTGGGGGGAGCGGGAGGGAGGGGCAGAGGGAGAGGGAGAGGCAGACTCCCCGCTGAGCAGGGAGCCCAACGCGGGCTGGATCCCAGGACCCTGAGATCATGACCTGAGCCGAAGGCAGACGTTTCACTGACTGAGCCACCCAGGTGCCCCTCACCAGCGTCTTTGAAGAGAGATGAAGTGAATATCGCCCCCCGCCGCCCCCCCCCCCCAAGAGCTGCCAGAACCGCCTAGGATTTGCGGCCAGTGATTTGCTGGGCTCTCTGATTTCAGACGGAATGATGGGATCCCTGAGGGGCAGGGCGGGGGGAATGTTCCTGAGATGGGCAGCAGGATCCAAGTGGCCATCAAAGGGGCTGGCCTGCAGAAGTCTTCCACTGATTGCAGGATTTCCAGGACCTAAACAGGAGAACAGCTGCTCAAGTCCTCCTTGATTCGTACGACCAAAGAAGCTTCCGGCCAGACAAGCAGAGACCTGGCTTGATCCATCATGATGGAGCGTCACGGTGCTTCACCCACACTGCAGACCTCAGAGCCCCTGGAATTCCCGAGAGAAATTCCTCGAGGTAATGCTACACGTCAATAACTCCACAGGTCAATGCTACAAAGCTGCCGAACACCTCCTGAGGTGCCTATGGCCATCACGGGGAACTACGGAGTGGGCAAAGAAGAACCAAGACTTTGGGGCGATCACCTGACACTGATCCTGCGCTCTAATGACCAAGGATGAGTTAGTAAGGTCTCGTGACTGTAGCCCACCAGTCCCGACACTGGTTTATGGGAGTCGGTGATAAAACACATTCTTGAATGCTTCTATCATACATTAGCCTTGTGGCTCCAAGACCCCGTGCCATGGGGGAGTTTCTAGATTGTATGGCTGGAATCCCCAGACTGGCTTCCCGGCTCACAGAACAAGGACCGTCACAGCAGAAACCAGTTACTCAGATGTCTCCAAAGCTCCCTCTCCTTATAAAAAGTATCCAAGCATTACCACATCCCTGCTGACATCAGAGATACCGTTTTTACCATCAAGCCTCAAAAGATGGAGAGACAGTGAATGAAATCCTATCAATTTGGGGTTTGCAGAGACCTAAGTGTCCTGGAGAATGACCGTGGAGTCACTGAAGCTTAATCGGGTGGGGCATCCACCTGCAGCTGCTGATCTCTCAGGGGCCCCTTTGCTGAAGCGAATATGGGCAGTGATGGGTGTGGGAAAGGCCCCTCTGCAGCCTACCATGCAGACGGCATCAGAGGTGATTTTTTACCTGGCCAGATCTGCAGAGAACTGGGTCTGCAGGGTTGCTCTCTCGCTCCTTGCTATAATGTCGTCCATAGGGACTTGAACCCCTCATTGTTGCAGAAGTCATCGGGCTGGACCATGACACGGATAACACCACGCTGCAGGCACCTGACGAGCGGGAAGTCCTAGGTACCCTCTCAACGTGTCACCAAGACCCCTGTGTGCCCGCGGGTACAATAAACCCCTCCTGCCTGAGCAAAGTTCCTGGGACTGTTGGGCACCTTCCCTGCAAAATGAACTTTGTAGTCTACACTGAGGAAGAGGTACAAAGCATGGTGAGTCCCTATGGATTTGGGAGACAACAGATATTACCCCTCCATGGGCAGCTCAGTCTCACGTATTGAATAGCTATACCACAGGCTCTCCGCTTTGTGTCGAGAGCAAGTGAAGCCTTTCCAGCTGATTCAGGCCTCTGTGCAGGGAGCTGGGCCCCTGATGGCAGAGAACGCAGAGGCAGGGGGCCCTAAGGGTCTATGCCAGACCAGAAGATGGTAGACCAGAGGACCCAGGCCAGCCCCAGTGAAGGGATCACAGCGCAGATGCCCAGCTCTAGGAGCAAAGCCACACTTTTAACAGCAAGTACCGGTCCTTCAGTTGAGAAACAGCCCCCAGGCTGAACGTCAGCCATGGAAGAGACCAAGTAACTGTGACCTTGAGCTAGACATCTCATACTGAGTGTTGTCTGAGCCGTCCAGCCGTAGGCTGGGTGTGTCCAGCAGCAGTTAATCACCAGGGGAGGTGGTAGGTACGAGACCGGCCTTGGGAGGAAGGTCCCAAAGGCACAGGTAAACGGAAGGAGCGGATGGCTCAGGCTCCCGGTGCTCCCCCTCCTGCTGCACCTGCATCACCTGACGCCACGTCCTACTACGGAGGCCCTGTAGCCAGTTGGGTTGGCTTCCTGGGGCTGCTGTACCAAGTGTCTCAAACGAGTGACCCAAAACAACCAAGTGTACTGTCTCACAGTTCTGGAGGGCAAAAGTCTGAAATCAAGGTGCTGGCAGAGCCATGTGCCCTCTGAAACCTGTAGGAGGAGTCCTCCCTTGCCTCTACCAGCTCCTGGTGGTTGCTGGCGATCCTTGGCATGCCTCGGCTTCTAGATGCCTCCATCACTCCAATCTCCGTCTGTCGTCACATGATGTCCTCACCTTGTGTGTCCGTGTGTTTTGTCCTCTTCTTATAAGGACACCGATTATATTGCATTATATAGGCCTACTTACTCCAGTATGACCTCATCTTAACTAACTACATCGGGAATGACCATATTTCCAAATAAGGTCACATTCTGAAACACTGGCGGTTAGGACATCCATATATCTTTGGGGGGGCCACACAATTCAGCCCTTAGAACAGGCCCGGTTCTCCGAGCCCCTCTGAAGCTCGGCGCCTGAGCTGTCACGCAGGGCACTGAAACCTAGTTGGAACATTGGATTAACGGGACCCTCTCCAGGCAACGCTTCTCGAACATTGCACGCGCAGGAGATGGGCAGATCGATGTGGCAGTGCCTGGAGCTTACTCAGTTTGTGGAGCCCCGCTTAAGAAAAAGAACACACAATTATGAGTATAAAACTGCAGGCTTTGTGAGCTTCCTGGAATATGGCGCGGTCAGGGGCCGTCCGGGAAAGCGAAGCAGCACGGGCACACAGTGGGGAGGAGACCCTGCAGGCACAAGCGGGACCCACCACCACGGCTCTGGGCAGTGGGAGTCGCGCGGGGGCGTCTGGGGACCCCGGACAAGGGAGAGGCCTTTGCGAAAGGAGCCAGGCTGGGGGCTGCAGAGAGGGCAGGATGGGGCCCAGAACGCGGGGCAGCACGGCCAGGAGGGGCTGGGCCAGAAAAACCTGGGTCTGGGGCCCCGCGCCTGAGGGAGCCAGCCAGCCAGGTGAGTACAGGAGAAAATGAGTCTGGCAGGAATATCTTGAGTAAATTAAAGAGTACCGATGCGGTGAGGCTGGGAGAGGGACATTCCTGGCGGCACAGGGGGAGAGGAGGTGAGCACAGGTAGAAGCTGCATAATATGGGTTTTATATCCCTTATATCCGGGAGGAGCTGGGCCTGGCAGTGGCCCCGAGGTCCTGGGCTGGAAAGAGAGGGAAGAAGGGAATTTGACCTGAGGTGACTGATGGGGGATCCGGGAATCTGCAGGAGGAGAGGAGAGAGAGGGGGCAGGGGGAGAGGGAGAAGAGTAGAGAGGAGGGAGGAGCGGGGAGCCAGTGGGCGCAGGGTGTGCGGAGACTCAGGCCGCGAGAATGGGCTGTGGGGAAGGACGTGTGTCCTTCACAGTTGGAGGAAGGTCAGTAAGAAGTGGCCCAGAAGGGTGACCAAGTAGCTCTTCTGATTAAAGGAAGGCGAGTGGCCAGCCCGGAGCGAACCGGCCAGGGGGCCCGTCTCTGAATCTAGTGACTCCAACTCCAGTAACAGCCAGCTTATCTCAGCAGGAAGAACCCGGGGAGCATGGCCCTGTCCTTCCATTATACAGCTGGGGAGACTGAGGCCCGGAGCTGGAACCAGAACCCAGCCTCTCTGGGCACCATCCCTGCCCCTGGTGTCAGGCTGCCCAGCAGGGCCCCCTGTATCCTGCCCCCGAGGCCCTGTGCCAAGAGGAAATGAGAATCCATACACACACAGCTCAGGGAGCGAGCAGAGCACAGCCGCCAGGAAGGGATGCTCCAGCCCTGTAGTCTTGAAAAACGGAGGTATCGCTCCCCACAACGTTTTGCTTACTAAGGGTCTAATCTAAGACGTTTGAGATTTCAGTCGGCTTGCAGGTGCATAGCCCAAGAGTAGGGCTCTTCCATGAGAACCTGGCAGAGGGATGCTCTCCCTGTGAGTGGTCTCCCATGACCCAGAGCCGCTGTGTTCATTGTCCAACTGGCACAAGGCATAGTTGGGTCCCCTGGGGTTTGTCGCAAACCTGAAGGTCAGCCCAGGGCAAAGAAGTACTGCTCCTCCTCCTGCCCCGGCTGCCCCACCTGACCATGGCCTGGATACCATTAGCTAATATATGTTTATAATGTGAATTGCTTTTTGTGATTATGAAAATAATCCGTGCTCGTGAGAAACTGGGAGAATAGAGGAAAGTAAACGAAGACGACAGAAATCACTCATAACCACACCTCTGAGCAATCATAGGAGATGTTTGGTGGTCTGTTTTTTTTCTAGGCATTTCTCAGTGTGTAAATGTAACTTTCAAAAGTCGTCATAACTGGGGTCACACCACCTGCTGTTTCATATGCTAGTTTTTTCTTAACTGAATATAATATTCTGTGGAATCTCCCACATCAATATACATTATCCAAAAGTAAAATTATGAATTCACTTTATTTAAGCCTAAATTCTTGGAGAGGTTAAATTATCCAAGGTGCCCGACACATGGTAAATCCCCACTGCCAAATAAATACCTAAATAAAAATGCCACTTTGTCCCTGCATTCCAGAACTTCTGCCTCTGATCTGGCCAGCCTCACGGTCTGACTTGGGCCAAGCAAGTCAGGCCCAAGAGATTTGGAGGCATGATGGATAATGGAGAAAAGATCTTTCCAGAAGACAAGCCTGTTTTCTAGCATAGAGAAGGGGTGAGACCTGGCTCTGCCCTGATACGGTGCAGACACTGTTTGAAGTTTCGTGTACATTATTCTCTCAAACTATATGACAATCTGTCAGATGGCACAATTAGGCCGACGGCCTATTTTCCCCTAGTGTTCCTCCCCCTTCTTCCTTAGCATAAAGACCTCGATTTTATCAGGACACATGGGTACTGGAATAAAAACTACATTCCTGGGCGCCTGGGTGGCTCAGTCAGTTAAGCGTCTGTCTTTGGCTCAGGTCATGATCCCGGGGTCCTGGGATCGAGCCCCACATCGGGTCCCTGATCAGCGGGGAGCCTGCTTCTCCCTCTCCCTCTCTCTCTGCCTGCCACTCCCCCGGCTTATGCTCTCTCTCTCTAATAAATAAATAAAATCTTAAAAAAAAAACCGCATCCCTCAGAATTCCTGGTTGCTGGGTGGGACCATGTGACAAATTCTGTCTAAAGGCCTATAAGTTAACGTGTTGTGTGCGACTCCAAGAAGTGCCCTTTAAAGAGAGGCAGAGAACCCCACTGTGCTCCTTACTCCTTTTTGCTTGCTGGAAATAAGACGTAATGGCTGGACCTTGGCAGCAATATTGGGCCAGGAGGTGAGAGCTTCCTGCAAGAAAGAAGGGGACTGTATCCCTGTAGATTCACCCTATCAGCCCAAGACTGCTTACCTGTAGAACTTCATATGACAGAAAAATAAACTTTTATCTTGTTAAAAATAAATAAATAAAAAGGCCATGGCAGGACTTTCAGAGCCCTGGGCTCTTTCCAGAGATAGAGCCTCACTACTATTAGGGAAGATTGTTAACATTTATTGAGTGCCTATCACTTGCCAGCATATTATATACCTTATTTAATTAAATTTAATGTAATTTAGCTTAATTTAATTTCCCCAACAACCTTGCAGTGTTAGTATTATTATCCCATCTTACAGATGAAGAAACTAAGGCTCAAAGAGGCTGAGGAACTTGTTAAGCCACACAGCTAGTAAATGATAGAATGCGACAACCCAATTTCTGTCCTCCCCACTTTCCCTCCCTGCCTCCCAAACTCTTCTGGGTTCATTTGCTTGCGCTTCCAACAAGATGAGCGCCCACCTGAGAAAGCGAAGTTGCTAAAGGTAGCTTTGTCTTATTTTCTGCCAGCCTCACATTTGAGCTGAAGTTCCAGAAACCACGCCACTTCCCAGGGGTGTGAAGGAAAACTTAAATCATGTTTTAATATCAGTAAATTATTTTCTTCACTTAAGGGGGAAAAAAAAAAGCCCGTCGTCAGCTATAATAAATCCAACTCAATTACACTTATTATAGTGATGACTGTTCATGCCACTCTAATTGGCTTCTCTCGGCATTTTCATTAAGAACCTGCATCTTCAAAGGTTTATAACTCAGACACATCTTTACTTGGAGCTGAAATTTGGCGTTAACAGCCAGATGGGGAACCCAGGCGCCACAAGAAGGAAGAAAGCCCAGGCCCCACCCCCCGGAGCCAACCCTCTGTGCCTCGGATGGTGTTAGCAGGTTCGTCTAGGCGACTGGTCACTGCACAGTTGTCTCCACACGGACCTGAGTCTTGTTGGGACGGGTCCCTGGGCTTGTCGGATGGTAGTGGGGCCGCAGCCTGGCTGAGGCCGGGCTCCAGCTGGGATTCTGGCAGCTCATTTCACTGGGAAACAACTCCCCAGGGGACCCCCCCCCCCCGACAGGGGTTGTGGGGTTTGGTGGAAGGAAGCCAAGACGAGAAGTCAGACCTGGGTCATGGTCTTCCTTGCTGTCCCATGGTCTTGGGCAAGGTGCTTGGCCTTTTGAATGCCTCATCTTCAAAGTGGATAATATTTACCATGAGGCTCAAATGAGCCGTGGAAAGCAGCTATGGAAAGTGCTAGATAGATGTCAATCTCTCTTATGGCCCCCCAGGACACCAGTTAACTTTTCTCTTAAGTAGGAAGCTTAGACAGGCTGGTTTTCTGGACCAGTGAGACTCAGACTCAAGTCAGTTCTGCCTGCGTGTGTCAGGCCAGTGAGAGTCACAGCATGCCCCGCTCAGGTGGACGGGCTCATGGGTGGCTGTGGGGCTCCTGTACGGCAGAGGGGAAGGGTGCTTTTCTTAGCCGGCCCTGGGTTCCAATCCTGCCCGCTCCACTTACTCTCCAGGTGACTCTGGGCAAGTCACTCAGCTTCTCTGAGCCCCAGTTTCCACTAGTATAAAATGCAGGTAATAACTGTGCACGGTACAGGCCAGCACAGGTCGGCCCTCCACGCAGCAGACCTACTGTTATTAGCAGCAGGTAAACTTGCACGATTCCGAGAAGCTGGTGAGTGGAGGGGAGCTGGTCAGCAGTCTTATCCCGCAACATGTCCCCAGCCCTGGTGACTCCTCGCGGAGGAAAAATAAAAACTGTCCGGCTCAGGGGGACCAGGCCCATCCAAGGGTGGCTTCTGGGAAGTTCACCTGGAGACCTCTGCCTGGGGATCCCCCACTGGGACCCTCAGCTCTCACCTCCGCGTTCCTGCTGCTCATCCCCAGCCAGCCTCAGATGACTTCCTGGAGCAAGACGGAGCCAGCCTTGATTCAAGGGGTGTGCAGGGACAGAGAGAAGGGGGTGGCCCTTGGTGGAAGGGCCAAGTAAATGTCTAGGAAGGGCTCCTTCATGTGGCCACGATGCAGGGTGGCTGTGGGAACAGGAAAGCTTGAACTCACTCTTGGCTCCCCCTCTGGCCCCATACCCCTGCCCTGGGACGTCTCTCGGTGTGACTCTCTCTCCCACATGTTGGGTCCCAACCACCAGTAACTGTACCGTAGTACACGGAATGTGGGCCCCAGGCTCAGCAGGCTGAACGCTAGCTCTACTCATCTGTTGGCTGGAGCAGCTTCCGGGGCCTCAGTTTCCTCAGCTGCAAAACGGGGTAACAATGCATACCTGGCAGGGTTGTGGTCAGGTTTAAACGAGGCACTGCACTCCGGGGGCTGTGCAGGGCCCAGCATGCAACAGGCTTTCAGCAAACAGGGCAGAAGCAACAAGTTTGGAGCCTCCCAGGACCCTGGTGACCACCCGGTCCCACCCCATCATCTAACACACCCATGGTCCAGGCATCTGGGGTGAGGGCGGAACCCTACAGCTCACCCCCTTGCACCCCTCCCACCAGGCCAGCTACACCCACCCCTCCTCATCAGGGCTCTCGTCGCCACTTGCTTTGTGCAGCAAGCTCCTCATCAGTCTCTCTGCCTCCGACCTCTCCCCTTCCTGTCCCTTCTATGGCCCACTGCCTAAACTGCCCTCCTAAAGTCTCTCCGTTCAGAAGTGCCCAATGGTACTACTGTATGAGTCCAAGTACATGACATTCTGGAAAAGGCACAACTATGGAGACAGTAAAAAGTTCAGGGGGTGCCAAGGGGAGGGATGAATGAAGCACAGAGGGGTCTTATGGAAGTGAATATTCTGTATGATGCTATCGTGGAGGATACACAACATCATACAGTCGCCCAGACCCCTAGAATGTATGACAGCAAGAGTGACTCTAACGTAAACTGTGCACTTCAGTTAATAACGCATCAGCTGAGTTCGTCAATTGTGACAAACGCACCACATCTATGCCCTGTATTAAGACTAGGAGAAATCGGTGGGCAGCGAGGGGGAGTATGGGAACTGTAGTTTTGGCACACTGTTTTCTGCACACCTAAGACCACTCAAAAAAAAAAAACCCTATTACTTTTTTTTTTTAAAGTCTCAATTGTTCCAAACCTCTCGATTTCAACCTCTCGATTTGACACTGAGGCCCTCTAGGAATGGACTTCACCTCCCGCCACAAACACCCCCCTGGGGCGGGGGTCTATCTGGAATCCCCAGAGCCCCGGGGCCCAGCTCGACCTTCAGGCCAGAGACCAACCTGTGCGGGATCAGAACAAATATAACTCAGCCCGGGGCCCCGACAGAGATGCACTGGGGCCTTCCCCGGCTCTGGGGGTCCTCACACCCACCCAGCAGCACCTCGGGCTAGTCTGAGCGGCTTGGCCTTCCCCTGAACCCCCCTGCGCGGTGATGGGCTGCAGTCTCGGGGTGCCGAGAGGCACTGCAGGGAGGGGACATTGTCAGGGCTGCTCTGGGGGTCCCATGTCCTCGGGGCCACTTGCTGCTGCAGACCCAAGGGCAGGAAGCCCAGGGCGCGTGAGGGCAGGGGGGCTGGTCACCGGGTCTATTCCGTGCCACTAGTTCTAAATGCCCCGTTTGTGATTCCCTGGAGCCTCACGACGCCCCAGGAGATTTACTTCCCCGGTGTTTCAGACAGCTGAATAGTGGCCCCCGAAGGCCTGCGTGTCCTAGTCAGCGGAGGGTGACTTAGGCGGCCCGCGAGGCCGTGTGGATGTGACCGGGCGGAGGCGCTGGAGAAGGGAGGAGGCCCCCAATGTGACGCCATGGTCCCTCCAGGGAGCAGAGGGAGCGCCGACGGCAGAGGAGGAGGGACAGGCCCAGACCAGCTTCTCCTGCTGAAGGGACCAGCCCTGAGGTCACCCTGGCTTCAGCCCCGAGACACTCACCTCAGATCTCTGGCCTCCAGAGCTGTAAGAATAAACTGGGTTATGAACCACTAAGGCGGTGGTGATTTGTTACGGCAACAGGGAAGCTAATCCAAAGGCGCAGCTGCCTCGCCCAGGACCACACAGCCGCCCGGTGCGGTGGCACCAGGCCCGACCGCCCACGGAACCCTGGGTTCCGGGGCCTTGCCCTCTGCCGCCCGCCCCGTAAGGCCCAGGGGCCACTACGGGCAAGAGGTGTGCCACCCCTCCTGGGCGGCCTGGACCTGATGGCGTGGGCCACTGCGACGTAGTCCTGGCCAACCCCCCCGGGGGTCGATCCCTTCTGGCTTGGCACCTGCGACATTGACCTCGGAGCCAACACCTGCAGCTGCCTCTGGCCTCCTTGCCTCTGCTGGCCTCACACCTGGCCCCTCCTTCCTGACGCCAGCCGCCCCCCGGCCCCTCCTCTTCTTTCCCCATCTCCCCAGCATGTTTGTGCCCCCTTCCCCTGCGCCCTCCCTGCCTGGTGGCCTCTTCCCAGTTCATGTGCAGCCTCTGCCAGGCCTCGCTGCCCGCTTCCCACACCCCTGCCTCCTCATCCCTCCGCCCCTCCAGAGCACTGACTCCCCACTGCTCGGGGGCCGAGGCCCACTGGCTCACTCGTGATTCATTTCTTCACTGGTTCTTCATTCGACAAACTTCAGTCAAACCCCCACAGGTGCCAGGCCGCACCTGGGCGCTGGGGATACACCATGAACAAGACCGAAAAACCCTTGCCTTGGTCAGTTCCATTCCAGGGGACAGACCCCCACAAAATACTAAGTGCTGCAGGGGGAGAGTGGGCAGAGCAGGACAGTGGTGCCGGGGACTGCTGCGGGGAGGGGCTGAACCAAGGTCTGAGGTGTGGGGGTGTGAGCCAAGTGCGTAAGGGGGGCGGGGTGCCCCGGCAGAGGAGAGGCCGCAAACGCACCGACTGGGCACGCCCCCCCGTATCAGCCTGCCCCGGCTCTCCCTACCTCAAGACAAAAAGAAGATGAAAAAACAAGCAAAATCCTTCTTGATCCCACTCCACCCCACCCACTCTCTCGCTCTCCTCTCTCTTCCCAACCTCTCAGAAGACCCATCTAGGTTCTCGGTCCTCACCTCCCACCCTCCCACCCCCATCTCACCTCCGAACCTGTGCACAAAGGCCCCTCCGACCAGTGGTCAGGGCACGTTAGGGGAAACCACCCCCCAACCACGCATCGCAGGGACTCATGAACATGGGAGATGGAGGACCCACCCAGGGGAAGGGATGCAGTCAGAGTAATCGGGGGGCTCGCGGGTGCTGCCAGGTTCTAGGCTCGACTCTTGGGTCCCCGGCTGCAGGCCGGCCGCTGCTGGGGCATCGTGGACCCCAAGGGGAAATAGGCATGAGGTCCTTCCCCTCCACCTTCCAGGCCGCGTCAGCAGAGCCAGCCACAGCGAGTGTGGACGAGGCATTTTGCGGTGTCCCCCTCCAGCACCCTCAGAGCCCAGCAGGGGAGGGCGGTGTTGGGGCGGGGGGCTGACAGGTCCATCCCTGGCACTTTTCCCACCAACGGTAGCGATAGTTAACATCTAAGAGCTGCCTGGGGAGGGCCAGCAGCATGCCAGACACGCCCCCCCCCCCCCCGCTCTGTCTTGGGTCATCACCTGCTCCTCCCGGTTTGGCTCCCAAATTTGGGGGGTGGGGGAATCTTTTCCTCCACCTTCTTTACTTGGAGCTTCTTTACTTTACCCTTTCTCACCTCCGGTTCCTCCTATCCAGGTAATTGCAACAGCTTAGACTCAGGCTTCCTGCCTCTATTCTGCCTCCACACCACTGCACAGGTGGCCTATCCACATCACAAACCCCTCAGCGTGGACCCCTCTGGAACACCCCCTCAGGCCCAGTGCCCTAGCACCACTGAGACAGAGCCCCTGCCCCTTCTCGGGGTGTGCACAGCTGCCTGATGTGGGGGAGGCCTATCCGTCCCTCAGCCTTGGCTCTGGCCTCCCTCCAACAAGAACACTTTCCCCTGGCTGCACCTCTCCATCACACTTGACCTTGGACTTGGTTCAAGCAGCCCCTTGGTGCCAGGTTCTTCGTCTCCTCCCCTTGCTCAGCTAACACCTACACAGCTTGTAAGACCTGGACTGGGCGTGGCCCTCCATCAGGGCCCGAGCTACCCCACTCCCTTCCCGGGTGGTGCCAAGGTGTGGCCTTTGAACAGGAAGCAGGGTGTGGGGCAGCCTCAACCGGGGCAGGTACCTGTGGCTCTACACAGGAGGGGCCTAGGTGGACCTTGCTCTCCTCAGCTCTGCTGAGCACCCACGGCAGGCCAGGCATTGTGGAGTGCTGGGTTCAAACACTCACTAAGAGACCGACATGCAGAACAGCCCAACGAGCTGGGTAACCCCGACAATCCTAAGACTGCCCGTGCGTGTTCTGGCCTCCAGCCTCCCCTTCTCCAGCCCTCCCTTCTCTGGGCTCCCAGACGGCTCTTTCCAAACAATAGGAACACCCACCTGATCCAGAGATTCTATGAGGAACTGATGTCAAAACTGAGATCTGAAAACTTTGTGGAAGTATCTACATCAGGCTGTGGCTGGGAGGTAACATTTTAAGCAGAGTAGCACGTGCAAAGGTCCTGGGTCTGGGACACGTATGACACATAAGAGAAATAAAAAGAAAAATGTGGCAAGCACAGAAAAAACCTGCTCCTTCCTTCCCAGAATATCCCTGCAGGGATGGATTTCTGCCTTGCCATACCCTCTCCCTGTGACTCACCCACCCCAGGAGGCCCCGTCTGTCACTCACCAGCCTCCTAGGACAGGAGACCAGAGACATTTTGCCCATGTTGGGAATATGAAAATGGGAGGACATTGTTGTATATTTTCCCAGTGGACTCCAGATTTAGGTCTCCAAGGATAGGCCCAGCTATAAATCCTGTAAAAGACGGGCCGGGTCCTCCTTTATCTACCCAGAAGAGGAAGATTGTTACTGATGCCTATCGGACCTCACCTTCAAAGTACAGCAGGTGCGCCCTATCTGATGTTTATGTGAGCAGAGAAAATGCTTGGATGTAACTTGCCAGAGGGATCGTGAAAAGGGAGGAAGCGCCTCTGGTTCCAGTATCACTGTCTACACCTCTTTCTGGCACCGAAAGGGCAAACCCTGATGGGTTTCGTCACCCAGCGGCCTGGCCTGGAAACTGCATGCTTTCTCTACCTTGACAACATCTGGACTCCCCTGCCTTCATCTGCATCCAAGCGGAAGCTTTTTCAAGGGCAGTCATCTCCCCCAGACATTTGGGGTATTTAAAAAAACAACCACAACTGTGATTAGGAGAGCCATCCTCCAGCTAGGAAGCCCACTTCCGGAGGCTCCCCTACACAGCAGGCTCTCAGCTCAGTGGATTGGCTTTGTGCTGCTTTGCTGGAAGGGGGGCAGTTGAGCACAGTGAGCTCCAAGCCTGACAAGCCCTGGATCGCCTCTCTAACACAGTCTTGGTTGTTTTCAGAGCAGGAGTGTGCTCAGTCCAAGGGGAGAACCAAGACTGGTTTATGTAGTCATGACAATCTGATTCCATTTGCCAGATACTTGGTTTCTTAGTGTTCCTCATACCTAGGGCTAGTCATGTGACCACATCCTGGACAGTGAGATGGACAGGGAGGGGCCTGCTGGGGAAGTTTTGGTTTTCCTGATAAAACAGACAGATGGGACTCTTTCTTCTTTTCCTGCCTTAAACCAGGATATGATGTCTAGAGTTATGGTGCTCATTTTTTAACAATGAGATGATCAACATGAAGAAAAGTCAACACATATAAGGGGACATATAGAGAGAACCTGGACCGTTCCCCCACCCCACTGCATTCTTGAGCAGACGACTCAACATCCCCAACTGTCTACCCCTATATATAAGAAAAATAAGCCCCTATCTCTTAGGTCTCTACTATTTGTAGTTGAAAGCATTCCTACCTGATTCACCTTGTATGTCTAATACCCCTAAAATTCTCTAAAGCTGGTTCCGTAGCATTTATATTTCCAGAATCTTTAATACGAGCAAGTACTGTGTCTGGTGCAGCAGAAAGAATGCCATCAGTTTCATTTCAAGGAGCCTTGTCTCCTTTCATAATTTTCTGAGATTTAGCACACTACCAGTAGATTCATCACTATGCTTAGAAGAAGAAAATTAACCTAGGATTCAAAATTCAAAGCCCAGGACCCATGTAAGGTGGGGACACTACTAGAAGATCTTGAACCCATCATGCTAGAACTCCAAAGGGCCACGCACCCAGGATTAGTGTGAACCAGAAGTCCATCTTCCCTTCTTCCCCTACTGTAGAGACTACAAAGAACAGTTTCTTGGCACTGAGGAGATCAGGGGGAAAAGCTCAGCTCTGGGAAGTTGTGACCACATACTAACCCTTGTGCAGACAAGTAGCCCAAATACAACATTCCCTGAGGGGTCCAAAAAAACCTCAAGAAGCAGGTGTACATTAAGGCAATTCTGGAGTGGAAGTGCTCCCAGTGCATGGCAGAAGCAAGCGCAGATCCTTTCTAGAAGAAGCCACATTCATCCCAGCCTCAAAAAATTCCTGCTAAGTAATTTTTCAAGGACAGTAAGCACACTCAGTAAAAATATAAAAAGCACAAAGGGAATTAAGGCAACAAGAGCAAGAACAAGCAGGAAAAAAATAGATAGCTAGCCTGACCCCCAAATGCTCCATATTGGTATATTGGAATAATATTGGAAGAATAGGAAGCAAACCATAAAGCTGTTTAGTATGTTAAAAATATCTGCAGGAAACAGAACTATAAAAAACTGACCTGGCAGATTTTTTTTTTTTTTTAAGAATCAAATATATGTTTTTTTATAGAAATGAAAACTACAATAACTGGAATTTGAAATTCAGTAAATGGATTTAATAGATTAAATATAGATAAAGAGAGAATCAGTGAACTGGAATATGGGTCAGAAGAAAACATCAAATGATAGCACAGAGAAACCAAAATATGAAAACCATGAAAAAGAGGTTCAGGGATGCGCAGGAGAGAGTGAGAATGTCCAAATAGATTCAGCTGCAATTCCAAAAGGAAAAGCCAGAGAGAATGGGGCCAGACTATTATTTGAAAAGATAATGTCTCAATTTTTCAGAACTGATGAGCGAGGTCAATCCATGGATTTAAGGGACCCAACAAATGCCAAGGATGAAAAATCAAAAGTGCAAAGGATGTTCAGACTCTGAGTACTCATCACAGCCCTTGTCTCTTACGGGCAGGGTAGACCAGTAACATGTCCCAAGGGCAAATGTTACTCAGCCCGTCCTGGAACGTGGGGCTCCTGCAGGGGCATGAACAAAGCAAGTACAAGTGTGTGATAACCATTTCTGCAAAGTCCATTCCTTCTTTCCTGTCCTAGGTCTGCAGAGGGCCATGATCAGAATGATAGCTGAGGTGTCAGCACATCCTGACCCTCCTTCTGTTTATTATGTACAGCGCAAGAGAGACGGAGGCAAAGATGGAAACCCCATTCCGCCAAGGCTGGATTAATTTATCATTGAGAAGTCTATCATAAATTCCTTGTTGACCTCACCTGGCTCTTTACCTTAGTCTCCATGCCCACCTTTGTAGCTCCGTGCACTTAGGATTTGATAGCAAACACTCCGGGATCTCTTGTCTAGCAAAACTCTTGGAGAAAAGTTCAATCTTGTAAATTTTGGAATATCAAAGCTTACATCTCATTTTCAGGCGGAAAAACTGAGTCCAGAGAAGGTCAGGAACGCACGAGGGAGGTCTGAGGTAAGGTCAACCTGGGCCAGGGTCTCCTGATGCCCGGTTCCGGGCACTCTCTGCCATTCGCCGGCCCACTTCTTGAAGAACACGGAGGCAGGCTTCTTCATTCTCGGGGATGGCATTCAACAAGTGGTCATGACAGCACGTAACAGGGTGTGTGAAAAAGAAGTTTCCTAGAGCTCCCCGGGGGTGACATGGAAGTACAGATCTGGGCACCCCAACTCCAAACAGCCCCGTTACATAACCGCAACAACAAATGGTGAGTCATTGCCGTGTAATGGAAAAATCAGATTGGTCACTAGGAAAAGTAAAAGGATCACTGTGCTGAGTCACTGGGCCCACCCTCACCTTGAGTCTCCGAAACACTACACCTACCGGTTGATTCAGAGTCTGGCCTTTGTCTTCCTTTCTTCCACATCAATGTTTTGATATTTCACAATGGAGCTTTGCAAGTGGTGCGAATTTCTAAAGAAGGCTGGGCCAAAGCCCCACACATTGTCCCTGGACTGTTCTCATGGGTGGCCTCTACACCTACACCCAGCAGAAATAACAGCTTAAAATGGAATAATAGCTAATATTATCGAGTGCCTACGGTGTTCCAAAAAGACACTTGGACTCCTGGAATTCCTTATACTAATTCACCCTCATTACAACTCTGTGAAATGGGCATTGTCCCCATTTCATAGATGAGAGAGCTGAGGCTAGGAAGGATTAGGAACATGCCCAGAGTCTCACAATTAGCAGGAAATGACAGAGGCAAGAATCATCCCAGGAAAATCCATCCTAAGGCCTACCCACTTTCTACCAGAATAGAAGACCTCCTCTAGGCTTTTGTGATTTAAAAGAAAGGCAGACACCCAGATGGTGGTTGTCATTAGGGGGAGAGGGGAGAGAGAATGGAGAGGTCCCCACTCTCCTGGTGCCCACGGTGACTGCGCAATAGGTATGATCTCCCCCTTTTTCGGAGATTGTAAGAGTTGAAGAGAAGTGGGACAAGAAAGGCAAGCACAGCTCTTGGAAGAGGCCTTTTTGTTCAATGGGGGGCGAGGCTTAAATTTCTCTGTTACTCCCTTGGTAGACCACGTGGAAAGTTCTAGAAGGCAACCTTTTTACTCAACACTGATGAGGAGCACTGGCCCATACTGCGTAGTGGAAACTCACCCAGAATAACATTTTCCAAAGCAGCTGTTCACTTGATAGGCTGGGCGTGGAGAATGCCTCTTCCACAGGAAGTTCCAGCTGAGCACATGTAAACACGCTGTTTTGATGGCCTGAAGAGTAATTCACTTATTTATATATGTTACTGGTGTGACCCACGTCCTCAGCCACTTCTTTTAGTATTCAAATTAGTCAGCTGAGCCATTGCCCCAGAGCCTCAGGGACTCAGTTCTAAAGGGCCAGACCCTCTGCCTCCAGTTGCAGAGAAGCTGACTCGGGTTCCCTCTGCAGCGAAATCTCAGACTTGAAAGATCATTGTCACTCAGAGGTCCATCTCGGTGCTCTTCCCCACCTCGGTCTCAAGGACACCCCAGCTGGCCTGGAAACAGCTCCTCAGGGTACCTGTGAGGAGGAGTGGTCTCTGCCTGCATCCGCCCAGCTCTGGCTGGCCCCTCGACAATCCCTCAGCTGTGGGTCAGACCAAGGGTGCGTGTGCCCAGGCTCACCTGTGCCCTCCAGGTCCCAGCCCTTAGCACTTCAGAACCTCTGTCCCAGGGGGGCAGCGGCCAGGCCAGCAGTGTGTGTGTTCTGGTCCGAGGCCCACGGGGAGCTCAACCAGCTTCTGCCCAGTCATACTCCGCAAAGTCCCTTTCCTCCTGGTGGGGCTTTGTCTCTCCCACCCTTGGAGGTTCTGATGATGCTGAACGTTACTGGCCTCACTCCACACACTTACAGAACTCAATTCCAGGTGGACTGGAGACCGAACTGTGAAAGGAGAAACAACAAAGCCTCTAGAAGAGAAAATAGGGGTGCATCCTCATGGTCTTGGGATCAGCAAAGAGTTCTTAAACAAAACACAGAAAGCGCTAGCCATAAAGGGAAGAGACTAGAAAGTCAGACTTGACTAAAATTGAGAACTGCCGGTCGTCAGTGAAGATGCCATCACCATTAAGAGAGTGGAAAGGCCAGCCACAGAGTAGGAGTGACCTGCCATACGTATTTCTGACAAAGGACGTGCACTGGGAATATGTTTTTAAAAATTCTCATGAACCGCTAAAAATCAGACAAGCCAATAGAAAAATGGGCAAAGGACTTGAACAGGCTCTTTGATGAAATCCAACGGCCAGGAAGCAAAGGAAGCAAATGAAATTGCGTGCTCCTTCATCCGCCACCGGGGATGTGAGGTGAAACCACAGTGCCGAACAGTGGTGCCACAGAAAAGACACACAGTGCCTGGTGGTGGCAGCAATGCAGGGTGCCTGGAACTGTCCCCACTACTGTGGGAGGTGAAAATGGGGGCAGTCGCTTTGGGAAGCTGCTCAGCCTCCTCGACTGGAGTGAACAGAAGCTCACTGCCAGTTCGGAGACTCGCCAATGGCTACGTATATGCACGTGCATATACACACATGTGAAAGAATACCCACAGGAATCAGTCTACCAGAACTGAAGTAGTGTCACACAGTGGGATAGAACACAGCCAAGGCCAAAGTGCTGATTTTCTGAGCCGCACGTGCAACGAGACACAGGCCGGCAGCTGAGCAGCGGAGAGCACGCTGCAGGCTTTCGTACATGAACTTCTGAAACAGAGGAGGGTCTGCGATGGAAGAAGTCAAAAGAGAGGGTACTCTTGGGGGGTATTAGTGACTGCGAGGGGCACAAGGTGGCTTCTGGAATATTCTGTTTCTTGCTCTGGGCACCGGGTTCAGCTTGTGAGAGTTCACCGAGTTGTTCACTTACAATGTGTGTGATTTTCTGATGCAGGTTCTAGTCAATGAAAATTTTTCTTCGAAAATGTGAAAGGGAAGGGGTCAAGGTGTCTACCTCTTTTCCTCCAGGGAGTGTCTCCCACTGTTTATGAATTTGCACACCTCCTCTGTGGCCCTTGAACTCTGTGTTTCAAGGATTATGTCCAGGGAAGGGCTGTGACTCTTCCATGCGTATAGCTGTGCAGGCTGACTCTGGGGCCTCTGCCCAGAATGCAGGGCACGAGCTTTGCTTTTCCTGCTGGAGAAGCCTCTGGCAACCATGACATGACAGCTTTTCTCACCAAAGCAAACAAGTAAGCTTTGCTTCACATCCTGAGACTCTCTCTCTCTCTCTCTCTCTCTCTCTCTCTCTCGCTGTTTTTCTGATTATGCAAGATCTGCAGGCCCATTGTAGAACATTTAGAAAACATAGAAAAGAATAAGGAGAAAAGTCATCTGGATCCTATTGCCCAAACACAAAACAACTTCTCATTTTGGCATGTTATCTTCCAGTCTTTCTTTACATGTATATTTCGTGAATACATTTTTTTAACAGCTTCCTTGAGGTGTAATTTACACATAATGAAAGTCACCTGCTTCAAGTGCACAATTCAATACTTTCCAGTAAAGTTAGAGTTGTGCAACCACCATCAGAGCCCAGTTGTAGGACATTTGCCTCACCCTCGAAGGATCCCTCGCGCCCGTTTGCTCTCACTCCCCGTCCCCCACCCCCACCCTCAGGCAGCCGCGATCTGATTGCAGTAAATTTGTCCTTTCTAGGCATTTCATATAAATGGAATCATACAATATGCAGTCTTCCTCATCTGGTTTATTGCACTTACCATAATTTTTTTGAGATGCATCCATGCTGTAGCATGAATCAGCAGTTTGTTCCTTTTTTTTTTTTTAAGATTGTTATTTATTTATTGAGAGAGAGAGAGAATGGTAGAGAGAGAGCATGAGAGGGAGGAAGGTCAGAGGGAGAAGCAGACTCCCTGCTGATCAGGGAGCCCAACGCGGGACTCAATCCTGGGACTCCAGGATCATGACCTGAGCCGAAGGCAGTCGCTTAACCCCAACTGAGCCACCCAGGCGCCCAGTTTGTTCCTTTTTATTGTTAAGTATCACCCCCGTGTGTGGAGATACTGCATTTTGTTTATTCATTTATCAGTTGAAGAGCATTTGGATTTTCTCCATTTTGGCCATTGTGAGTACTGCTTCGGTGAAAATTTGTGTACTACCTTTTGTCCGGCCCTCTCTTTTCATTTCTCTTGGGTATGTGCTCATGGCGGAAATCCTGGGGTATATGGTAAATGTACATGTAACTTTTTAAGAAACTGACAAACCGTTTTTTGAGGTGGCTGTCCCATTTCATGTTCCTGGCAGCCATGGAGACTCGTATAACTGCAAGTTTTTAAAATTACACCCATTCTGGTCAGTGTGAAGTGATTTTAATTTGCATTTCCCTAATGACTAATGAGCCATTTGTGTATCCTTTTTGGTGAAGTGTCTTTTCAAATATTTTGCCTATTTTAAAATTGGGTTGTTTTGTCTTTTTATTGAGTTGTAAGAGTTCTTTATATATTCTGGGTACATGTCCTTTGTCAGATATATGATTGACAAATATTTCTCCCAGTCTGTGGCTTGTCTTTTCCTTTTCCTAGTGGTGGCTATTAAAGCACAAACTTTTTTTTTTTCCTTTACTATTTGCATTTTTTTGGTGTTGTATCTAAGAACTATTTGCCCAGCCCAAGATCACAAAAGTTTTATCCTATGTTTATTCCTAAAAATTTTATAGTTTAAGCTCTTATGTTTATGTCTAGGATTTATTTTGAGTTAATTTCTGTGTATGGTGTGAATTAAGGGCCTAAATTCATCTTTTGGCACGTGGGTATGTAATTATTCCAGTGCCATTTGTTGAAAAACCATTCTTTTCCACCCTTGACTTCCTTTGGCATCTTTGTTGAAAGTCAATTGACCACAGTGTAAGAGTTTATTTTTGGGCTCCTGATTCTGTTCCCTTGATGTGTGTGTGTGTGTGTGTGTGTGTGTGTGTGTGTGTGTGTGTCTTAAGTCAGTACTATACTGTCTTAATTATGGTAACTTATTTGTAATAAGCTTTAAAATCAGGAAGCATGAATCCTCCAACTTTGTTTTTCAAAATTGTTTTGGCTAGTTTGGGCTCTTTGCATTTCCTTATAGATTTTAGGATTAGCTTGTTAATTTCTGCAAAAATGCCCACTGGGATTTTGATAGGGACATAACTGTAACAGTCCTTTTGAAGAGAATTGCCATGTTACACAATATTGAGTCCTCCAATCTATGAACATAGAACATCTTCCCATTTATTTCAATCTTTAGTTTCTTTCAGGGATGTTTTTGGTGTACAAGACTTGTGCTTCTTTTTACTTAACTTATTCCCAAGTATTTTATACTTTTTGTTGCCATCGTGAGTGAAATTGCTTTTGTGATTTTATTGTTGGATTGTTAATTGATTTTTATAATTGAACTTTAAACTGTGACCTTGCTGAGCTTGTTCTACACTTCTAGCAGTGTGTGTGTGTGTGTGTGTGTGTGTGTGTGAGTGTGTTTTCCTTAGTTCCTTAGGATTTTCTATATACAGGATCACATTGTCTGCTAATAAAGACAGTTTTGCTTTTCTCTTTTCCAATCTAGATGCCTTTTGTTTCTTTTCCTTGCTTGATTGCTCTGGCCAGAACCTCCAGTAGAAAGATAAATAGAAATGGTGAGAGTGATCATTCTTGTCTTGTTACCAATCTTACAGAGAATGCATTTAGCCTTTGACTGTGAATTATCATGTTAGCTATAGGTTTTTGGTAAAGTAGGTTGGGAAAATTTACTTCTATTACTAATTTGTTGAGAGTTTTTATCATGAATATTGGATTTTTTCAAATGCATTTTTTTGTGCCAACTGATCCTGTGGTTTTATTTTTTATTCTATTGATATGATGTATCACATTGATTTTTCTTGCATTCCTGCAGTAAATCCCAGTTGGTCATGGTGTCTAATTCACTTTATATGTTGTCGGGTTCAGTTTACTAGTATTTTTTTGAGAATTCTTGTATCTGTATTCATAAGAAATATTGGTCTGTAGCTTTATTTTCTCGTGATGTCCTTGTCCAGTTTTGGCATCAGGATAATTCTGGCCTCAGAGAATGAGTTGCCAAGTGTTCCCTCTGTTTTCTGGAAGAGTCTGTGGCAGATTGGTGTTATTTCTTCTTTAAATGTGAAGTCATCCGGGCCTGGACTTTTCTTCATGGGAGGATTTTAAATTACAACTTCACTTTCTTTACATGTTAAAGGTCTATTTAGGTGATCTCTTTCTCTTTGAGTCAGTTTTGGTCTTTTGTGTTTCTAGAAATTTGTCCTTTTCATCTTCGTTGTCTTTTGGCATCAAGTTTTCCGTGGGAGTCCCTTACAGTCCTTCACTTTTGGTTGAGTCAGCATCATGTCCCTTCTTTCATCCTGATTTTGCTAAGTGGTGACATCTTTCCTTTTTTCTTGGTCAGTCCAGTGAAAGGTTGCTCACTGCTGGTGATCATTTCAAAGGTCAGGTGTTGGTTTCATTACTTTCCTTTTTGTTTTTAGTTTATAGAGTCTACTTTCATCTTTATTTGATGTACATATACATATATGTGTGTGTATGCATATATATATATATATATATATATTTTTTTTTTTTTTAAGTAGGCTCCACGCCCAGCATGGAGCCCAGTGCAGGTTCCAAACCCATGACCCCAAGATCAAGACCTAAGATCCAAAATCAAGGGTTGGACACTTAATTAACTGAGCCACCCAGGTGCCCCTGATGTAAATAGTTTTTAATGAAATTTGATTCACACAGCTTTATATCCTGTTTTTTCTTTAAAATAGTCGTAAATCTTTTCCCATCATTAAAAATTCCTTGAAACTCAGTTTTTGTGGATGCTTAATATTACATCATGTTAGTTAGTGATTGCCCTAAATCCTGAACATTTGAATGGTGTTCTAGTTTCTCATGATCATGAACAATGCCTAGACGAACATCTTTCTACTTACATCTAATTATTTCTTTTTTTTTAAAGATTTTATTTATTTATTTGAGAGAGAGAATGAGAGATAGAGAGCACGAGAGGGAAGAGGGTCAGAGGGAGAGGCAGACTCCCCGCTGAGCAGGGAGCCCGATGCGGGACTCGATCCCGGGACTCCAGGATCATGACCTGAGCCGAAGGCAGTCGCTCAACCAACTGAGCCACCCAGGCACCCACATCTAATTATTTCTTGAGAGCAGTTTCTCAGAAGCAAGTTTCCTGGATCAAAGCAGGTGAATACTAATTTTTTCTAGAAGGTCTTCACCAAGTTATGCTCCCTTGGCTGGGATGAGAGCATTTATCTGACTGTTCTTCCATCACAAATGTTAAAGGAGGAGCCTTGGCCCAGGTTTTCTGGGGCTCGGTGACAGTGGGGACCTCGAGGCCTGCAGCAGGGCTGAATCTGAGCACAGGCTCCCCGAGCTGCGTTAGGTTGGGGGCGAGTGGAGAGAAAGCGAAAGATGTCCTCTCCCAGGTCTGGTCTCAGGGCCTGCACACCCATGCTTGCTGGCAATGGCGATTCAGCACTTTGAGGCCAGGGATTAGCTACCTCAGCCTCTGCAGGGGGAACCTGGAGGCTGGTTCACGGACGCTTAAGAGCCACGTGGCTCCCTCAGGGTTAATGGGCCTTTCAGCTCAGCGCATACTTTGTTAAGCACCACACATCAGTCACCAGAACGATTTGAGCAAGACGAGGTTGGCTCACTCCATACCCAGAAACTCGCCATTGTCCTGCAGGGAATGAAGTGCAAGTTCTTTAGTTCCGTGTTCCACACCTTTCCAGAGACGGGCCCAACTTAATTTCCCGGCTTTGTTCATTTTTTCATTCATGTATGCAACAAATGGGAGTGCCTACTATCTGCCAGGCACGTTTCTGAGTCCTGGGACCCTGCGGTGGTGAACACAGGAAGCCGGCCTTCAGGGAGCTTCCGGTGCGCGTGGGCCTCTCAGCACCGGCTCTCCCCACGCACCTGTGCCCTCACCATGCCAGCCTCCTGCTCCTACAGAACACCGAGGAGCAGTCTCTCGCCACAGTTCTGCCCCATCTTGCTAGAAGGTCTGCTGCCGCCTGGTTGTAAAGCTCTGCCCCCCCCCCCCCGCCCCCAGCAAGGCCCATCAGAGGTACCTCCTTCAGAGCAGCCTTCCCCTGCTCTGTCTGGGCCCAATCCTTTGCTCACGCTGGGCTGTTAGTAATGTTTATTGAATTCAAGAGTGCCGGGCTGGGGGCCAGCTCCCAGCAATGCCGTGGATCTCCTGAATGCAGGGCTGCCTTGATCCGTCCCCTATCTTCGGTGCCGCCTCACTGTCAGAGGGTCCCCAGCAGGAGGGGTGCAGGTGGGCAGGTCACAGGGACTGGTGTGGGATGGCAGAAACCTCACTGGACACCAGCTGTGTACCTCTGGCAGACTACACATCCCCGTGAGGCTTTGGGGTGCTCTACTGTAAGACAAACGGTTTGGCGAGATGGGGAGTCCCCAGAAAGTAAGGACCCCAACAGTGCCCCCCTCTGGGAATTTTGTTATAGAGGCTCTGAGGCTCTGATCCAGGGGGCTGTGGCAGGGCCCAGGAATCTTGAGTCTTCGATGACTGGCCGTCGTTGGCTTGGAAAAGACTGGACAAGGTGAACTGTGAGGTCTCCACGGCTTCCTGAGTCCCTTGGATCTAAATTCGGTAACTCAACCTGAAAGATCTGTGAAAGTCTCTAATTAAATCTGCTCCTTAGGATTTCTGCCGTGTTTCTTCCTTTGAAGACAGGGCCCACTGCTGCTGGCTTGCCCAGGTATGGGGGAGCCAGGCCAGCTGGAAGCTGTGTGCAGCCCTCTGCTTCCACAAGACTTAGTGGCCTCAGAGCCGTGCTGTGTCCCGAGTCCAAGCCTGGGAATCCCTTCTGCAGTGGCCCCTCTGCTCTCTGAGCAGTCTACTAGCCACAGCATCCTGCAGGGGTGGATGATGGGGAGCCACCACACCTGGCCTGCAGGAGGGTCTGCCACCTCACTGAGCCTCAGCTTCCTCTTCTCTTCCGAGGGGGCCCCCGCCAGCCTGCCTCATAGGTGGTCCCAATGTTAGGGTCTGAGCCCCCGCTCCGTCCCCGGCGGGGAGCAATGCTCCACGTCAGCCCTGGTGCTGAGCCCACAGGGAGAAAGGCACGAGGATCAGGGGCAGGACTCAGATGGGGGCAAGAAGAGGCTAGACCCCCCCGACAGTTGTCAGGCAAAGGCCTGAGCCAGGAGCCAGGCCGAGCGGCAGGCATGCAGGAATGAGGCCGAGAGCGGTGGCCTTCGGTGCCCGGCCCCGACGCCCGGCCCTGGGTGATACTGCCTGCCCCCACAGCTCTTGGAGGCCCAGGGCCCACCGAGGGCGGCTGCTCCTCGAGGCTAGGTTTCCTCCCTCTTCCACAGCCATGGAGAATCTAGGGACCCACCTGGGAACGCCGCCCCTCAGAAAACTTGCACTGGCCAGAAAGGGTGGTGAAAGTGGGCCCGGCCAACCCAGGACTGTGGCCGGCTTCATTTGGCTCAGCTGCAGGTTCATGCAAACTGCAAATGAGGTTGGAGCCCGGGGTGAACCTGAGCATCAGCTAGTCCAACACGTCCATTTTACAGACAAGCAAACTGAGGCAAATCAGCTGAGCTCAGGCTCCAGGTTCCCGGGTCAGAGAACCATTTCTGCTCAGCTGCCGTCCACTGCCTTCCACGCCTTCCTAGGCTGGCGCAGGGCTGGGTCCTTCTGGGAGTTTTTCCTCAAGAAGTGCATGGTGAGCCCCGACCCCCCTGAAGGAGCTTCGGCGGTGATGGGACGTGAAAGGGGTTTCTCTTGTCTCTCCTGGCGCTCAGCTTAGCCACCGACCTTGGCTGGCCTTGAGGGAAGGAAATCAAACAAGGTACACCTGTTTATCTACCGTGAGGCCGACTTTGGACTGAGGACTGCTCGCTGGGGACAGCAAGGCAGGGGTGGGGTAGGAATTTTCGTCTCTTCCTCACAAAGGTGGGGAGAGCCCAGAGTCTCAGAGCTGTCAGTGCAGGCCTGCAAGGTGAACCCTGGCCCTTGGACTCAAGGATTGAGCTCTAGAAGGAGAAGAGAGAACTCTGAAATGGTATCAGGACTTCGAGCCCACGAGCCACGCCCTTGCGCCCCCAGCTTTGCCTGCGCTCCTGTATCTGATTTTCATTTCTCGGCTACAATGGTCTTGTGAGGGGGACATGACTGTGCTCACAGTCCTGCATGGGGTCATCTAGCTGGCAAGGTTGGACTGAGAGCTGGAGCCTGATGCTGTCTGAACCCACCTCCACTGACGCCATCCAGAACCTTCTAAGGGGCGAGAGTAATGCCAGCTCCAGAGCTGCCCGGCCCTTCCACTTTACAGGCAGGGAACCTGAGGCTCGGAGGGGCATGCCTACCTGCCAAAGTTCGCATCGCACACCGCAAGAGGCTCCAACCAGCCCAGCGGTCTTTCCTAGCCCTGGGACCCCCTTCCAAGCTCATTCCCACCTTTCCCCAGCTCTTCCCAGACCCGTTTGCGGACAGGCTGGGCCTGAGGCCATCTGGGGAGTCTGCCCACCAGCCCAGCCGGGGCCCGGGCCCGCGGCAGCCGCGGCTGGAACCCGAGGTGGCAGGGAGGGCGTCCGCAGAGCCCGGCACAACACACAGCCATCTGGTACTTTCAGCTTTTTGCAAATCCTGAAATATCACCTTCTAATTGCTTAATTTTCTGAATTCGTTCATTTATTTAGACTAGCCTGGGGCTCTCCCGCCTGGCGTATTAGAGAACTTCTTACTTTTTAATAATAATACTTAGCATTTATATAGTGCGTTTCATGTTCAAAGTGCTTTACAGAGTTCACTAATTAATCAGAACGCTAACTGCCGCCCTGGGCAGGTTTGACCAAGTTCTCGGGCTCCTAATTGTGAGGGGTGTAATTCCTCCCGCTGCCCGACCCCCGGTTCCCCCACCCCTCTGGACCCCCATTTCCACCTGCAGCTGAGATTCTGGGCCATTGCTCACAGCTCGGCCCCTTTGCTGGGCCGGGCCCAGGGTTGGGGACATGGAGCTGGGGCAGACAGGCTGCCACCTCTGGGAGCCCCCCGCGCATGGAGGGAAACAGACTGTGTGCAGGTGACCCTAGGGCTGGGGTCGATGCCAGAGGGGAGAGAACCAAGAGACCCATGGAGGGGGCACAAAGGACAAAGTGCCCCAGTAGGCCTCCCGGAGCGGGGCTCCTGGAAGGATGGAGATTTAAGACTGACAAGGAGCTGCCCCTGCAGGGGAGGCAGAAAGGGCATCCGAGGCAGAGGGAACAGCCCGTGCAAAGAGATGTCGTTGAGAAGCCGGAGTTTAATGTTGACACAGCAGGAGAGGGGCAGGCGGGCAGGGAGGCCAGGGGCCAGACTGCAGTCGCTGAAGGGCCTGCAGAGGAGCTGAGGTCTTATGCACCGACCTGTCAGTGTGGATCTGCTCTTTCCAGGTTATTCCACGGGGAGCAGGGAGGCTGAGCCAAGGACAGGAGCAAAATGGAGAGGCCTGAACCGGGCAGATGGAAAGAAGGACAAACCCAAGGATGATACAGGGGAAGATGAACAGGACAGGTGCCCAGATAGTAAGAGTGGAGGGGCACGTGGCCGTCCGGCGGCCTGAGGTTCCCAGCTCACTGAGGGAGGGTCCAGGAAGGTGGTGCCCGCGGACTTCCTCCCAGTGTAGCTATGGTGAGACTGCCTGGGGGTGAATCTGTGGGTCTAGGGCTTGGAGATTTGGAGAGAGGTCTGGAAGAAGCCAGACTTGGAAGTCACTGGGGTGCAGGTGGCATCTGAGACCTGGGAGTGTCTGGGCTCTCTGGGAACATCAGTCTGTCAGAGGTGGGTGGAGCTAAGGGGCTGGCATAAGCAGCCGAGGTGAGGTGGGCAGAGCAGGGCAGGGTCAGCTGGACAGAGTGGTGCCACCGAAGCCAGAAGGGGGATTTCAGGACAGCGGTGGTGCAAGGTCGGGAAAGAAGGCCCAGGGGAGGGGAGGAGAACTGTGTCAGGAGGGCAGGGTGCACAGGTGAGGGAGGGTGGGCCGGTGTGTGTGCGGGGGGTGCAGGAGGAAGGGTGGCTGGGCAGTGACTGATGGGAGAGAGGGCAAAGGAGAAACTTAGGAGCGTGTCCAGAAAAGAGGAAGGAGACTGGCTGCAGTGGGGGAGAGCCCAGAGGGGCCTCTGTCTTCACCTCGGTGGGGCGTGTGAGCACGCACATTGGGTGGGCTGGCAGGAGCCGAGGGGATTTCCTGTCTATGGATGCTGGTCATGTCAGTGGAGGAGGAGACGAATCTTTCCATGGGGCAGGAAGACCAGGCCCTGGTATCTGAGACCGTGACCCAGTCCTGGACCTGCCCCGGGCCTGCAGAGCTGGTAGGAGCTTAGGGGCCATCAGGATGGTGGGCAGGTTTGTGGTCTACATCGTGGGGACTGGCTGTGCCCATGGAGGGCTCCAGGGGTCCACCTGCGGCTCCCCGCCCTCCCCAGAGGCTCCTGTGAGGACAGGGCCCAGCTGTTCACTCATGCTCCATCCCAGCCTGGCCTAGTGCCAGGGCCTGCCCCACCAGGAGTCCTTGAGGGAAGTGGACTTAGCCCTCCTCTTGGTCAACTCTTTGGGTGTGGCAAGCAATAGGGGTCAAGTGCCCCTTATTCTCAAATCCCCATCCAACCTCCAGCACAAGGGTCAGAGACGAGTCTTGAATCCCAAATCTGTGGGCCCAAGGGTGTGCAGAGCCTCAGAACGCACTTGCCACTCGCCACGATGCACCCACAGCTGGATGCACCCCCACCTGAAGCAGACCTCTAATCCGGGAAGACCCGGGAGAGAGCAGAGAAGCATGAGCGCTGGCCAGACAGCCGGGCCCAGGAGCTAGAGGCCAGAACACCAGCAGCGGCCGCCCCGCCGGGTGACCAGGGGCTGCAGGCTGTGCAGGCCGTGGGAAGACGAGGGCCGGGAGGGTGCGGAAGGAGAGGAGAGGAGCCTGGGGGAGGGGGGAAAAGGGGCAAAGCCCAGGCCAGTGCCCCTGGTGTCTCCGTCTGATCGTCCGACTGTCAGATTGTCTTCCCCAACAACAAAATGAGGCCGGGAGGGAGGAGGCACTGACTCCTGTGGGCTGGGGCCCTGCCAGGTCTGCGGCAGCCCAGAGACGCTGTGGCCCCGGAGGGAGGGCGGGGCGCACCCGTTCTTAGTCTCCGCTCAGGCTTCTGACTAAGGGGGTGCTCAGCGCCCAGGCCCAGCAGCCTCCTGGGTTCGCAAGTCCTCGGGGCTGGGAAGGAGAGGAAAGTTAATTGAACAGCTAATAGGGAACAGGCCCCGTGCCAGATAATAATGATTAGCTTTTATTGAGCACTGTGCTTGGCGCTCCCCGCAGCTCTTCACACGGATTACCTCAGTGAAGGTTCGCCACAGCCCTAGGAGAGAGGTGTCTCTCTCTTTACAGATGGGGAAACTGAGGCAGACTGCTGGGCAGCAGCGGAGCAAAGCCAGCATGGAGCTCTGTGCCGTGCGCCCCCCCCCCCGCCACACTGATCTTGGATGCTGTTGTCCACTGAGGCAGACGGGGCACCGAGGCTCGGGATGCCCAGAGGACATGGCGTGGGTGCGGGCTGCAGGGTGTATGGAGGGTGGGGTGTGTGGTGTGTCTGTTGTGTGGGGGTGTGTGTGTGAAGTATGTGTGTATGTGTGGGTGTGTGTAGCTTGTGGACAGACAGCTTCCTCCCCCTGCAGTCAGGGGCTTCTTCATGGGCGAAACGAGTGCTTTGGACCTGAAGTAGTTCAAACTTTTTAACCACAAAATCATACTCAATGGCAATCTTACACGAGATCACCAAGATCGAAAACAGATTAAAAAGAAAGAGAGGAGAGAGAGAATTTTCAGGTGGAGCCCCAGCTGACTTGACTTCTTTCCCGGCCCCCTTGATGGCCCCAGACACCCGGAAGGACCCCTGAGCGCTGCCAGCCTTCGACTCCCAGACCCCGGCTCTTGCTGAGAAATCTGTAACGTCCCTAAACACTACCACCTTCAAGCACGAAGAGCACATGCTGATCAGAAAAAGAAAGCATCGCCCTATTGAGTTGTATATAAGCAATTCCCACCCCTCCGCCGCCGCCACACACACACACACTAAATAGGAATAGCCCCAGCACAAAAATTAATTTTATTTGCAATATAAAGATATACAAATTAAAAAATCATGACACAGTGATTTGTGAACGTAGCATTTTGCAGCCTCTCCCAAAATGTGAATGGAAACCAAAGCTATTTTATAGGGAAAAAACATCCGTAGCATATTTGACAAATCTTAATCTAGTGGTTCTCTCCGTGAAATCCTGGGGTCCGGCTCCCACCCCCACTGGTGCAAGAGACTTCAGGGGTGGGCCTGGCCATTTGGAGTGCCTTTGGGATTGAGGAGCCCAAAGGCAGAGCCATGCCGTGCGTGTTTTTCGTTCATTCATGTTATTTATGCATAAGGATTCAATCCACATATACTGGGTGCTTTCTGCCCAGCCATGTTGGGTGCTCAGGATCCTGGGGGCCAGGGAGGTGACACCTCTGGTGTGGAAGAGTACCCCTATTGTAATGGCCAGTGTAGGCAGATTGGGACGCTTGGGCCTCACTCGGGCACCCCCGATCTTTTGCTTCTGCTCCCACTTCCTGGGCTGAGGCATTGGGGGAAACCACTGGAAGATGGGCCTCCAGACACACAAACAAGCCAGGTTGGGGTGACAGCTGGGAGGGGCCCTCCCATAACACTGGCTTCCCCTGACGCACCTGTGGACACACCTCCCTCCAGCCATCATTCACTTCCTTCTTCAGGGGCCTGGCCCTGATCACCGGGATCCTCACTTGCCTAGTAAGGAATTCTGGCACAATGACTCAATGCAGTCACCTAAATGGGTTTGTCAAACAAATCAGAATCCTTGAATTTCACCAATGGAAAGTCCCCTTGACATTATGCAATCCATACGAATGTGGCCTAAACAGGTGGCTAGCCTGCCCTTGCTTGAACACTTCCTGTGACAGGGACCTCACTACGTTTAAGGCGGCCCCTTCCTGTTCTCAATGGCTCTTATTAGAAATGAGTTAAATTTTCCCCTTGGTGGTTTATACACATACATCCTTATGGCAGCCCAGACCAACCTTTATCCTTTTCTACAAAACATTTCAGCTGCTAGAAAACAGGACTCACGTGGGCCAACCAAAGCTGCAGTCACGTCTGCATGGGGTGTCCCTCATGCCCCCACCTGCACTGGCACAGGACACGGCATTTACTCCTGTACCTTCCATGGAGCGTGTCCAGCTCCTCGCTCCAGCCCCCAGCCCTCCTGGGCTCATGGCCTGCTCGTTGTTCCGCAAGAGCTCTTCCATCTCCTTTTTAAGACCAGAAACATCTATTTTAGCTTGTAGATTTTGCCAGAGAGTCCATTAAGGTGACCACCACCATGAGTCCTTTGGTGGCAGAGGGAGGTGGTGTGGCTCAGGAGAGAGTGTATGGCAGGATCTCCGGGGTCCAGGCTGTACTGCCCACCTGGCCATGGGATCTTAAGGGCAGAACTAGGGGTTCCTGGCTAAGGGTTCTACTTGCCAAGCTGAGTGCCTGGTGGGGGCTGTATCTTCCTAGAGATGTCCCCCCTTCTAGAGCACAGGAACGCAGCTCTCAGCACCAGCTACAGCCTTGCCTGGGGAGTCAGAGCACCTCTGGGCCTCAGTCTCCTTCCCCGTATAAACCATGTGAGCGCTGACACCTAGGAGGTGCTCAGAAGTATTTGAATGAATGAATGAACGAAGGAAGGAAGCCCATCTTACTGGGCAGTTGGAAAGACTTAGTAGGATAATTCGGGCGCTTACACCACACTTGGCACACAGTAGGTACGCGATCTATGCTCATTTCCTTTCTCCACCTCCTTCTCTAGGTCAAAAGAAGAAAACCCTGCTGCATATCCGCTCCTGTACACACAGATGCTCCACTTTGCAGCCCTGCCTTGCATTTGCATTTCGTTCTCTTTCTACACTGTGCTCTGAGCCGGGACCGACCTAGCGGCGCGTCTGGTCCAGGGCTAAGGTGAGCCACGGCTGCACACGGAGGCTGATGGGTGGCGTGGTTGATGTTCCAGGCCCGGCTGGCTGTCTTGGCCACGGGCCCCGCCACAGCCACCCTCTCCCTCAGTGGAGGCGATTACAGGCCGTTGACAGAGGAAGAAAGTTAGTCAGTGGCCCAGCAACAGCCTGTTACATCACAGCCCACACGCCCGGCCGCCTGTCACCCACCCAGCACGCTGGACAACGCCCCAGCCCCAGCCCCGGCCAGGGATGCATCATGCAGGTAACTCCCTACTGCCTCCCTCAACAGTTGGCGGGCCCCGTCTTGCCTTGGCACCGTTGGCTCCGGTTCTTACCCAGATCATTACGGGGAGTGTGGCGTGAGCAGCCTCTCTGTCTCCTGGGGTGAGGTGGCTCAGAATGCTTGCACAGGGCTCTGTGGGATCTGGGGTTCTCTCCCAACAGGCCTCTGTGACCAGCCACCAGAGGCCCAGGGGACAGCTGCAGGTGGTCATCGGTTTCAATTGTGCGAATGGACCGGATAGGGGTTGCATGTCAGGTTGGGAGTTAGGGCTGCCACTGACCAGCTGGAACTCTGGACATGTTTCTAGCATTTCTGAGCTGTTCCATCAGCTGTAAAGCTGGGATGATGACGGCACCGACTTCTCACAGCGTCTTGTGTTAAATGAGATAATGCTATGGAGCCCCACGCACCACGTGCCTGATGCAGAATCAGAGCTTATTCCGGAAATGGCTACCACCGGCGTAGCCGGAATGATATTCCACTGTTCTTTTCCTTTACTATTGGTCAAATGGCCAAATGCAAATGCTCTTTCCAATGACATATGGTCACGGGGAGAATAGAAAGAAAAACAAAAAGTGTAATTTTGAATTAGAAAAAAATCCTCGAGTTGGGGGCCATGGGTGGCAGAAAGATGGGACGAAGATGGTACCTGTTCAAGCGAGGCCAGGGGCACACGGGGTCCTTACGCCATTCTGTCAACTTTGTGTATGTCTGATGTTTTTCATAATAAAACAGTTAAATGAAAATCATAGTCTGTGTGTCAGGGCGACACTTGGGTTGGTTTGGGACACTCACACTGACTGACATGGGACAGATTTAATAACAATTTTTCTGAGGGCTGATTCTATGGCAGGCTGGGGAGTCGAAGATTCGGAACAGAGGGTCCACTCTTAGTGCTTCCAGTAGAATAGAAGAGAGAACCATCAACAGGTCATCTGTTGGAGATGAGCACAAAAGGGGGCCTTCCTAATGAGATGAGGTCTGCAGGGGAGAGCATTTCAGCAGTGAGAACAGCCTGAATGAACACGCAGGGTGCACAGTGGGCCCCAGGCAGTTCTGGACGAGGGTGACTTGTGACACCCTGCGTGGCAGATAACAAAGCTGGGCAGGTGGCGGGCAGTGGGTGGTAACTGTGGCTGCCTGCATCGCTGGGCCTTCGTCTGGAGACTGGAAGAGCCCCCAGGGGTTGCACCAGGTAGGAGAAGGGCTTACAGTGAGATGTTTTTCAAAAAGTTCATTTCACAGCCATGGGGAGAAGATTGGAGGGAGCCAAGGACCAGCTGGGAAGCTCCTGCAAGGGGAGCTTTTGAGAGAAAAATTTGTAGCACTAGGCTGTGGTCAGATGGAGGTGAGGGCAGGGCTCTGGGTGCCCCCCCACCTTGATTCCTGGCTGGGATGATTTGTGAAATCTGAATAGTGGTGAGGAGGGCATGTGGGATGGACCCCAAGGCCGAACTTGGCTCCCAAAGGACCTGCTACTGAAACTGTCCAGGAGGTGGGTGCATCAGGCTCAGCCACGGCTGGAAACAGGGGTTGGCATTATAAGCGGAGAGGTGATAGCCGAAGCTGATGGGTCACTCAAGTGGAATCTCGAAAGTGAGAAGGGTAGGGATCAAGTCAAGGGCACCTCAACAGAAAGGGGAAGCAGGGCAGGGAGGAGGGAGCAGTGTCATGGAAACCAAGTTGGAAAGAGGATCTGGGAGCAATCTCAATGTCAGATGGGGACCGGCAAAACATGAAATTTGCTCATTGGATTGACAACACAACCATCGCTGGAGACTTCTACCAGGATGGAGCAGGTGCTACAGCCAAAATGCCATGGGGTGAGTGGCACACAGGAGGCCGGGTCATGCATGTCCTGATGGTATAAGTGAATCCTGCAAAGAAGGAAGGGGACAGGGAGCTGGAGCAGCTGGGGCAGGTGGGGCTGCAGCGGGGTTTATTTGGGGTGGGCCAGGTTTCTCAGAGGCAGCCTCACCTTTCTGCAGGGGACTCTAAGCCTCATGTCCTGACCACAGGCACACCCACAAGGCCAATGCCAGCCTGGACCCAATCACACAGCATTGGGCTGTTCACACCATGGACCTCCAGTGACTCAAAGGAGGAGCAACAGGTCCTAGAAGGAGGTCACAGAAAGGAGGTCTGAAGACCTGGATTCTTGTCACAGCTCCACCAATCCTCAATGTTCTCGTCAGTGAAATGGGCATAAACATTTTGGGTCATTCCCAAGCTTGGGCAAGGTCACACACACAGACGTTCTCTGTGTTTGGTATTGCATAAGGGGAGCATGATCCTTGCTAGACAGTACTGGCCTCAGTCCATGGGATGTTCTGCAGTGCTTCCTCCCTCGAATGAATCTTAGTGTGTCAAGGGTCAGGCTCCATGATCCCACTGTGAAAAGCTGCCATGATCTTCTTTGGGTTGTAGCTCCCCACCAACTTCAGGGACCTCATCTGGCACAGGGGTGTCTCCAGAGCTCACCCGAGTCCACGGCACTGTCCCGCATTCTGCAAAAGTAAACACTGCCCAGCCGAGGTGGCTCCCTGAATGGTTTCTGGGTGAATCAATGAGACAGTGTACACATCCTGTTAAGTAATCATCCTCTCTCCTGGGGATTCCCCTCTTCCCAGGATGTGATCTATAGAAAGCCTGCTGTCTCTGTATGTGCCCTGACCCAGCGTCATTGCCTGGGTTGCGCAAATAGCCCGTGAGGAGTGCAAACAAATGCCAGCTGCTGAGGTAGGCACTTCCAGTGAATGGTGACATAGGGCCCAGTGTGGGTTCCTGAAACTTCCACTGGTGGTCTTGGTCCACGTTCTCCAAGGGCCAGCTCTCTTTATTTTATGCTATTTGGGTCTCAAAGTGCCAGTCCAGGGGAAGGACAGATGCTGCCTCCGAACCTACCAAGTCAAGTCATTTCCAGGATGAGACACCTCCTTCCTTGCAGTTTAAGGGTTCAATACCTTTGAAGACAGCTCAAGTCTTAGGGCCTCGAAGGGTAATTCATGAGCAGCCAGATCCAGCAAACATTCCACTAAACACCTACTGTATGCTCATGACAGCTCTTTTTACCCTGTCATGAAATTACAGTGTTTTATGGTCAGAAGGGACTTGTATGGTCATCTAGTCCAACCCTGCCTTCCAACCTATGCTTGAATAATCGCTCCAGAGGTTCAGCTGGACAGTGGATCAACCCCTGCTTTGTTAAATCCTTCAGTGCCAAGGAACTCACTACCTTACAAAGTGGTCAGTACTGTCTTATAGCACCTTACACTGATAGATTTTCTTACTATGAGGATTTTAGTAAGTCCTTAGCAAATCATCCAGGATTTAGTAAGTCACCCCAGAAGCTCTGATTGGTCTTGCACTGACTCTATGGAGCCATGGGGCCCTCATCCACTTGCCAGACACAAACCTGTTGGCTGCCACTTTTCCTTCTCATGATTTCTCTCTAATAGTTGTTATTGTCTATTTTTTAAATTATAACCATCCTGGCTGGTGTGAGGTGGTATCTCATTGTGGTTTTGATTTTCACTTAACCTAATGGCCAATGATGTTGAGCATCTTTTCATGTGCTTACTGGCCATTCATATATCTTCTTGAGACATATGTCTATTCAAAGCCTTGGCCAGTTTTTAAAATTGGATTATTTGTCCTTTTTTTGTTGTTGAGTTGTAAGAGCTCTTTATATATACTGGATACTAAACCCTTATAAAATATATGATTTGCAAACAGTTTCTGTCATTCTGTGGGTTTTTTTTTTTTTTACTTTCTTGATAATATCCTTTGACACACAAAAATTTTATTTTTCCAGCTCTATTGATGTATGATTGACAATTAAATTGTAAGATATTTAAAGTGTATAACATGATGATTTGAAAAAAATTTAAATTTTTTAAGGCCTTATTTTTAAAAAGTAATCTCTATACCCAATGTGGGGCTCAAACTCAAGACCCCGAGATCAAGAGATGTGTGCTCCACCGACTGACCCAGCCAGCCACCCCCTCAAAAATTTTAATTTTGATAAGGTTTAATTTAGCTATTTTTTTGTCTCTTGTGCTGTTGGTGTTACATTTAAGAAACCATTGCCTAATCTAAGCTCACGAAGATTCATAGCTAAGACTTTTTTTTTCTAGGGGCACCTGGGTGGCTCAGTCGTTAAGCATCTGCCTTAGGCTCAGGTCATGATCCCAGGGTCCCGGGATGGGGCCCCGCATCTGGCTCCCTGCTCCGCAGGAAGCCTGCTTCTCCCTCTCCCACTCCCCCTGCTTGTGTTCCCTCTCTTGCTGTGTCTCTCCTTTGTCAAATAAATAAACACAATCTTAAAAAAAAAAGACTTTTTTTTTCTAAGAGTTTTATAGTTTTAGCTCTTACATTTAAAAATCTTTGATCCATTTTGAGTGATTTTCTGTATATGGTGTGAGGTAGGGGTCCACCTTCATGCTTTCACATGTAGCTATCCATCTGTCTCAGCACATTTGTTGAGAAGACTATTCTTTCCCCCATTGAATTGTCCTGGAATCACTCTTGAAAATCAATTGTTCTTATGTGTATGGGTTTATTTCTATATTCTCAAATTTATCCCATTGAGATGTCTGTCCTTACACTTGTACCATACTAGTAGCTTTGTAGTGAGCTTTGGAAGTGGGAAGTGTAAGTCCTCCAACTTTGTTCTTCCTTATCAATATTGTTTTGGCCATTCTGCATCCCTTGTCTTTCCATATGAGTTTAAGGATCAGCTTGTCACTTTCTAAAAAAAACCAAACCAAAACAAAAACCCATCTGGCATTTTGATAGGGATTGCATTGAATCTATAGGTCAATTTGGGAAGTATTGTCTTCCTAACAATATGAAATATTCCAATCCATAAACTGGGAATGTCCTTCTGTTTATTTAGGTTTGCTTTAATTTCTTTCAACAATGTTATCCCCCTCTCTCTAGGCCCACTCAAACTTTTCTCGGAGCCAAAAACCTGCAGTCCCTCCAGGTTACACATGGGACGTGCATATATGACCCTCGGCCTCCAGGCTGCTCCTCTGAATGTGTTCCTGTTTGTCCAAAGAACCCCTGAGCACCGTGCTCCCAATCTGGTCGGCATGGCAGGGGAAGAGGCCTGTGCTCCTCTGGGATCCCCTCAGCGCCCTAGAATGCCCATGGTGACCTCCAGTGACCCACCTGCTCCTAGGTGCTGGCATGGTGATCCTCAGGGTTGAGTCATTTGCCTCCCCCAGGACACTGTGAACTAGTTGGAGGCAGTAACCCAGGCTCATTCAGCTCTGTCTCTCCAGGGTCTGACTCCAGGGCTTCCGTGAATGTTTGCAGAACAAGGCAGTTTCCTTGTTCTGGATCTAGACAGCTACGAATGCCACCAAAGAGAAAACACCTTGGGGATGCTCCTAGACCCTATTGATCTTATGGCATGTCTGTGAGTTAAAATCCCTCTCTCTTTGGAAACCAAGCATTCTGAGCATTATTGGAGATTCCTAACCCTCTTTTCTCATTCCCTAGCTTGCTTCAAACTGACGACTCAGGACATTTAGCTCTAACTTGGGTGCTTAAATAGGAGCACTGTTCACTTTATGAGTACCCAGAGGCTCAGAGATGGAACACTTTAAATGTGATAAATAATAATAATAGTAATAATAATAATAATAATACTCTCTTCTCTTGGGGGCTAAGTATTTAAATTAAATGTTTGGTTTGGGTGGCGCCTTCCAACGCCTGCAGGCAACATGTAGCTCCTTCAGATAGGAATTGGAAATAGTGAGAACCATGACTCAGTCACAGGAGGGACTCAGGAGAATATCAAGAGTGCTGTTTCTGAGATACCGCATCTCAGGGGACAGAAATATTCGGAAGTTTCCCCAGTAGGGCAGAAACAAGACCACTCAGAACAGAAGACACTGGATATGTTGTAAACTAGATCCAGAGCCTGAATGAATGAGAGGCTCCTTGGGGAATCAAACTGTGAATTATCTGAGATTCAGCCTACCCTCTTCACTCGGGAGGTTCTCACTGAGTTAGGTTATCTAGAGAAACCCTACCGGCCAGGTCGCTGACACCCTGTTGGTGTCCAGATACCAGGTGGGTATAGTAGGTTCTCTTTTGACTAATAGAAGAGTCTGGATCCTCACCTTAAGTGGCTGGCATGATTTTACTCACCCAGCAGAAATTCCAAAGTGGGTGCCATTGACACTACTCGGTCTGGTCCTACATTATGGGGACATCTTTTTTTCTTAGAGCACTCTAGAATCTGAATTTTACAAACTGATCATGTTTTATGCCAATCTGCTCTCAAATGTTTATTGACGGGTTGGCTGGGGCTCACCCAGCCCTGCCTCTCATGCACAGTGGGTACTGCTTTTCTTATTTTGGATCCTGAGACTCAAACCCTTCCTCCCTAAGGTGGAGTGTTGGATTCAGTGAGGTCCAGGCCTTCAGGCCCTGATGCCCCAGGATCCTTTCCACCCTGACCATGTTTGAGCTACAAACTGAGCCTTAGGAAACTAGGGGCCCCTCCCCAGTGCCCCTCAGTGAGGGGTAGGCACTGGGGTTTGATCCCATGGCCTGAACACTCAGAATTCTGTCAGGGGTGGCAAATCTGAGTAAACCTAACACAGTTTCCTCTTGGATTATCTCTTTAAAAAATAAGAATCATCACACAACAACATTTAAGGTTGAAACAAGTTCTAAAACACCAGCCCTAGCTTTCTCTCTCTTCTTTACCTGTGGGCTCCTCCGTGTTCTTTTCAGCTCAACTGTTGAATCTTAATTTATCACAAGAACCTCTCTCCCCCCCGGCACACTCAAGGTCTTGGTCAGCTTGACACTAAAAGTTCCTCCTGGACTTGGCCCTTTCTCTGCCCCAGCCACAAGCAGGCTGGGTGGCCTGGCCGGCCCTCCACCACACCGAGCAAAGCCAACCTGCACCCAGAACCTTCGGCAGGGTCCCCACGGAAGCTGGCAGGGGCAAGGCAGCGTTGAGGCTCTGAGGCACCTTGAGGAGGTGGAGGGACCAGGTGGGTTGGGGAAGAGGGTCTGGCAGCAAGAGCAGGGAGGCCCGTGAGGAGAGGGGTGAGCACTTCCTCCTCGCCAGAGGGGGGTCCTGGGCCAGCACCCGAAGAAGGCCTCCCAACATGAGGCTGGAGCTCAGGCCACCAAACACGCCTTGAATCATTAGTCAGGGTCGTTGGAGCTTCAGGCTGGCCGGGCCACCAGGCCTCCTAGGCCAGGTATCCTGGGCCACCGCCTACAGGACAGGTCCTGCTGCCCCTTGTGTCCCCCTCACTAGATAGTGTGGCCCTGTGGCCATGCTCTAAAATGGAAGAAGTTAGAGAAAAGCCCCCAATTGTATCTTCATACCTCGTTGCCTTTTGGAATTTCCACCAGCACCAAAATAAAGACCTCAGGATACGCACATTGTTGCCCCTCCGCAAGAAAAGTCCTCGGACAATGACCCTACAGCCCTGTCTACATGCCAAGGGTTTCTCATTGCCATTTCAGCACCTCAGACAACCAAGGACCCAGAACCTGGAAATACAGAGACCCAAACAAATAAGCCAGAAGAAATAGCCTATGCAGGGGAAAGAAAAAAAAAATCATTCTTATTAAAATCCTGAAAGAAATATTAATTCCACTCATGAAGGAAGCAGTAACAAGATGCTTGATAGAAGGACAAGAAAATTAAGGAACTCTCTCCTAGTAAGTAAAGCAAAAAGGTAAGTGAAGGTACAGGAGAAGAGAAACAAGAAAACTAACGGGTCTAGTGCAGGAGGCCCACTTACAATAAAATGGAATACATTCCAGAAACAGAAGCCAAGAAAAGAGGAGAGGAAGTAACCAACAAAATAACTCAAGAAAAAGTTTCCCAAACGAAAGGCCCAAGTGTCCAGAATAGCACTGAGTTACAGTACAATGGAGGCAAATGGACTGATGACCAAGGCTTTCCTGGGAAGGTGGCTTGATTTTATTTCTCTGAAAAGTTGTAAAATGTAGAAGAGAGGCCTCTAGTTCTGTCAGGTGAGAAGGCCTTGCAGATGGAACTAAAAGGGAGGCTTTGCATGCCTGTCACTCAGGCATGGCACCAGGGCCTGTGTTCTGTGGGCCCCCAACACTCCTTGAAGCATGCTCCCTCCTTGCCCCCTTGGGAACCACCTGATATTTTCCTTGGATCCAAATGTCACGGGAGGCAATGGACTGGAGCGGGGTCTCATCAGTTGAGCAGCTTACTGAAGGGAAGTGAGGTCCAGCCTGGGTACAGGAACTCCATTAGAGGTCCAGGCCCCCTCAACACCAACCCTCCAATGCATGCTGATTCCCTGGGGAGCTGGAGAAAAGAACTAGGGTCTGGAACAGGGGCATCAGGAACAAGGATCTTTGAAGGCTCCACAGGGTGCATCTGTGATGGTTGAGGCAGGGGTGCTTTAAATGCATTTTGGCGGAAAGAACAGATGATACCATGGCATCACCCTCCCCCCTTGGCCTCCTTAAAACCCTTCGTCTGTTGTCACACCTGTACGTGAAGCAGTGGCAACGTGTGTTTCGAAGCAGGTTGCGCAACCCACTCAGACTTACTTTGTGGTTGGGTGTGAAGAGACCAAGGCAAGGATGACAAGGCCGACGGCCTTTCTCCAAGGACAGGATTGATCTGTGATTCCTGAGTCACAAGCAGGCGAATGGGAGAGGCTTTCAAATCAGGGCGTTGGAGAGCAGCTCGGGTTATGTAACAGAAGCAGGGTGAGCTGTTCTTGATATGATTACCACTCTCGGTAATTATTATTATTATTTGACCCACTCAGATAAATCCAATTAAATAGAATTATTTTGCAATCCGTTGTTCCGATGATGGCAGGGAGCTCTCTCTGCCGAGGCACGAACAATCCCTTGGGTTTGTACTACACTGGGTGGTTAAGAAGACAGCCCCACCTGTATGGTCTCTTTTAGATTTTGATCCACACAACCAGAAGAAGATCAGGTATGATTTCCCCGTTTTATGAGCAAAGAGTTATTTTATGGCTCAGAGACGCCAGGTGACTTTCCCAAGGTCACATAGCAGAAAAAGGACAGAGCCAAGACTGGGCTGGTCTCCAGGACCCCATTTCAGACTTGGCTCTACCACTTCAGGCGAGGCTGCAGAGAGCCTCTTATCAGGTGGCACTCTTCTGGGCTGGGGGGTCAGCAAGTGCTAGAAAGAGTAGGAACTTTGGATTAAATAAAATAATGCAATGTGGGTCCCTATAATGAAACCATTGTGTGGTAGTGAGGTATGGCGTGCCCCTGAGCCATGCAGAATCTGTGAGCCTCGGTCCTGCGCTGAGCTCCAACCAGCCTGAACTGTGAGAACCCTGCGTGCTGTTTGCATCTGAAGGAGACATGAAAGTCCTGTTATCGCCATCTCAAAATGAAAAAGTGGTTTTCCTCCTGATCATAACAGCATGACAGATTTACTCTAGAAAATCTTGAAAAACCAGAGAACTATGAGGAACAATATAAAAAGCATTCATATTTCTACTAACATAATGTATTTCCTTCCTGAAATTTTTCTTGTATAGATGGGTATTTCTTTTTTAAGGACTTGGGATCATGCTGTATAAGGTTTTGCATCCTAGGTGGTTTTTTTTTCCCCACTTTATTTCACAGTTCTTTCCCCATGACATTGGTCTTCGAATATAAAAATTTTCCTTGATTTTTGTCTTTGTTAAGCCATAGAAATGAATTAAAACAGGAAGAATGAGAAACAGGTTATATGCCCGTGTAAATTTCCAAGCATGAAAAGCTATTCTTGAAAAACAAAGTTTGAGCAATGTAAAGAAAAAAAAAATCACACACACACACACGCACACACGCGCGCGCGCACACACACACACACACACACTAATTGAGCCTAAAAAAAGCATTTGACAAACATTTAGCATTCTTTCTTAAAAAATTCTAAATAATAGATCATGGAAACTTTAAAAAAAAAAAGACCATTCACTAAGAACCGACAGAAAACAGTTTTCTAAATGGTGAAACTTTAGAACAATGTTCAGTGAAATCAGGAACTAAACAATGACGATACTACCACCATTATTATTACTGAACATGGTCTTGGTGCTTTCAGCAAATGCAATAAGATAAAAATACTATAAAACTGATTTGAACCTTGGAGAACAAGAAATTAATTTGTCTATTTCTGTTGATGATATGACCATATACTCAGAAACCCCAAAATTAGCAAAGTGACTAGAATCAAAAAGTATTTTCTAACATAGCTAGATATAAGATAAATATACAAATATTGACAAGTTTCTATTCTAGCCTTAAGTAATTCGAAATGGAAGAAAATATATTCACAACAGCAAATAAAACTATTCAATACTTAGGAATACAATATACAAGAAAGAAAAATATTTTGCATTAAATTAATATTATACTAAAATAATAAAATATTATCAAATAACATAAACCAAGACATGAATAAAGGGAAAACCATATCCTATTCTTACATGAGACAACATAATATATATTTAAAGTTGCCCCTCCAGAATTAATATATATATTTAATTCAATTCCAAATAGACTCCTAACAGAGTTTGTGTGTGTGTGTGTGTGTGTGTGTGTCTGTGTGTGTATCTGTGTTTTTGGACAGATAATTGGACAAAATAATTATAAAGTTTATTTGGGAAAATAAATTCTTAAGAATACTAACTTTTTGAGGGGTGCCTGGGTGGCTCAGTCTGTTAAGCATCCAACTCTTGATTTCAGCTCAGGTCATGGTCTCCGGGTTGAGATTGAGCCCCACATTGGGCTCTGTGCTGAGTGCAGAGCCTGCTTAAGATTCTCTCTCTCTCTCTCTCTCTCTCTCTCTCTCTCTCTCTCTCTCTGCCCCTCCCTTGCCCTTGTGCACATATGCATGCGTGCTCTCTCTCTCTCAAGAAAAAAAAAAGAATACCAATTTTTTGAAAAAGAATAATTAGAGGAATTTGCATTTCCAGACCACGACATACCAAAAAGCCATTCTATTCAAATAAATATGGTATTGTCATAGGAAGAGAACATTACATCTAGAACAAAATGAGAAAGTAGTAGAAAGCAAAAGCAGTATGTTTAAAAATATAATACATGAAAAAACGGTCTTTTACTAATGGGAAAAGATAAATTGGTCTTCAGTCTTACAACTTTACAATGACCAATTTCAGATAAAGGCTTAAATATAAAAAGGAAGACAATAAAAATCGCAGAAGAAAGACTTTATTTCCTTTCTTTTTTTTTTAGGAAGCTACATAATAATTTAGCAATAAGAAAACCTTTTTCTAATCAAAAACTAATGATGTAATATATGGTGATTAACATAACAATAAAAAAAATTAAAAAAAAAAAAGAAAACCTTTTTCTAGAAACTCAGAAGCTGTTAAAAGGAAAAAAAGGGCTCATTTGTCAATATTAAACCACTTAAAATTGTTTATGGCACAAGATACTTTAAACAAGTTGCCAATTATATATATTTGCAATTCAGAGAACAGACAGTGGTTTAGTATCTATTTACATAGAAACTGATGAAAGACAATCACCCAGTAAAAAATGGATTAACAATAGGGAGAAGCAATTCATAGAAGAGCAAATCCAAGTGACTAACAATTTTTTTTTAAGGTTCCCAAAACTCTAATAGTGCAGGAAATGCAATTTACACTAACTGAGATAATTCTTCAAAATGATAAAACTAACAAAAGTTAAAAACAGCAGTAATATCTTTTGAGGTATGGGAAAATCAGTACTCAGTTACTGGTTACAGTTTAATTGAGAGGCAATCTGGTAACATCTATTAAAATAATCCTTCAGCCCAGCAATAACCCATGCCTGGGAATCTAGTGCATAGAAATAAAAGCATCAGTATATAAGGCTTTATATTCAAGAATTGCAGCCCTGGAAAACTGTGGGAACAAAGTGAATACATACCTGTCAATAAGAGAGGTTGAATAAAGCATAGTAATTCTCACCTTAGAATATAATATAACCATTAATAAGGATAAATTAGGGCTATAACTGTTGACATCTATGAGAAAACGGTGATGCAAAAACCTGTATAAAGTATGACCTTGTTTTTGCAAACGATAGGATAAAAACCCTCTCTGAGCTTGTATATTTATATGAGTAAGGAGAATATATATTTGCTTGTTAGCATAGACATCCTGGAGAGTTGCTATAGGTAGAGTTGGAAGGGGCATGGAGGGCTGGCAGAAAAAAGGAAAAGGAAAAAAATTAGCACCCCAAAAGAAAAATAAACCAAAAGTGGGGATGGTGTGTTCTGGGCCTTTTCCCTTGGCCTGGACCCAAGGGAAGTCCAGTGAGATTTGCCATATCTCCATATAAAGACCCAGCATGGAGGCTTTTCCTCTAATATTTAGCAAGTGGGAAAGTGGGAGACATAAGCTTATCAGCTTATGCTTATTATGACTTAGAGCTGGTCATATATTTCTGCTGTGACTTCTTTAACAATAAAGCAGTAATGGAAAATCTCACCATATCCCTCCTTCATATGGGTGATGAAATGCAGTATTTGCCCTACCACAAACCCTTCCTTGGACAACCTCGCTCCCCAGAATGTCTGCGGCCCACAAGGACCATCTGACTCGGGTAGCTTATCCATTGGCGGCTGATCCCGGCCAATTGGAATCAGGGTGAAAGTGGGAGCTGAGAAGACACCAGGACCGGTCATTTGGTGATTGCAAGCTTTTGCACTGAGAGGTCATATTGAGTTGGGGTTGGGGTGACCATTGGGGCCGAGGAAGCAGGATTGCCAAGAGTGAAGGCACCTGACTCCATCAGGTGGGTTCTGGAAGAGCAAGGCCCTGTGCCTCTGCAGTCTCCTTCCTCAAAGAGATCAGTGGGGAGCAGATTCCTCCGGGTGCTGGACACAGCAACAGCCTGTGTCCCATGCTTTCCCTGGAATGCGACATTCATGGATATGGGCCGCTAGGTTTCCATTTCACCTTTGTGGCTTACGAGCTCTGTACACCAGGCGCGGTGCTTCATTTCACTTTCTCATTTGTTAGCTGGTGATCGTGACACACCCCTCAGCGGGCTCTGCCGAGGGGAGGTATCTCGGGTACTTAGCACAGGGTCTGGCACTTAGCAAGCACTCCGTGAACATCGTAGTTATCAGAAACCAAGTCAGTGCTCGTTCATTGACCAAATAAAGTGATGAATTGGTTTCCATGACACTGCACATTTGTGTTTCTCTTTCTCTGCTTTCTGATAACCTTCACAGGAACTAATAAGACTTTAGATCACTTTATGCTACTAAAGGGTATCATGATTTGCCACAGGCAAATTTGTGGGTCATTCAACAATTGCATTGCTAGGCATTTATCCCAAAGATACAAATGTAGCGATCCGAAGGGGCACCTGCACCCCAATGTTTATAACAGCAAGGTCCACAATAGCCAAACTATGGAAAGGGCCCAGATGTCCAACGACAAATGAATGGATAAAGAAGATGTGGTGTACACACACACACACACACACACACACACACACACACACACACACACACACACACAATGGAATATTACTCAGCCATCAAAAAGAATGAAATCTTGCCATTTGCAAAGACATGGATGGAACAAGAGGGTATTATGCTAAGCAAAATAAGTCAATCAGAGAAAGACAATTATCATATGATTTTACTCATATGTGGAATTTAAGAAACAAAACAGAGCAGCATAGGGAAGAGAGGTAAAAATAAAACAAGATGAAACCAGAAAGGGAGACAAACCGTAAGAGACTCTTAATCAAACTGAGGGTTGCTAGAGGGGAGGTGGGTGGGGGATGGGGTCACTGGGGGATGGGCACTAAGGAGGGCACGTGATGGAATGAGCACTGGGTGTTGTATGCAACTGATGAATCACTGACCTCTACCTCTGAAACTAATAATAATATACTATATGTTAATTAATTGAATTTAAATTAAAAATTTTTTTTTAAATTTGTGGGTCATTTCACCATCTTGAAACTGCTGATAAATGTTTTCAAGTGAGTACATCTACTCGTGTTAAATTGAGTGGAGTTACAGGCCTCAGAAAAACTTAATAATGGTTGTTCTTGAAAAATTCAAATACCAACTTTAATCAAGAGGTGGCTTAAACTCTGTATGAAGAAGTTTATGTGACCACCACTGTTAGCTCTAAATCTAACTCCCATGTAACCAGAGAAATTTATTTCTACTATCTTGAAGAGAAGAGAATCTCCATTTGTCTGTTCACAAAAAAATTGTGATTTTTTTTTTTTTAATGGAAACTTCCAGGAGAATATTCCACAGGCACAAAGTTTATGACCTTTACAGAGTGGCAACATTTCCCTTTCATCTCTCCTCTCTGATTTCCCACCTCGTCTTTGTTTTCCCGCCATTACAGAGCGGCAGGGTCAGACCAGGGTCAACGGCCGTCATGAGAAAGGAGAGTAAAACACTCCTCATCTCTTGCTAACAGGAAGACACAGGTAAACACATTATGGTTTCTGGTGGGGTTGATGTGTGGGGCACACACCCACACACTGCTGTGTGGACTTGTTCCCACGAAATGAGTCTCTCATGGTGGGAAGGGAATATTAATTTATTTGATTGGATGCCTGTCAGCATTGTTCTAGAGGGAAAATGCCAGAACCGCACCAGCAGACACAGTCATGACAAAGCATCAGCTGAAAAGCTTTTCTTGATTTACTTTAGCATTTCTTCACCACAACTTCTTGCAGCCCTTGTGCCTACGTACACCAATTGAATTCATTCCATACCTATCCAATATCTTCCACGTGTCGAGGACACACAAAGAACCTAGGGTTCCACCTTAAGGAGCTCCCACTTGCGGGGCAGAAGAGGGAAATACACAAAGGACCAGTGCCCAGTGCCATGGTACAGGGCAGTTTGGTGGATAGGCAGGCCACTGGCTCAACTCGGGACAGAGGAGGTGCCCTCATTGGGTCTGGAAGGATGAGTAGACCTCACCAGGAAAAGAACCAGCAGGTACAAACGTTCAGAAGAGGAGGAAGGCAGCAGGCTCAGACTCCTCCAGCAGCGGGATGGGCCAACAGCACGTAGACACACAAAAGCACCACCCTTCTTTGTTGGGCTGTGTATCTTGCCCAGTGGACTGTGAATGTTAGGGCACAGATGGCATTTCCTTCCTTTGTGGGAGCCCCAGTACCCCACAATGGGCTTGATACAGGTGGGGCTACTCGGTGAATAGAGAGTGATTCAAACAAAGGCCATCACCCAGCTAGCCATGCGGTGGGCTCCATTTTGTCCTGTCCCAGAAGGGACTTCGCATCCTTTCTTCTTTGGCAGAGCCCGAGACTTGGGATTCTGATCTGAGAGCTTCGTGGTTCCCTCAAAACCCCAAGATTCCTCCTCTCTCTGTACGTATTTACAGAAACAGCGGTGAAAAATACAGCATTTTAAAGCTGACTCTGGAATACTAATGCCAGATCCAAAAATGGGATTTTTTTTTTTCTCCTCCCTTTTGGTCTATCAATTAATGTCAAAGACAGACATATGGGTAGAAGATCATACCCTTTGAAAAAAAATTAATTCTTTGATCAAAGAAGAATGTTTGGTAAACTTGCCCAGAGTTAAACTAATTGGTTTGGGAGCTGATAGAATCTTCCTGAGGTGCTCTGTTGCTAAATTAGTATTGGTCAAGATGTTTGAAGTTCAGAGGAGAGCGGATTCTCAGAGGAGAAATCCATTTGCATAATTGGCATCACGTGGTGTTCTGGGTTCGCAAACACCGTCTTCCAGCATCCAACCCTCCTGGAGAGATGAAAGAGACACTTCCTCTCTAACTGACCTAGCTCTTCTGCAGTGGAGATGCTCTGGAAACTTTGAAGAGCAAGTGGCTTACCTGCCCTTGAAAACAAGGTGTTCTGGAACACTGACAAGCAGAAAGAGAAACGGAGGGAAGGCCTCCCACAGGGTCTGGACCACAGCGGGGTTTCTCAACCTTAGCAGTGCTGTTGACTTTAGGCGGCAGCTAGGTGCTTTGTGACACAGGTAGCAGCATCCCTGGCCTCTCCCCCCCACCGCCATTGTGACAACCGGGTGTCTCCAGACATTGCTGAATGTCCCCTGGGGGGCCCAAATCACCCCCAGTTGAGAACCCCTGGGCTAGACCTGTAGGGTCTATTCTTGGCTCTAAACAAAATTTGGTACCTGTAGCTTCAACGTGGAGACTTCCTTGGTCAGAGAGTGTTCCCTCCTCCAGCTTGTTGCTGTCGTCTTCCTAGCCTATAGTGTTAAGGCCGAGATTGACATTATAGGGGCGCCTGGGGGGCTCTGTTGGTTAAGCGTCTGCCTTCGGCTCAGGTCCACGATCTCAGGATCCTAGGATGGAGCCTCACATCAGGCCCCCTGCTCAGCGGAGATCCTGCTTCTCCCTCTGCCCCTCCCCCTGCTTACTACTAAGTCCTCTTGCTGTCCGCTGAACTCATTCACAGCCCATCTTACACATTTTGAAAGAGCCAGGAGGCTGTGTTCTCTGGGACAGGCACTCAGGGCTCAGGAAGGAGCACGGGCCTTGGGCTCAGTCGGGCCACACTCGGTGTCTGGCCGCACCATGGCCTGGCTGGGGCCCGGGCTGGGTCACTTAGCATGTTCACACTCCCCCCACCTCCCCTGAGCAAAAGGAGTCAAGAATCCCTACTTCACAAGGTCTTAGCGAGGAGGAAGTGGGGAGACAGATGGAAAAGTTCCCGGCACAGAACAGGTTCACGGACATGGTAAATGATCCCGTCTGGTTTGGTCATCATGATGAGCCCAAGCTGCGGAAGGAAGACAGGGAACAGAGCGTGACAGGTATCTGTCTGCGGAGAGGCGACGAAGCAGCTCTCCGCTGGAATGTGCTGCGGTGGTCTCACTCAGATGGGGCTCCTGCGCAACATTAAACCAGGCACGAGCTCAGTGGAAGCCTGCTGGCTGAGCACCTTCAGGTTCTAGAACCATGAGATGTCAGCGCCGAGGGGACAGTTCATGACCGTCTCCTTCAGGTGTTCCAGGCTGTCAGTTTTCTTTAAGGAAGAAACTTCCAATTCTTCCGAACTAAGCCATTGGTTCCCCCGAGACTATAAAACTCACAAAGGCAGTGCCGAAGAGCTAGGGGCAGGTGGGGAGCAGTGTGGGCTCAAATCCTCTGGAGTCCCCCCAGGGGACCTTCAGGGTCAGAGACACCCAAGGCCAGAAGCACTTACTTCACAGTCTTAGATTTGGCACACAGTTCACTTCCCCTTTTTCTTACTCTGAGAGCCTTGGCTCTCAACAACATCACCATGGGTCCTGCTATACTTGCTCACATATGCCATGGTTCTGGAATGACCGTGTCTACCTTAGCACTTCGAGGACAGCCACCGAATGCAGCCTAGATCCTTCGGGGGGTCCTTAGGGTGACTGTCATCACCAGCATAGCGGTGTCAATGGAAAGCACTTTTCCCTGGACGTGTACATCACCAAGTTGATAGACAAACATTTACTTACTTAGTGTTTTATTTTTTACGGATTGCTTTGTTCTTTTTTACTTACCTTTGTTTTTTTTTAAATTTGGTAAGTATGTGCAGTTTCCAAAATTCGCACAGGAAAGCAAGGCACATCTGGAGAGGTCTGGTTTCCAAGCCCGTGTCCCCTCTGGCCCTGCCCTTGCCCTCTGCTGACAGGCTACCCTTTAAAATGAGGGCGCGCGGGCGGCTCAGTTGGTTAAGTGGCTGCCTTTGGCTCAGGTCATGATCCCGGGGTCCTGGGAGTGAGCTCCACATCAGGCTCCCTACTCAGTGGGGAACCTGCTTCTCCCTCTCCCTTTGCCCCTCCCCCTGCTCATGCTCGCACGCTCTCTCTCTCTCTCAAATAAATAAAATCTTTAAAAAATAGAAATTAAAAAAATAAATTCCTAAAAATCAATTAATCAATAAATGAGTCATTCACTCCTTATTGATTCTTTGTGAAATATAAGTGAATATCTCTCTTGAGTCTATATATTGAACGTGCATCTGTATCCTATTTTGTATATATACATAATACATATTATATCACATGTATACATGTAACTTTTATTTTTTATACATATAATTTTTAAATTAGCATGCTGCACATGCACCATGCTTCTGTTTCTCAATACAGCTTGAAGATCTCTTCCTTAGCAGAATATGAAAGGTTTTTTATCATTCCTAAAATCAGCACCTCCAACCCTTTCGTTCTGACAGGTAAGGACCCTGAGGCCCAGAGACCCCATCTGTCCGCTGAGCTCAGCCCATGGAGGTCCAGGAGACCGCAGGTCCAGCCCAGGGCTCCTTCCATTAATCACAGATGGACCGAGTGTCCAGGGCCCCCTGGGATGAAAGGTCTTCCCAAGGCAACAGGCTGGGTCACATGTGTGCCGCCCTCCGCCGTACCTCAGGCAGAGGGCCAGAGGCCCCCGGGGACCTCATCCAGACCTCATCCAGACACAGGCCCCAGAATGGTGGCTAGAGAAGGCTTAGGCTCCCCTCAGCCCCCTGCCTCTCCCCCTGCACAGACAAGCAGCCCGAGGCTGGGCGATGCACAGTGGTGGCCCCCAGCCCAGCCTCCCCACGCTGTGGGGCCTCAGATGAGTCACCTGACAGCGCTGAGCTTCAGTGTTCTCCTCTGTCAAACAGGGATGCCCTGTGGTTCCACTGCGGCATGGGGCGAGGTGGCCGGGAACAGGGCTGAGCGTTTCCCGTGCTCCATGGCTGGGCCCGCTACGAACAGCGGCACGGCGTCTCCCGGCACGGCCTTTCGGAAGCAGCCACCCAAAGGTGGAACACCAGCCAACGGAAAGCCGGTGCGGGGGGCCGGGGAGAGCGGGAGCAGGGTGACCTCCCCGACCTGCCTCCTCATCAGGACCAGGGCCTGCGTCGGCCCAGGGCCGGGTGCCCGCCTGGATTCAGCGCAGGGATTGAACAGAGAGCCTTCAGCAGAGATTCCCATGACCACCCTGGCCTCTCCACAACCCTTGGGACAGGCATGGGAGCTGCTGTTATCCCAGGTTTGCAGATGGGGAAACCAAGGCCCGGGAGGTCCCCAAAATGACAGAGTCTGTGAAAAATGCAACAAGGGGACCCTGACCTTCCTTATCCAGGAAGAGCGTGCCCCCTACTTTGGTACCGTAGGAAAGTCCCCAGGCCTCTCCGAGTCCCAGCTTCCTTATCTGTAAATCAGACTCTCTCAAAAGTCCCCTCACTGCTTAGTTAACTCCTCAAATTCCAAGAATCAGGGAAAAGGATTTCCTTCCTCTGGCCCATCTGTGCCAACCCTACCTTGGGGGTCTGCGCCGGCAGAGCCCGGGGCCGAGTCTGGGTGCCCATATTTGGTGGGATCGCAACCCCATTGGCCTGATCTCCAGGTGTTGGACCCTCCCTGGCTCTTAGTCACCTGCCCAGGAATGCGGGCACTTGTGGGAGATGACAGAGCGTCTCTGAGCTTCTGCCAGCCAGGTGCTCTCCAACCCCGCGTTTCCTGCTCAGGTCCTTGCTGGAAGGCCGCTGCGTGCGCTCCGGAGACCGAGAGAGGGATCTCATGTCTGTCCCATGACGTCTCAGATTTTATCTTGCTCTCTTCGTTTCCGAAGAAAGACATTATTTCTCGAGGGTAAAATTAAGATGCGAATACTTCATCTCATAGATTCCTTGGAGGGAACCGATGAAGTGAGATTTTTTTAAAAGCACATTTAGCAAGGAGCTGGCCCAGACGGGGGCGTGCAGGGCCTCGCAGGACCAGGCACCTCCGTGTGGACGCTTTCCCAAGCGCTGACCCGCTGAGTGGTCACGGCCAATCCCTAACCCCCAAAACAGGGAAGGGATCCCTGTTTTCCAAAGAAGGAAAATGCCCAGAGAAATGAAAATACTCCCGAAGTCACAGAAAATAAGTGGTAAAGCTGAGATTTGAGGAAAGGGAAGTTATTGGCTCTTCCCCATTTGGTGCCCAAAGGAAGCAGCTTAGGTGGGCTGTGACCCTGATTCCTGCTTTCAGCATTGCCTCTACGTACCCCCCCACCCCGCCTTGTCCTTTCTCAGACAGCTTCCCCCTGTCCAGCAGAAACCTCTCCCCAGACATCCCGGATCCTGGAATGAGCAATGCGGATACACCCTTTTCTTTTCTATGGATGCCCATTCATTTTGTGATTTTCAAGTCTCAATGTATTATTTTTTAATTTGCCAGAGAAGCTGTGAAATTATATGACTATTCTGCCTACCTTGCATTCTCTCATTTCCCGGTGCATCTAAACTACAAAAGAATAATACTTTTCTTTTTCAGGATTGGTTGCTTTATAAGCACTGACTAATAAAACCAAGGGCTTAGCTGTCACCCGCAAATCTCACAGCAAATGGGGGCCACGCTAGAATAGATCCAGGTCTCCTCAGACCCCAAGCCTGTGGCTTTTCCACTCTGTCTCCACTTCCCCCAAGAGAGAAACAGCCTAAGGGCCTGGGTCTGCCTGCCTGCCTGCTCCAGGCCTCCCCAGCCTGGGGCTTAATTGCACACGTGGCAAGTCTTCAAGTCAAGATGAAAGAACCAGCAATATAGAACTTTTCCACACACATGCCTCTCATCTGAAAGCCCTATCTATCTATTTATCATCTATTAATGTTTTTAAAAGAAGGTAATTGACTCTCCCAACACAGCTCAGAGGCAGGAGGAGACGGTCTTTCCTTTTTTTCTCGTGAAGAAAGAAGCCTAGAGGTGCGGGCTGGGCGGCTTTCTCCGGGGATGGGCGTTTGAACATGAGCTAGAATGCTGAATGGCAACAGCTCTGTTTTCCCGTCAGAGAACCTGACCCCCACCTGTCTCCGTTTCCCTTTGTAGTTATGTCTCAGATCTGCTTAAAGACCACCTGCCAAAGGGAATCAGCATGTCACCAAGGCCTCCTCCCAGCTCAAGCATTAAGAGCAGTGACCAAGGCCAGGAGAGGATTCTAGACTTTGTCCTGGAGTCCTCTCTTGGGGGGGGGGGGATGATGTTCATCTCGTGGGGTTGTCATGGGATTCCAGGAGATAACTCGTAGAGACTCCCTAACCCAAGGCCCGGCACACGGATTAGAGACACTTACTGTTAGGATTTGCTGGCCTCTGACTGAAATCTGTAATTATCATGCTGCATTGATTATTGGCAGGGAGCAAACATGGTATAATTTTTAAAAATTATATAAATTATCTTCTAGATTTTTTTTAAACTTTCTATGACTATATCTGCCTTTGTTTCTGCTTGTATGGAAATTAAAATTTTGCCTTTTCCTGCAAAATTATCTTTTATAGCCTACTAGATTATGATAATAATACTTTGTACTTTTGTCGGGCCTTTTATCCAGGAATCTCAAAGCACTTCATAAACTTTAATTAATTCTTGCAGCAAGCCCCGTGAGGTAGGTGAGCATTATTAACCCCATTTTACAGATAAGAAGAGTGAGACATTGAGAAGTTAAGTAATTTGCCGACGGCCCCAAAGCGTTTAGTAGCTAAGTCTGAACAAGACCGCAAAACGCCCGTCTCAGGCCTTACTTGGCCCGCTGGGGCTGCCCCGCTGGTCTCCCCGGGGCCCCCCCGGGCATGATTGGTGGGGAGGCCTCAATTGATTGCAGCGTCCATGTTAAGTACATGTTGTTGGGCTTACAGGCGTTATGGGGAATTAGTGAGGCTGACTCACGTTTCGCCCCCAGGTACTGGCCTATCTTCAGGTGAGCTGGGCAAAGCCTGCGCACCCATTTCTCAGATCAGAATGTTCCTCTGCTACAAGACTGTCTCGGCCAGTAGACTCCCATTTCCCTCCTCTTTGGACTCAGCTAAGCACTGGGATAGGGGCAACTTTACCTGTTCACCTCCTCTAACAATTCTTATGGCAACCCTGGGAGGGATGTTGTGACCCCTCCCTTGCACATGAGGACACCGGAGGCTCAGAAGGTGGAGTGGTATATCCAAGGCCACACAGTAGGACCAGAATGCCAACCAGGTTCTGGCTCAAAGATGGGTGATCTTGTCACTCGACCGGCTGACAACTGGCATCTGGCTGTGTCCCAGGGAAGGCTGTGGCTTTTCCAAGGGGCAACGGCAGGTGAGTAAAGAGTCTCTATTGTCATCGTAAGCCAGGTCAAGCTCATAGCTTCCCTTCGTGGATGCGCGAATTAATAGGCAACTCTCCTAGGAAGGTCTTGCTATAGGCAAGATTTCAGGAAGGGACATGGTTCCTCCAGAGACCCTTTCCAAAGGGTGCCAGCAGAAGGCTTTTATTGCCTGTCTCTACACTGCCCCATCCTTCCTTACTCAATGGCCTCTCACCACGGGCAGCAAAACTCCTTCCCTGGGGCTTGAGACACTGGGATGGCTCAGGATACTTCACTTTCCTCTAACATTACTGTTGAAGTTGGACAAGCCTGGATTTGAATTCTGGGTCTGTACTCACTTATGGTTAATCCTGGGCAAGTCCCAACCTCTGCACAGCTCAGTCTCCTCATCAGTAGAGGGACCGGTTGCTAGGATTAAATGAGTTGATGAACACAAAAGCCCACGGCACAGGGTCTGCATTCAGTAGGTGCTCATTAATGTCCCCTCTCCCCTCGTCTTCTTGCCAGGTCATTGCCTGAATGGAGCTGAATGACTCACAGCAGTGCTACCCCGTTCTTTTCCTTGTGGGCTTTGCCAGCATCCTGGCTTAGACTCTTGAGGCCCTGCCATAGCTCACCCAGGTCACTGCCACACCCACCAGCGGTCACAAGAGCCCTCCCTGCAGTCCCCTGCAACCACTGGCAGGGCCAGGGGATTGGTCGGAGGTCACCCAGCCCTGCCTCTCACCCACGGTGGGTGCTGCTTTTGCCTCTTTCAGATCCTGAGACTCAGACCCTCCTCCCTAAGGTGGAGTGTTGGACTCAGTGTGTTCAGAGAGCTTAATGGCCCAGGGCAATGAAGATGTGACCTGACAGCCCAGGATCCCTTCGGCCCCCGTGTTTGAGCCACAAGCTGAGCCTTAGGAAACCAGGAGCACCTCCTCAGTGCCCTTCAGCGAGGGGTAGGCACTGGGGTTCAGTACCACAGCCTGAACGCTCAGGATTCTCTCAGGGGTGGCAATCTGAGGAAACCTAACACAGTTTCCTCTTGGATTATCTCTTTAAAAAATAAGAATCGTCACACAACAACATTTAAGGTTGAAACAAGTTCTAAAACACCAGCCCTAGCTTTCTCTCTCTTCTTTGCCTGTGGGCTCCTCCGTGTTCTTTTCAGCTCAACTGTTGAATCTTAATTTATCACAAGAACCTCTCCCCCCCCCCCCCCCCCCAAGGTCTTGGTCAGCTTGACACTAAAAGTTCCTCCTGGACTTGGCCCTTTCTCTGCCCCAGCCACAAGCAGGCTGGGTGGCCTGGCCGGCCCTCCACCACACGGAGCAAAGCCAACCTGCACCCAGAACCTTCGGCAGGGTCCCCACGGAAGCTGGCAGGGGCAAGGCAGCGTTGAGGCTCTGAGGCACCTTGAGGAGGTGGAGGGACCAGGTGGGTTGGGGAAGAGGGTCTGGCAGCAAGAGCAGGGAGGCCCGTGAGGAGAGGGGTGAGCACTTCCTCCTCGCCAGAGGGGGGTCCTGGGCCAGCACCCGAAGAAGGCCTCCCAACATGAGGCTGGAGCTCAGGCCACCAAACACTGCCTTGAATCATTAGTCAGGGTCGTTGGAGCCTCAGGCTGGCCGGGCCACCAGGCCTCCTAGGCCAGGTATCCTGGGCCACCGCCTACAGGACAGGTCCTGCTGCCCCGCGTGTCCCCCTCACTAGACAAGCTCAAAGCTCGGAGGGCGTGTCCTTGTGCACCCAACCTTGTTCAGGGTGGCCTATCCAGTGACAGAAGCATCCGGTCTCCAGATAACCTGCCGCTCAGAGGAAAAAAGTGAATACAGTCATCATGCTGACCCGCATGTTTGCCTGTGGGTTCCCCAGGCAGCTTCTGACAGAGCGATGCCCCCAGCCTAGGAAAGCTACGGCTGGCCACTTGCCCTGCACCCAGCATACCCGCAGCTGCCTCTGGTCTTCAGCTCCCCAGTGGGTCTGCTGCCCCCACAACCTCCCAGGATGGGTTAACCTGAGCCAGTCCCTTGAGCCTTGACCAATGGGGAGGTTCTGAGCTGCAAAGCCAAAGACCTGGCCTTGGCCAACCCCACCCAAGTCCAGCCCTCAAGGATCCTGTCTTCCCATTCTCTGGGGCATCTGCCCACAAAGACGGCCTTTCTTATTTAAATAGTGGCAGAATTAAATAAATGTTTGCTAAGCCCTTGAGCCTAGACAACCTCATGAACTCCCACGCTGATATGTAATCAGTCCTTCCACTCAAGGGAATCAGGCTTCTTTACAGCAGTGTGTCCTTCTAGAAGTTTCTGACTATCACAAAGGGTGCAACTGTAAAAGAACGCGGATGGTGCTCACGTGTTCGTGTGTGTGTGTGTGTACATACACCCTTGTGTGTGGCCCCTGGGATCCCACGTGAAGTATCTCATACAAGCCAGATTACAAATATGACCCTGAACCAAGAAAGCCCAGCCCAGGGGCCAGGCCTCTCCTCTCAGATGAAGGGAGTGAGAAGAGAGATGGGCTCATCCTTGGTCTGGCTTAGAAGTGCTCAGCCCCAGAAGCAACTCTGTTTTCTCTCATCTTCAAAAATCCACCCCTCGATGGTTCAGTGTTAAAGTATGTAAGTATGTGACTCTTGATCTCGAGGTCACGAGTCTGAGCCCCACATTGGACGGGAAGATTACTTTTTTAAAAAACTAACTTTTAGTACTTATGATCATAAAAGTTAAAACTTGATTGTTACAGAAATTTTGGAAAACACAGAGAAATATGAAGAGAAAATAGTAATGACTGTAACTTTTACTGAGCCCTCCGGGCTTGGTGGGTGCACATTCCTGTGAGCGGGGGTGGGGGTGTGAGGGGGTTAGGTGGTAGGCTTCAGGCAGGCAGGCAGGCCCGGAGCCCCCTCCGAAACAGTTCACATTCTATGCTTTTCCTTCCAATGTCATCTTCTCCCCCACCCCCACCTTTTCAACAAAATTGGGCCCAAATGACATTCATTTGCATTCTGCTTTCTGTGTTAAACCCTGTATTGTAAACATTTTCCCTGGTCACGAAGCATTCTTTGAAAACATCATTTCAGTTACCGTATAGGATTCCAGCCTATGGAAACCTCTCCCATCATGTATTTAACCATCCTGCCTGGTGGACTTTGGGGGCGGGCCACAGAAATATGGTGGGCTCTGCCCCTCACGAGAAAGCCCTTCCCGGGGCCTGAGCCAGTTTGCATCCACTGGCCCAGGGCCGTGGCCGGGGTTGGGGCTTCCGGGACACCCCCAACTCTCGTCATCAAAGATAATTCTCTCCATTAAAACCGCCAGGCTACCTAGGGGTTGTGAGGTTTCCTTTTGGGGAGATGAGAAAATTCTGGAAGGAGAATAGTGGTGCTGGTAGCAAAACACGGCAAATGCCCTGAATGCTGCTGAATTGTAACTTTAAGACAGTAAATGTTATGTATATTTTACCAATTTTTTTTTTAAACTGTCGAACTGGAACGGTCACCGTGGCCCCAGGTTTTCTGCTGGCTCGTGCACACACACCCCACGATGGTGCAGGGGGCCTCACTCTCATCGGTGGCAGAATAGAAGGAAGGCTTAGAGCATCACAGAGAGGTCTCAAGTACTGTCTTTCGGGTCAAGGATCGTCTCATTCAAAACCCTGCCTCCCCGCAATGGCTGTGTCCCCTCGACAGAAAGCCTGACGCTGGGGCTCTGCCTGCCTGACGTCCCCCCGCCACTGGGCATTGACCCAGCTGGTAGCCAGGGTTTTCTGCAGCCACTGGTTCTGTTGCCAGGATGTCTTGGCACCTGATGAGGCGTGATATTTATTGCTGTTGCCGTGGAGGGACTTTTGTGCACATCCTGGCCCAGGTGCCCCTCTTCATAAAGCCTTTCCCCATGCTTGCTGCTGGAGCCAAAGCCCTCTGCCCTTGTCCCCTTCTGCCCTGGGTTGCAGTCATCTCCGTGCTTATGTCCCCTGCTAGATGGCAGCACTTCTAGAACAGAAGCATTGTATCATTCACAGGCCGCTCCCAGCCCCCACAGCCGCGCAGGACTCGTTTCTTCAGCACCCGGTGAGGGGATACTTAACAAGGTGCTGAGGGCATGGCGGCGGACCTTGTCCTCCCCACAAAGAGGCTTCCTTCCAGTTAGACGTGCAGAGGCCTTCAATGCAAGAGTGTTAGTCCGTGGACAGGAGTGGCCAAGTGATCGCTGCTGAGGAGATGTGTCCTTCACATAGATTGGGTGGAAATGGGGTCCATGTCACTATTTTCAGAGGACAGATGGTGTTCTTTGCAGCACGTGCAGCCCTTCTGCTGCATTTCCCTCCTTTGCAGCAACCCCCTTCCGGAACTTAGAAGAAGGGGCTGTGTTCTAAGATTCATGTGGAAGTTATTTGGAATATAAGGTGTATGTTAGTGGAAACACTCCTATGAAAGGTAACCAGTTGCCCAAAATCACTCACAAACTCAAGTCAGCCCATATGTTTGAAATGCCACACACTAGTCAGTAAAAAATATTAGAATCTAATGGCCCTAGAACCCTGGTGAGATGCTGGTTGTCCTAACCTCACTTGCGTAAGAGTACAGGCAGATCCAGGCTAAGTGCCTCCAAGACCTCAGTAGCCCTTACCCCACCTGCTCACATAGGACCAGCCCCCTAAGAGCGATCCCTTGTCCTGTGTCTCTCTCTGGCGGACCCTTGCTGTGGATGCTTACACACAAGACGACTGAGGGGGCTGAGCCGGCTAAGCCACAAGCATACAGCCTGGGGGAGCCCTTGAGCAGCCTTGCCTTGGCTCCACCATCTTGAATTTCGTGGGCCCTTAGCCCCCTGGGCCTGCTCTCACCCGTGGCCTTTAGGGGAGCTGGGGGAAGCAGGCAGTGAAGTGAAGCCCCTTTACAGCTCACCCCAGCAGACTCCAGTCAGATCTGAGAGTTGGCCCACACTCATTGACAGGGGTGGATAAAGCTGGGTGTCACTGGGGGCAAGTGATGCCTTGGTGCCTGGTCATTTCTGCTGAGGCCATCACCAGAACTTTGCAGAACTCAGGGTTGGGGAGCCAGAGAGCAGCTTTCCCTACTCTTCATTTGTTCGTTCAACCTGTAGATCTTTACTGGGCATCAGCTGCGTGCTTGCTTTTCGGCTGTAGACCTAAAGAAGCGTATTTGTTGGCGGTCATCTTGGAACAGAAAGCCTGGATTCGCATCCCGCTGTTTGACTAGAAGCATGGGATTTCCCTGAGCTTCAGCTTCCTTATCTTCGACAAGGTCGTTCCCTTGCTGCGCTGTGGCAAGAGTTAAAGACCACCAAGCCCGTGGGAATATTTTGTGAACCGGAAGCACTAGGTAAATGCGGAGTAACTAGGTAAACAGAGAGAGTGCAGCCAGATGGCTTTGGGGTGTGTGTTCTTCCAGGGTCTCGATGCTTCCTGGATGACAAAAGGTAACAATCATACAAATGCTTAGACCTGCTGCCGCCTCCAAATGGTGCCTCTCCCCATCTAAACAAGGTCAACTCAAAAAGAAGGACCTAAATCAAACAATCAATCAATCAATATAAGACAAGCTTCTCATCATTTCTTAATCAGAAATATAAAAAGTAAAGAGAAAATCCCCCCCTCTCCTTCTGCACAGATCTACCTGTAGCGGTATACAGGATGATAGCACAGCAGAGGTCGTTTCTTTCCTGTAGACCCCAGATAATTCTTAAACGTTCCAACATGCGGACCTAGAGCGGACGCCCATTACCCGTCCTTTGGGTGGGTTCCCAGGGGGTGGGAAGGTCCTGAATTGCGGAAGGGTGCACGTGACCTCACACATCATATTCACACAGGAGCCTGCTCTAGAGCCTTGCTTCTCCAGCATCTGTGTGCCCACAGCTCACCCGGGTCTTGTTAAAACACGGGTTGTGGGTCACTAGGTCTGGGGAGGGGCCTGAGAGTCTGGATTTCTAGCAAGTCCCCATGCGACTGTGGGACCACAGGCCTCCATCTGAAGGCCAGGGCTGGGGAGTCATGGTCCTTGCCCCTGGCAGCACGTTAGGATCACCTCAGGGCTCTATGGGTCATGCTTGAACACCACTCCCTTCAAACTTTTCTGCTTTAATTGTTGAGGTTGGGGGTCGGGGCATTGGCGTATTTTGAAAGCGCCCCTGATAATCCTAATGTTCAACGAAAGACACTTCATTTTAGGCCGGCCGACTTATCAGCAAACACAATTTGTATAGTCTCTTTTTGATTAAAATAAAACATGTGTTGTTAACAATAAAGTATTGGTATTTCAATATTGATTCATCAGTTGTAACAAACATACCACATTAATGCAAGGTGTTGATAATAGGGAGAATGTGGGCGGGCAGAGGAGCAGGTATATGAGAACTCTGTATTTTGTGCTCGATTTTTCTGTAAACCTAAAACTGTTCTGAAAAATAAAGCCTATTAATTTTTTTAAAAAAATTAACAACTGGCATTATGCAGACACTGACCAATCAGATGGAAGCAGAGTCCCTGGGGGATGGGCCGCAGGGACTTCGCTGAAGTCATGGAGGGAGGGTGGGGGAAAGGGGGGGGTCCCAAGGGAGGGGCTGAGTAGTCAGAAGGCTCAGGACTGCAAAATTACTTCAATATGTGAGCAACTATCATGGTCTCAGCACCCAAATATCAACTCTGACTAATGCTACTATTATCAGTTGTTGTATATGAATTAAAGGCAGAAATGAAGAACGCCAAGAAATGACAACTTGTACCGTACATATTGTTATCCTCATTGTATACACGAGGAAGCAGAGGCACACAGAATTCGTGACTCGCCCAAGGTCCCAAGACTATTCAGTGGCAAGCCTGAGAGCCGAACCCAAGCTTGTCGGCCTCAAAACCTAAGCTCTTCTCTGGCTCAAGTTGCTGGTGTTTAGTGAGCCTAATCAAGGCTTACTGGTTTACTTCTCTGCGAAGGTGGGTCATGAAGCTGGCATTTGCAAAGTGCCAAAAAAGTACACCTCTGTTTGTGCACAGGAGGCTAGAGTTCCTGCCCCGTTCGGCCACTCACTTCACCGGGAGGATCTTTTCCCTCCTTCTGCTTCACTGTAGACCTGGAGGAAGTCAGCACTGCAAAGACCTTCGGGCTCCTTCGTCAGTGGTCCCTCCCTCCCATTTCATAGACCGGAAAAGTGAGGCTCGGAACAGGGAGGCAACCTGGCTAAGCTCTTGGCAGGGTGCAGGTCAGAGCACTGTAATTCTCCCAAGTGCACAGGTGCAATTAAGCCGTAAGGAGCCATCCCCCCCCCCTGCAGTCAGTGGGCCACAAGGCCGCTCTGTGAGCTGCGTGCAGTGATGTAACTGGGAGTTGTCCATGTATGACTTTACAAATGTGTGACAGGGATGCCTACACTTCCCCTGTGCTTCAAATCTGCAACTCAGCATCCTTCCGGATACTTCATCTGGCCAGCATGCACTTCGCGAAAGTAATGGTTAGAGGAGAGTCCATTTAATGTAATGAGGGGTTTGGTTTTATAAGCAGGAAGAATTGCCTTTGTCCAGCAGCATGAAAAAGTGGTTTTTTAAAAGTTAAAATCATATCACGGGGTGGCTCTCAGACTCCGGCAATGTATCACACCTCAGCAGAGAGTTACAGGGGTGCTTTCTCCCAAAGGGAAGTCACAGCTGAGGATGCCCAGCCTGTGGCTCAGGGAGCTGTTCCCACTTGCTTCTAAAGCGCTGAGTCAACAGACTTTCCAAGGAATACCCTGTCCTTGGCTGGAATCCTGTCCTGAGAACACGGTTCCTGGAGGGCCAGGATGAAAGGGGATCATGGGCTCAGTAGGTTCAGATGGTCTTCAAAATGCAAATGCCGTTGGGTATGTTGCTATGTGTATGTCTGAAATCAACATTTATACCTTTCGCCTGGAGCTTCAGGGTCTGACATGGTAACCACCAGCCGGGCATGGCTATTTAAAAGTTTAAACTAATCAAAATGAAATGCAGTTATAAATTTGATTTCTCAGTCACTCCAGCCTCATTTCAAGAGCCACACGGGGCTAGCGGCTGCCATATTGGACAGCAGAGATACCCAACACTTTCATCGTCGGACAACGGATTGGTGCAGGCGTAGAAAGTGAGCACCATTGGCAGGAGGGGGTGCAAAGAGCATATCATATAGACCCGGGGAACCAATCAGAAAGGCCCAAACCACATGATCAAGTGAGAGAGTCTGTAAGTCTAGATGTGGTCAGAAAATCTAGACCTGGGGATGGTGATGCCATCCTACAAGGAGAGATTCTCCAGCTACATCAAGGTGCCAGATTGGTTCTGCCCAGAACACAGTTCTGTAGATCTGTTCTCACTTTATCACATAGCACATTTCTCCAAATCATTATAAAACATTCATAAACACACTGGTAAAGTCTGAGTACTGTTTTATCCTACAGCTACAGCATAATTTTATCATCCTTCCACTCATGTTGGATATTTGACGTGTTTCCAATTTTTGTTATCATAAATGACATTTTCATGAATGCCTTTGTGACTAAAATGTCATTTGCTTTTCAGAGTCTATCTGTGGATAGATAGAGCCCTACAAGTGGCTTTGCTAGACTAAAGGGCACAACATGTTTGAGGCTTCTCACACTTAACTACGAAGTTGTGTTCAGTAAGTGTGGTACCGATTTATATTTGTCCTTGCTGTACAAGAGAGCAGACTGTCACACTTGCAGCCCAAACGGTTTCATTTGTGAAGGTCCCCGGCAGCCCATGGCTCCTCCCCTCCTCCCGCTTGAGTCTTGCTTTCACCCTCCACATGCTGCTATTGGTTGAAGGCCCAGTCACGGTGCTCAGGCCACTGGCTCAGACTCGTCTGAAAGGTCACTGGCAACGGGCCTCCCAGAATCCCCTGGATGGGTACATGGCCCGGGCCCAAGGTTCAGACAGGTGCATTCTGGAGAGAGTGAAAGAGGAGGTGAGTGCCCATGAGGCCTGAGAAGATCCGGGAGATGAGGCGAGGGTCATTTAGAGGGAGGGGACAGCAAGACTTCTCAGCCAAACCAGGACGTGTTGAGAGTGAAGGGAAAGTGACCACTCCTGACGTGGGAACAACAGCATAACCCAGGGCTGACTGTCCCAGGCAAACCGGGATTTACACTCACCTTACAACATCATCTGGGACCACATGTCTACCCTAAAGTCAGCACCAAGAGTCTCTAAGAAACGGGACCCCCAGCATCAGAAATGAGGACCTAATTAGCGACTATGGCTGTTTGGTTTCCAAATGGATGCAGCGAAGGGAAAGTATGGCCTCATTGTCCAGGGAACGTGCAATTTCATGGGGTAACAGGAGGTGCACGTGCACCTCAATGCTAATACCCCACCTTGCCGACGAAGCAGAGACCAGACAAGACCAGATACAGCCCAGAGACCCAGGAGAGGGCAGATGTAAACAGATCTGTAGGAATGTAATTACCAGGATTTCACCGATTTGAGATGAGGCAAATTTCAATCAGCAAAGATCTAAGGGGAAGGCATTCCAGGAGAGGGAACTGGCTGGGGTAGATACGGAAGCAGATACGAGAGTTCTCAACGGTTGTTGTTGAGCTTTTCCCAAATGTCAAGGCGGGCTCCGGGCACCTTATAATCTGTGGAATAATCCAGTCACCAACAGCCATGCAAATTCCTACGTCCAGCAGCCCTACAAAATAACAGTTAGATGCCCCCACTCACAGAGATGGGGAAGACATTCCCCCAAGAGCCCAGGGCCAGGTGTACTGAGAGCTAATGTCTCTGCTCACCGGGAGCTGTGGTTTCAGATGGGCGGGACAGCCGAGCGTCTGCCCCCTGGAAAGGCAGTGGGGGCCTGCAATGTCTATAGGTCATTTGAAAACAATAACAAAGCTGACCGGAAGGTGTCTTGCTTGTCATTGTCCCCTGGCCCATCGATTCCATCCAGTGGCACAGATGAAATACTCCTCCTTGAAGAAGGTCCTTTGTTCTAAACAATCGCTGTGGTTATAATTGCGTTTTAATGATACGTCTACGAAACGTCACGTTTTCATTGCTCGCCTGGTTCATAAACGTCCTATTCTGCACCTCGGTTAATTCAGAAAACTCTCAGTTCTGTAGTTGGGCCCCTGATTCACACAGACTTGGCTACATGTGTTTGTTCTGTTTCTCGTGGTTTGCAGTCCTTCGGGAGGCTAACCAGCCGGTCCTCGCCAATCACCCAGGACGTTTCTGCTTTTGACACCGAACGTCCCTGGCTTTGAGCTCAGCCCAGGAACAACTCATGTCTCCGACTCCCATGACAGATATGAAATAAACAACAATGTCACAAGGTTGGGAATGCCAAGGAACAGAGCTTGAATTATTTCAATTTTGTCCTCCCATATGTAGTTTCGATACAGAAAGTGTAAGCAGTGGGGATGCTAACTGTAAGATGTGCTATTTGTATTTGGTGGGTACGGATTTTTGTTCATACATGGAGCATTTAATTTAATTTGAATAATATCTGTAGGATTGAAGTTTCTTCTTTTAAAACGATTTTTTGGTTGTTTTAAACCTAAAGAACAAATCAAGAAAGGGATCGTTGCTGCTGGTTTTTACAGAAGTTACTAACAGAAAACAGTTTTGTTGTATTGAGGCAGAGGACGTTGAAAAGGTTTCCGTTGCAGGTGTCAATTTCAGTAGATTGTAAATTATCTCATTTAAGCTCCATGGCAACCCCAAGAGGTGGTTTCTATTATCTCCCCCATTTAGAGATGAGATTCAGGGAAAGGAGCTGACTTGTCTGGAGGTCTGGGACCCAGATCCAAGCCCTCTGTCCCCAGAGCTCACTCTCTCAATCCTGTGTTAGGAAATATTTAACCCCAAAGCTGGGCTCTTCCAGAGAGAGCTGCTCACAGGGGTATGCAGGCCCAGCTCAGAATTTTGTTTTTTTTTTTTTTAAGATTTATTTATTTTAGGGAGGGAGAAAGAGGGAGGGGGAGAAAGGGGGAGAGCATGCGCATCAGTGGGGGGAAGGGCAGAGGGAGAGGGAAAGAGAATCCTCAAGCAGACTCCCTGCTGAGCCCAGGGCCTGACACGGAGCTCGATCTCGCAACCCTGAGATTGTGACCTGAGCCGAAACCAAGAATCAGACACTTAACCGCCCAGGCACCCCGCTCAGAAGTTTTGGTAAGAATATTATGGCTGCTTCTTTCAGTTTTATATGGCTATGTAACAAATTAGCCCAAACTTTAGTGGGGTAAAACAACCATCTATTACACGTGCAGATTTGGTGGGTCATGGACAGTGGGGCCAGGTTTGTCTCTGCTCCATGATGTCTGGGTCTTCAGCGGAGAAGATTTGGTGGCCGAGTGACTCCCCGGCTTGGGGCTGGATTGTATGTGTTGGTGCTGGCCATCTGCTCCCTGCACGGGGCTCTTTACCTGGCTTGGGGTTCCCCCAGCATGGTGGCCTCAGGGCAGCCTCCCATCTTACAAGGTGACCCAAGGGCTCCAAAGGCCAGCGTCCCAGCTCGCAAGGTGGAAGCTGCCTCGCCTTTGCCACGTTCTGTTGGTTTAAACAAGCCACAAGGCAGCCCAGATTCCACTTAATGTCTTGGCGGGGCAGGGGGGGGTGGAGTTGACATATTGGAGCAGCTGCCTTTGTAAAATCCAATCTGTGTCACTTCTCTTTTTTCTCATCCAGCTGGTTCTGACTCTTCCAGGCTGCTCAGCTCCCAGCTGGGCTCTTCCTGGGACTTCTGGCCTCCTGCAGACCCAGGTCCTTCAGGTGGTCCCAACCCAGACGGCATTTTCAGGTGTACCCTGGGGAAGACAGCAGGTAAGAGAAGCATTTCTAGTGCTAGTGGGTGAATAGAAATTGGTTTAAGTCAAGCAGGGACGTCCCACCCTGCTTCCTAGAGATTGAGAAGGCGAGAGGATGTGACCCATTCCATTTACTAAGACAGGAAGGGGTGTATGTTGGGGACAGTGAGTTCTTGCGTGAAGAGAGATGGAGGAAGAGACGCTCTCTACCTCTTTCCACGAGCCTTTGCTTTATAAACTGTGTCTGATGCTGACAGCCAGGCCAGGCAGCTGCAACCATGAAGGGAGCTCCCTCCACCCTGGGCATGGAAGTGAGAAAGACGAACAGGACCTGGGTCTTTAGCATTGTTTGTGAGTTTCTCAACGAATGAAACTGGAGCCTCCCTTCCTTGACACTTCTTGCTATGTGAGAGGATTAGTTTTCCCTGCTGCTCAAGCCAGTGGGAAACGTAATACTGTGCTTACTGGAACTCTTCTTGGGAAGTGTCCTCCAAGTTAGCAGGAAGAAGATTTTGACAAGCCTTTGGAAAGAGAGCTGTGCCTGTCATTAGCCTGCTTGATCTCATGCCTACCCCCCCAGCTCCCAGGGCCGGGCTGCTTTTCGGGTGGACGGAGATGGGGGCTGAGTCCTGAACATCACTTGCCAGCTCTCTTGCCAACAGGGTCCAACTGGGGAGCCCCAGTAAGAGAGTGGAGGATGGGAGAAGCTGGGTCCTTCTCCTCCTGTCTCTGCTTTGAGCAATATCCCTGGTATTGGCTGCTTCCCTTCGGTGGTTCCAGCGCCCTCCGGTCGGTGCCTCTCTGTGGTTCCAGGTCCCACTGGGCAGCCCCCCAGTGGCCACAGCTCTGCTGGGGGCCCTTCCTCCCTTTTATGCCCAGCCTATGGGTGGTAGCAGCTTTCTGCAGCAGTTAGATACTCTGTTATCTCTGTAACTAGTTCCCATGTTAAATTCACCCCACTGAACTGCGGGCTGGAGCCCAGAATGATATAGGGCCTGGCGTGCTGAAGGGGAATGTTCAATACCTGCTAACCCCTCCTCCCACCCTTTGAGATGACTGGGTCCTGTTGTCAGCAAGGATTTGGTTGGGCTGATGGGAAATGTAGATTGAGATCTGTCTGCACAATCACAGTGGCCCCTGAGGGTCGGAGGCTGTCCCCAGAGTGGGTCCTGTCATATAGCCTTTAGTTCTTTTGCCAAGTGAAGCTAGGTACATAATGGTTACCTCTCTCCATGCCTTTAACTTGAGTGCCCTTGGCCCCTCCCCAGCTCAGCCCAGCCGGAGGAGATTTTCTCTCTGTTTCTAAGACCCAGAGCCAGCACACGCCTTTGTCCTTGGGCCCCCATGCTGGGCTGAGCCACTGTCCTGGTGACCAGACATACATAGCACACGCCTGGGAGATGGCCTCCCCTCTGACTGCGTGCTCCTTGAGGACAGGGGCCTCCTTGGCCCATCTCCTCCTTGGCAGCTAGAGGGGGCCTGGCCTAGAATAAGGGCTCACAGGTTGAAGGGGGACTGGTGGGGCCCCACCTCTGGGAAACCCCAGAGCCTGCAAGAGTTCTTCCTCGCATGGCAGGGATCAGCATGTGGAGGGCCTGGCACAACGCAGGCCTTCTGGAAAGGGTGTGCTCTGCCTGGGGTTGGTATGAGCTCCACATTCCTGCCAAGTCAGACCCAAGACTGAAGGGCCAACAGTATCGTGCTGGGCTGAGCCTCGGGCGCCCCGGGCATAAGGCAACGTGTGTCTGGGCTCATCAGGGTGGGGCTCCAGCAAGAAGTGGGGCAGTGGCAAAACCCAGCACAGGTGCTGCCACAGGTGAGGTCAGAGGCAGTCACCAGGAGCCTAGGAGAAAATCGAACAGAAGAGGCAGTAGGTCAGAAGGTCGGGCCCTTGGCAGATGTCCCAAGATGCCCCAGCACCCAGCGCAGAGCAGCAGCCCCAGGATCCTCTGTTGTCCAGCACACCAACTGCATGTAGGAGACGCTCAGGATGAACATGGATTGAATGAATGAATGACCGAAGGAAGAATATTCAGCATCTTTTCTCCCTCTGATTTTAGACGGCACGTAGGGAGAAATTCCCATGAGCTAATCAGCCGCGTAACCACAAGTCACAGATTTCTCAGGGCAGCCCTCGCTCCAAGCTAACAATGTTGAGTGACTTTCGTGTGCCAGGTACTGGGCTAGCAACTGGATGTGTGAAGGTAAGTAAATTGTGGTCCTGACTTCAAAGGGAGTAGGAAGAGATAGGGGCCAAGACCCAATGCGCCCATCCTGCGTGAGGCGCGCTGGGATGACAGGTGGGCAGGCTTTGCAGAACAAAGGGGTTTAGGAGGGCTGGCACACAGCCCGGTGCAGGAGAAGAGACGGGGAAAGGGAGTGGGACAGAACTCAGAGGGTCCTGGGTGCCCAGCTAGGCGCCCCGACTTCACCCTCTGGGCCCCAGGCCACTAGTGAAGAGTTGTAGATAAACAAGTAAAGCGGTCAGATCTGAAAACCTTTGTCCTGCTGTCGGCCCCCGTGGGGCAGGTGGCATATCTGAATGCCGGCTCAGCACACAACGTCCTGGGACTCTGTCTTCAGGCTGGTCAGAAGGCAGGCTGTGGGAAGCAAAGTATTGCTCAAACCAATTTGCCAGTCAAATGAACTCCGGCTCTTCACATCTGGACAGAAGCCATCTTTTCTCTGCAATGTACCGTGTGGCCAGTGACCTGCCGCAGGGTGCTGCTGGGCTCCAGGAGGTCCTGGCCCCCTTCCCGCCAGAAGGCCTCTGTGCCAGCAACTTGCCAGGGAGCCCCACCAGGGCGGGGGCGAGGTGGGGCAGTGAGACAACACTTTATAAAGCAGACGTCCCGGCACTTCCACTTACACATGGGTGTCTTTGGCTTCCCACAGACACATTTAGGGGTGCCCCTCTTCTGTGATGACACCTGTGTTGCTCAGAGCAAGGAGGGCCTCCCGGAAGCTCGCTGTGCCCGGGGCACGTCATTTGGACATGGGTGAAGATAGCACACTTTCCACCTTGGAGGGTGGATCGGATTTTTGGAAACATGTCAGGCGATTCCAGGGCAAGGCCAGTGAGTGGTGAGTGACTGAGCTTCAGAACACATGGTCAAACATCCACAGGTGACTAGAGTGTCCCATGACTGCTTCCCAGGTGTCCTGAGTTAGGGAAACTTGTGGGACGGGCCCTAAACTCTCCCAGGTCCCCATGTAACTGGATGTCACGAGAGCCTCACTCCGAAGTCGACTCTTGTGTTTCTGGGAAGATATTTGGTGCTGCAGCAGATGACCTTGGACATGTGGACAGAACACAAACCCATTTTCCAGGAGGTTCTCAATGTCTAATATTCCAACATCGACTGCATGGATACATAAGTGTTCGCCAAGTGTTGTCTTTTATGTTCTTTAATTATTTCCAGTAAAGGGGACTCCTTAAATTTGTATTCGCTATATATACCTTTATAAGCCCTTCCATGTTAGTCAGTAAATGAAGAGAAAACACCCCCTTCTTCAGACACGTCCTCATTTTTTGGTTCAAAAACCGTATACAGCGGATTTATACATGAGCCTCGCTGTAAAAGAAGTTCGAGATTTGAACATCAGAGTGCAAGAGCTTTGCATATTTACGTACGCCGATCCAGTCAGAGAGCATTTTACACGAGGAGCCAGAGACCCAGTGAAGGGAAGGGTTCCAGAATGAGCTCAGTGGTGAGGGTAGCTGAACAAATGGGAACTGGTCCTGGGGCTTAGGTGGCATAACTAAGGATACACATCCAACATGGTTTTTGGTGTATTTCTTCGCTGCCATTACAGCTTCTGCACCAAACACAAAAAAACCTCACCTTCACGTTAGTGTAACTTTTAGGTGTTGGCCACCACGTAGTTGACAAGGATCTGTTGCTTTTCTCCAAGGAAAGAAAGAGTCTGGGAGACGACAGAGTCTACTGAAAATATGCAGAAAGACATTAACGCCACGTGTATGAATAAGGCCTGGTTTAGTCATGACCAATTTATCTTCTCAAATCCAGGTTAGTGGCTGGGTTTAATGACTCAGGCCCTGCTAACTCCCAGACCCAAGGCCAAGGGCCTCTCCAAAAGTTTGCCTGCAGCCAGCCGGGCCAGCGCTCAAGGAAGCAGCTCCGCCTCCTTCCCTTGCTTCTGTTTCCCTATCTGGGTCAGATGGATCACCTGGGCAAGACGTGGCCTCCCCAGAGAAAAGTACGGCATGTGGGCAGGAGTTTGCATGCCTGGCGTGGGCTAGCAGGAGCGGCAGCACCTACGGGCAACCCGGGTGTGAGTGGTATATATGTACAGCACGGGGACCCACCACCCGGCTTCCTCAGTCAAGACCTTGCCTCTCATTTCAATTAAGACCTCTAAATCTAAAATATAATCACACAGCTGAGCTGGAACAGGACCCTGGATCTGGCCCAAAACGTTCCCTTAATGGCTGGAGACACAGAGGCTCAGAGAGTCAGGGAGGCGGCCAGGTCACACTCCCACAGTGGCAAGCTGCAGGCAAGACAGGGCTGACTGTCCTCCCTCCAGGCCAGGCCACTACCAGGACCCCATGTGCAGAGATATCCGGTCCCCGCCGCCTGCAGGAGGCTGCAGAGCGGGGACAATGTTTGCCTGGCAATGACTGGCTGATTGACATGCCAAGGAGAGCTGGGGGTGTGGACACTTCCCCACTTGGCCGTGGCACTGGACACGGAAGACTTCTGGAATGTGAGGAAAAGTCTGTAATTGGGACAAAATGTTTCTTCACAGAGGGGGGACAAATACCAGGGTGCTTACCATGATTCTAAAGCTGTCTCATTTAGTGTCTGGGTTGTCGTGTTTACTCTTGGGTTGTTAATCTCATCCTTCGGTAGGAATTAAGCTTGTTAGGGTGGAGATAACTTCCCTACTCCCTTCCCTAGTCCAGCGATGTCTGGCACCCACCCAGTGGCTGCTCAAGGACTATGTAAAAGTAAAGTTGAGCAAGATGTGCCCCAGGCCTAGGGGACAGTACTAGGGAAGTTTCTCAAAACCTCACAGGGCTTTGCCGCTGTAAAGATCCTTATGTCATCTAGTCAAAACTCCTCCAAGGCCCAGAGAAGGGAGGTAATTGACCCAAGCTCACAAAGCAAGTCCCCACCAGGGACCCCGGTAGAGCACGGAGCTCCTCCAAGGTCCCTCTGCACCAACCACGACTTGCCTGGGCTAGCTTTACACGTTCTTTAAATCCTCACCAGGGACCCTCAGGTGGGCCACACCCCACACTCTAGGGTGGGATGTGATTGTTGCATTTTGTCTTCAAGGGAAAGAATGGTAAAATGAAAGAACAAAGAAGTGCCCCACGTTCCTTCTCCCCTTCCTGGGGCCCACACCCCAGAGGCACAGTCCTCCACCAGAGGCTGCACGCTCCTAGGGATAACAGATTTCCTAAGGCTTTTGCCTTTATGGATTCATTGTGCAGACTCAGTTGCTGTGCTGGGACTTACAGGGCTCCCTCAAAGCGAGGCAATCGCATCCGCCCTTAGAGATGTCTAGTCACTGACGAGTTGCCAGTCTACTGTGGTAAAGGGCAGTGGAGGAGCTCGGTGGCCTGTGGCCCCTCTACCTCCTTCCCCTAAGGCCCTTAGACAAGCCTCTGGCTTAATACGGCACGTGTGCCTTCGGGTGGTCGTCGCTGCCAGCCATCTAGAAGGAACACACCTGGATACGTCTATTGGCGCAGTGGCTCGGAAGCGGTGCCAACTTGCCAGGTGACCCTCGGCACGCACCTTGCCCCTGTCTACGTCTGCGCCCTGTTCTTGGGGTGAGGCCAGAATCGTTCCAGGTCCCTCCCTCCGGGCTGGAGGCGCCTGGCAGGAACGGCCAGAGTCCACCCGCGGGGGAGGGGGTCCACGTGGCCCGCTTGTGCCCACGATCTCCTTTCTCTGCCCTACGACACGAGGCATTTAAAGCCAAGTAGAAGAACAGTTAATGCCCAGAGCGGATGCTGAAATTCGGCCTCTGCGGCGCCTGCTCCTGCCCCAAGGTTGATGTCCCGGAGAGCGGCGGGCACGGGAGGGCCCTGGACCTGTGGCGTCGTGCGCGTGCGCGTGCGCGGGCCCGCCGCAGGGCCGGGAAGGGCGCGAGGCCGCCGGGGGTGCCCTGCGGCGTCGTGCGCGTGCGCGTGCGCGTGTCTGCCGCAGGGCCGGGAGGGGTGCGAGGCCGCTGGAGGCGTCCTGCGGCGGGGTGCGCGTGCGCGTGTCTGCCGCAGGGCCGGGAGGGGCGCGAGGCCGGGGGCGGGCCGGGTGGCGCTCGGAGCCGCTGACGTTGAAGGGCCCGGCGCCCCCCATCCTCCGTCCGGCCGCGGGTTGGCCGCCGCCGCCGCGCTCCGCCCCCTTCCTCGGAGGACGCCCGGACGGAACCGATCGCGGCTGGTTTGAGCTGGTGCGTCTCCATGACGACACGCGCGGTGCTATAAGTAGCGGAGCGGCGGCTGGTCGGCTTTGTCAGTCCCCTCGGCCTCCGCCGCCGCCGCCCCTCTGCCAGAGCTCCGGCGCCACCTCGGGCCGGCGGTCCTCCGCGGGAGGGAGCGAGGCGGCGGGCGGCCGGCTGACCGGGGCGGCGGGGCGGCCGGCGGTCCTGCGCGCTCGGGGACGGCATCTCCATGGGGCTGGCCCGCGGCGCCCGTGCGCTCTAAGGTGAGAGGGGGCGCGTCCGGGCGGTTGGGAGGCGGGAGGAGGGACGGCCACGTGTCTCTGCGCGGCGGGCCGGAGGCCCGGGACTGACCCCGCGCCTGGAGCTGCGAGGGGCACGTGGTCGTCGCGCCATCGGGTCCCTGACCCTGGTGAGCGGCTACCCTCCGGGGCCTGAGTTCCCCCGTGAAGCGGGACTTCGGATCCCTCTGAGCCTGCGAGCGCCCGGCGGCCACCCTCGCCGCCGCCCGACCTGCCCCGGATCGTGCCGGCTTAGGGCTGGAGGGGACCGCGTCTCACCTCTTCCGAACCACGTCAGTGGGGATTCTGAGCCGGAAGCTGTCGGGAAGGCCCGTGGTTCTTTCAACCGCTATTCTTTTTTAAAACCCATGTGGCAGGCCCGGCAGCAGGTGCAGGGAGACGTAGGAGCGAGCCCGTGCAGGTGTCGGGCCCCCATCGCTCAGCTCACTTTTATTAGGATGCCTCGTTGTCCTGGAATTTTGTTTCTCTTAGTTTTCGTGTGCAGAGGAAATGACCCGATGTAGAAATTCGCCGGAGTTGCGAGAGCGAAGATACGAGATAGCCTTGTAGTAACTATGGTAATACATTCTCCATTAGCTGTGCCTTAGAATTGTCTGTGTGAGGAGTCTTTGAATGACTTAAGAGATTTAAGAAAGGCCTAGAATATTGAGATCCTAGTTCGGGCGAACGGACTTACACGTAGGAGGCAGCGCTTAAGATTTTCCAAAAAAGCTGATTGTGGTTGTTTGGGAATCCCAAATAATTGGTAAGTGTGGGGAGCAGAACCTCTTAGAAATATCTGGGGAGGACAAAGAATGTGTTGACTTTATTTAAAGCTAAAATTGGGCATAATTTAGTTGACTTGTGAAATTTTTTCTCAGTTTGTTTAAATTGGTCTCTGTCTCTTGTATAATACTTTCCAGTTGGCAGGAGAGAATTTCATAGCAGAAAAGTGCTATCTTGTGCTCATTAACCCATCGTTTTAAGTAACTTAGCTATACAGAACACTAAAAGGTGAAGTTTCTCTATATTATAAGTTATTAAAGTAGAGCTTTAAAAGATACTTAATAGTAACATGTTTCAAAGTAATAACCTCCCAAGTTTAAGCTTGAACACTGCCCAAAAGCTTTTTAACAAGACCCTAACTAGCCCAGTCGGTCACTGCGTGAACCTGAGTTAAGTGTTAATTTTATATGGCCAAAATGGGCTTGCTGTCCCCTTAGTCTCTTGACTTCCCCTAGAGGTGGTTTCGGCAGTGTAGGAGGTTGACAATGGAAAGTCTCGTTAGATCAAGTCTTGAAACAAGTTCTACCAGGGGCTCCTGGCTGGCTCACTAGGTAGAGCGTGCGACTCTTGATCATGGGGTTGTAAGTTCAAGCCCCACGTTGGGTGTAGAGATTTAAAAAAAAATAAATAAAATCTTAAGAAAGGAAAAAAAAAACCACACAACAACAACAAAGGACAAATTCTATGATGCATGGGTTTGGATTTATGGCAGGCTCGTCTCCCTGGGCCTCTCATAGTGTCCCATGCCAGAGCAAACCGTGGCCCCGAACCATTGCCTGGCCTCTGTCATGGGCTGCAGGCACTGAAGCGGGTCACACAGTGAAAACAAGAAAGTCCTGCCTAGCAGAAGTTAAATAGGTTAAAATCAATAATTTTAAGATAGCTCATTTACCAGTGTCAGATTTCGTGAAGACCAAGGACAGTGGCTCTGAGTGTTATGAGCTTTATTTTTGCTTATTCATAATTCATATTTGCTTCCTTACTTTTGTCGTTCTTAAAGTTAGCCAAAAACTATTTCCATATGATTATTGTTCATAGCTAAGCAAGGATGAGGGTGCCTGTAAGGGCAGATGAGATTTGCAGAATCACTGACTTGATGACAGCCAACACTGGTTTAAGAATGCTGATTTCTGCGCACATATAGCAACTGTAGTACAGCGTGCTGATATGAAGATTGCTCTCTGTAAAAATACATGCCTGTCATGAAAATAAACTAGCATAAAACTTAGCTCATAAAATTCCTAGGAAACTTAAGAGCACTCAATAAGTGTAGCCTTAGACATTTCCACGATGCCTTTTAGTTGTTAAAAATTCTGTGTAAGGCTTAGTGAAAACGGAAGGTGGACGTTTATAAGGCGCCTTTCAATAATTACTGAAATGCTGTTTTAAGCTTCTAAAGAAATGAAACTGACCGTTACAAAAGTTTTTCCGTTTTAATGAAGTGATTCTGAAACCTGCTTTCTGTAGGTTTTTTAGCATGAATATTTGAAGTGCTTATTTTGAGGTATATAGTAGTACGTACAGAATTTTAGTGTGTTGCTTTGAGAAAGTCTAGTGTTGAATCTACAGTGTCCTTGGATTGCATAGAGGTTTATGGAGTCCTGTGACTTACACTTGGAATAATGGGATTCCCAAATCCAGTGAGTGAGCCATCTACAGAGAGCACTTGAACAGCACTGCTTCCTGTGTGCTCACAGTCAGTGCCTGATCTTTCCATTTGTTGTATTCCTAAGGTGGACTAGCAAATTCTGTTTTATCAGAACATTTCCACTGCTGCACCTGAGGGCACACGCATCTTCAGCGGGACTTGGAATTCCAGAGAATTGCCTTTGTGAGAAACTGGCAATAATTTGTTTAAATTCCATCTCTTAGTTTTCCATGTAAGTATTCACGGTTGTTGCAGGTTGTTATTAAGAATTACTGAGTATTGGGGCTCCTGGGTGGCTCAGACATTTAAGCGCTGCCTTAGGTCATCCAGGATCTAGCCCCACATCTGACTCCCTGCTGAGCAGGGAGTCTGCTTTTCCCTTTCCCCTTGCCCCTTCCCCCCTGCCCCGCACTGTCTTTCTCAAATAAATAAGTAAATAAAATCTTAAAAAAAAAAAAAAGGAAGAATTACTGAGTATTGCTACCACGTCTGAGTAAATTTCTCCACCCTATTTGCAGTTTGTTACGTTTTGGAGGAACTTCAAGAAACCATGAACAACTTTAGTAATGCAGATTTAGACTGCCATTTCCTCGATGAAGGCTTTACTGCCAAGGATATTCTGGACCAAAAAATTAATGAAGTTTCGTCTTCTGTAAGTATCTTAAGTCGGTGCTGACAGTACGGCTTTGAGAATGCTGGGCACATCAGTGAGAGACCTCAGTGCGGTCTCAAGGAAATGGAGTGGGGCTCGCATGTCCTGTCAGGGAATTCAGAATTTACTGGCTGCACATCACTCAGTGATGATAGTGATGTTCGTGTCGGTGGCCAGGGTAAAGAGCAGAGGGTTCGTTGATGGGAAGGAGAGGGGAGGCTACATGTGGGATGTGTGATGAGGCTGCTGATGAGTTCCCTGCAACCACTCCTGCTGTAGGATGATAAGGACGCCTTCTATGTCGCCGACCTGGGAGACATTTTAAAGAAACATCTGAGATGGTTAAAAGCTGTTCCTCGGGTCACCCCCTTTTATGCAGTCAAATGCAATGATAGCAGAACCATAGTGAAGACCCTTGCTACCATTGGGACAGGATTTGACTGTGCCAGCAAGGTAAGCAAAAGCAGCAGGACTCAAAAATGGTGATCTCAAAGGGCCCTGGTGCTCCCAACAGGGCACATCAAAGTTGTGTTTCTTGGGCAATATATAGTAATGCAAGTGGGGGGACTGAACTCCCGTGTTTTCCTGTTTCTTTCATTGATTAGCTTCCTGTACGTAATGTACTCTCTCAATGTTTTTCAGACCGAGATACAGTTGGTACAAAGTCTTGGGGTGTCTCCAGAGAGGATTATCTATGCAAATCCTTGTAAACAAGTGTCTCAGATTAAGTACGCTGCCAATAATGGAGTCCAGATGATGACTTTTGATAGTGAAGTTGAATTGATGAAAGTTGCCAGGGCACATCCAAAGGCAAAGTGAGTGACTCCTCCATTTGTGGGCAGGGCAGGGTCACATACAGGATCTGCACACTGTCAAATTCAAGTTCACAGTTTTGAGATTTCTGTACTTTGGTAAAGGATAAAAGTCTGCTGGGTCAGAGCCAAAGTAGAAAATCTTAAATCCTCTTGATGAATAAAGCTGTAGGAGACTCTTGGGGCGCCTGGGTGGCTCAGTTGGTTAAGCGTCTGCCTTTGGATCGGGTCATGATCCCAGGGTCCTGGGATCGAGCTCCACGTTGGGCTCCCTGCTCGGGGAGGGGAGTCTTCTTCTCCCTTTCCCTCTGTTCTCTCTCTCGTTCTCTCTCAAGTAAATAAAAATCCTTAAAAAAAAAAAACAAACAACTTAATGAGACTCAAATCACAGGGTATCAGAGCCACAGATGCTTTTAACCATGGCTCTAAGTGGTCTTCTGTCATGGGAAATGTGATACAATTTTTCTGCTTCTAGGTTGGTTTTGCGGATTGCCACCGATGATTCCAAAGCAGTCTGTCGCCTCAGTGTTAAATTTGGTGCCACACTCAAAATCAGCAGGCTTCTTTTGGAACGGGCGAGAGAGCTAAATATTGATGTCATTGGTGTCAGGTGAGATCTTCTTGGTGGTGGCATGGAGGCTAAGATACTAGACAATGCACGTTTTACAGGTTTTTCTCCCACTGTAAATAGGAATTTTCAGAAATAGCATATTCTCCTTTCTTTGCCCCAGCTTCCACGTGGGAAGTGGCTGCACGGATCCTGAGACCTTTGTGCAAGCCATCTCTGATGCCCGCTGTGTCTTTGACATGGGAGTGAGTATATGTAAACCCAATTCCGGGGTGGGGGGCTGGGGAGCAGGGCTGACAGTAACTAGAGTCAGTTCTAGCATTAACTTTCTGCAGAAGTCATCCCATATTCCAGAGGCTTAAATCCATCTGCTGCATACATTTTTATGACTTGTTATCAATCTGGCTACTCGATTGACTTGACTTTCTTGACTCTAGGCTGAGGTTGGTTTCAACATGTATCTGCTTGATATCGGTGGTGGCTTTCCTGGATCTGAGGATGTAAAGCTTAAATTTGAAGAGGTAATTTATAACAAAAATGTTCATAGCTATTTTAGCAAGTTCCATTTTCATGTATTTCAGAACTTAAATGTTTTTAAGTAATAACAAAAGAAATTGTACAAACATAAAAATGCCTTAGTATGGTATTTTCAGTGAGTTCTGTGCTATTTAAAATTGTATTTAATGGGCTTTGGTTTTCTAAACCACAGTGAGTCAATTTCCCCCCAAATCGTGGGAAATAGTTGATTACTTTAGGAAAGAGCATGTGGACTTCGGTACATCATTACCCCAAATGGGGTTTTCTAAAATTTGTACTTTCCTTTGAACACTTTAACTGTCTTAGTCACTTAGGAAGTTCAAGTGGACATCTTATTAAGTGGACCATTATGTAGTGGTCGAGTTTGTGAAATAGATCCACCTTCTTATTAAAATTTTGTGAGATAGGCAGAATAGAGTTTTATCCTGTTAGCGTGTATTTGATAGCTTAAAATATTTAGGCCCCTTGATACCTCAGTAAGCAGTAATACATTTATAGTATTGTTTGATAGAATCCTACCCATAACATTTTATAAAGGATAGGGGGGTATCCAGAGGGGAATCCAAATGAAAACACGGGGATATGCAGGCTGGTTTTTAGGGAGACGCCAGTTGGTTGGTTTTTGTTTTGCTGCTGTCGCCCGGTAGTGCACCTGACGCCTGCACTCACGTTTGTTGTAGCCTGTCACTTGTTCTCCCTCTGCCATGAGTTTCCCTTGATGACTGTCCTTGTCTGTCCCTTGTAGATCACCAGTGTGATCAACCCAGCCCTGGACAAGTACTTCCCGGCCGACTCGGGGGTGCGAATCATAGCGGAGCCCGGCAGATACTACGTTGCTTCAGCCTTCACGCTCGCTGTTAACATCATTGCCAAAAAACTCGTATTAAAGGAACAGACAGGTTCTGATGGTACGTATAAAGGATGAATCACGCAAACAGTGAATCCTGGAACACTGTATCAAAAACTAGTGATGTATGGTGATTAACATAACATAATAAAATTAAAAAATAAAAAGGACGAATCATTGCACGCGTAGCTGTGTGTTGGTACAGAAAGTGGTAACGGAGACTTCTGTGCCTTTCCAGATGAAGATGAGTCGAGTGAACAAACCTTTATGTATTACGTGAACGATGGAGTGTATGGATCGTTCAATTGCATCCTCTATGATCATGCCCACGTGAAGCCCCTCCTGCAGAAGGTACCTTCTGAACGTAGTATATACAGCAGTGAGGATGTGTGGTCATAACCGGGGTAACTGGTTACGTTTTTCTCTCAAATGTAGAGACCCAAACCAGATGAGAAGTACTATTCAACCAGCATATGGGGACCAACATGTGACGGCCTGGATCGCATTGTCGAGCGCTGCGACTTGCCCGAGATGCACGTGGGCGATTGGATGGTCTTTGAAAACATGGGTGCTTACACGGTTGCTGCTGCTTCTACTTTCAATGGGTTCCAGAGGCCGACTATCTACTATGTGATGTCGGGGCCGACATGGTTAGTGACAACGACGCGTGTTTATGGTTTGATAAGAGCAGGTTTCTTACGGGGTTTCTGCTGGCTCTTGTCTGGTTGAGTAAGAAATCGTCTTGTTTAGATTAGATGTAAATACTAACAAGGTTCTTAAAAATAGTTCGTTTTCTGCCTGTATTAGGAATATATGCATTCCTCGGGGCGCCTGGGGGCTCAGTCAGTTAAACGTCTGCCTTCGGCTCAGGTCATGGTCCCCGGGTCCTGGGGTTGAGCCCCACATTGGGCTCCCTGCTCGAAGGGAAGCCTGCTTCTCCCTCTCCCATTCCCCCTGCTTGTGTTCCTTCCCCTCTCTCGCTGTCTGTCTCTCTGTCAAATAAGTAAAACCTTTAAAAATATATATATATATATATGTATGCTTTAGGAAATTTGGAAAATACAAATGGAAAGAAAATTCTCTGATACTGATCTGTATTTCTTTTCAGATTTTTATAAAGGTGTAACTATTTCAAAAAAAGCCTAGGGTATTTCTATATAAATAGAATATTGTAATGAGTGCACGTGACTTGTGCTTTCCCTGTTACTGAAAAGGTGCTCCTGAAGAAAGGCTTGCTTTAGAAATGCACTGAATTGCTTCCTGATGACGTAGTGGCCGGGGAAGTAAATAGGCTCATGAGTAAGTGACTCTCATGAAGCTGCCGAGTTCCGGGGACTCAGGGTTTCCGATTGTGCCCCTTCTGTCTCTCAGGCAACTGATGCAGCAGATCCAGAACCATGACTTCCCGGCCGAAGTGGCGGAGCAGGACGTCAGCACCCTGCCTGTGTCCTGTGCCTGGGAGAGCGGGCTGAAGCGCCCCCCGGCCACCTGTGCCTCCGCCAGCATCAACGTGTAGGTGCCACTCCTGTAGCTGTTACCTTCGAGTTTAGCTTGAATTGGGGGACTTGGGGGGACCGTTTAACTTAATTCTTGCTAGTTTTGAAATGTCTGTAAGTAGGGTTGGCACGGATGCAACAGTATGGAAGACTAGGAGATGGGGTCACTTATCTGTGTTCCTATGGAAACTATTTGAATATTTGTTTTATATGGATTTTTATTCAGTTTTCAAACATGCTATTAAGGCGTGCCCCCCTGCTGCTGAGCAAGCGTTTGTAGCTTGAACACTGGCAGGGCGGGCCGGAAGCTTAGTGTTGTGACCTGTTTTAAAAATAAAGTATCTTGAAATAATGAGGCATTGGGGAATTTTTACAGTGTGTCCATTCCAAACGGCTCACCTTGAATGTGTTTTAGAAGTGGGAATTGATGTTTTGTCCCACCGGCTGAGAAAGTTGTCCCAGAGGACTTAGGAGTTGGTGGTTTTCAGTATTTTGAAAATCTGTTGAAATGCCATCTTCCTGTTCAGCATTTTTATTTCAAGTACATGAGTCTTGTATGAAGTTTGCTGTGGATCCTCACAGAGAACAGTGGATTTAGCCCTCATGTAGGTAGAAGGAAAAGCGTGGGTGAGGCAGGCCGTCCCCTCTGCTGCTGACCCGGCTCGGCCCACCCCGAATGTCCCCAGAAGTGGCTATGAAGGAGTGCCTAGAGCCCTTTGCTAACTGCCTTGTGTCAGGGCTGTGCCCGGGGAAGGCCCCAGAAGCCCCCCGAGCACTGCCTGCGGGACACATGTTCCCTTCCCACTTGTCGTCTTTCTGGGGACAAGTTGCAGAGCTGCAGGTTAGGAATGTGGTACAATGTTCGGCGGTCAGCTTACTTTAATAAATTCAACAATTATCCTGTGTTGTAGATCTCTACCTTCTTTGACCTTGACCACTGGCCTTTTATGTTCTTTTACTCAACTCGTACCCCTACTCCCCCCGAAAAGGACATCGGGCTCTCATACAGTGTAACCCCCAAGATGAGAGTGTCAAATCGTGTAGTAGCCGTACATGGGAAGGAAGGCCGTGTAAAAGCCAGACGTGGCTCTAGGAAGCCACTAGTCCCCACTGTCACTGCGCAGCATTGTCTCACCAGCTATAGCAGGGGGCCATGGGAAGACCAGAGTCCAGATGGGAGGGAGTACTGCAGCTCCTTTCATCTCGGCGGGTATATGAAGCCAGGCCCTCCAGCTAGTGCTGTATTAGTACATTTACTAAAGGATTTGAGGGGAATGACCTGTTTTCTAAAAAGACACCGTCCGTCCCCCCCTCAAGACCTAAGTTCCACATGGACATTGCATTGCTGTGGTTGCAGAGTCCCTTCTTCCTTGGCCACTCAGCCAGACACGGGCTGGGCATGTCCCCAGCTCTGCTCTCCCTTCCTAGACCTGAATGTGGTTTTAGTTGCCATACGTACATACATGATGTTGCCATGCGTACGGACATACATCAGGAGCTACAAACAAAATAGTTCTGACTGGAGTGGGGGCCAAGGGGAGGGAAAGACCTCTTAAACTGACTGTTTGTCCCACTTCTGTGAGCACATCCTTTTCTGACTCCTCAGGATGTTCAAAATAAAGGAATCGGTGTTGAGGAATGGGAGCTAGTCACCAAGCCTGGAATCTTGGTAAATTAGGCCTTCTGCTTGAACAGGAAGGGCTTGAGATCTCCTAGTGGCAGCAGTGAGCTTGGATGGAAAAGAGAAAGGGCTTTCCACTCAAAGTATGCCAAGGATCTGGAAACTGCTCTTCTCTCAGCCAGTCCCCACCCAGCTGTTGGGTTGTCCTGTTCCACCCACACAACAGCCTCAGCCTCACTCCCGACAGCCTGCTTAACGCTTGTAAGCCCCCAGAGTTTCTGGGCTCTGCCAAGGCCACGTTCGGGTCTGGAGGGTAATGTGGCCTGGCCTGGGCCAAATGGCCACCTCTGGTCCTTACACCGGGGAGTGGGCAAGTGAGTTTAGCCAAAGAGGATGGAGATCTCAGATGCTGGATATGTGTCGACACTCCTCCAAGACCCATCAGGTCCTAGGTTGCCGTGCGCAGTTACCTATTGCCATGTGGTGAAAGATGGCACTGTCTAGGGGCACCTGGGTGGCTGGTTGGTTGAGCGTCTGACTCTTGATGTCAGCTCAGGTCATGATCTTGGGGTCGTGAGATCGAGCCCCACGTCGGGCTCAGCATGGGGAGTCTGCTTCTCCCTCTCCTTCTGCTCCACCCCACACTTGAGTGTGAGCTCACTCACTCTCAACAACAAAAAAAGGCACTGTCTAGTCATTCACAGAAACCGGACACTTCCAGACTTGAGTGTGAAGTGACTATGGCTCTGGGCCTCCACCAGGCAGAGGGTAAATTTTCCTCCTGAAAAGTGCTGGAGACTCCAGATAGGCCCCCCATGGGAAGGGACCCGGGGGTCTCAAGCTGTTGGTCCAAGATGAAGGCAGTGGTCTCAGCCTGCATTCAGTTCACTCGGGGGAGCATCTTCTGATCGTAGGGCCCACCCCACACTCCAGAGTTGGTGTAGTGTGGGGAACGTGGGCCAACGCCTGGAAAGAGCAAGAAGAGCCTCCCCAACTCCTTACATAGTACATTTGAGGTGAGAGTTGTAACAGAGCAGACCCAAAATTAACACATTTGAAGTCAAAAAGGTAAGGGACAAACAACCACATGAACAGGGCTGACTTTCCAAATACTGGAAGGCTCTGGTCGATAAAAGCACAATGTTAATAGACAAGTCACAAGCATGGATTTTACAGAAAAGTCTTAAGAGTGTGAGACTTCCAAACTGGAGCAGTGTACATTAAAACAGACTACCCCATGTCCGGTGGGCAGATGAAGGGGTTTCCTCGGTTGCTGGCTAAGCAGGCGTGCTCACACTAGACGGGAAAGGGAACCGTGGGGGTAATCTCTTTGGAGGCCACTGGGCAACACTACAATCCAAACTGACCCAGCTATTTAAGGATTTCCTGACAGAAACCCCCTCACAGGCTCTTCACTGCACTGTTAACAGCACACGTTGGAAACACGCCACATGTCCATTGACAGGGACAGGCAAGATGACCAGGGGGACGGGGCCTCGGCCGCTCGAACCTGCAGGAGCTGACGGGGCCCGCCTCCCGGCCAGAGTGCGAACCAGCAGGGTAAGGAGCAGCGAGTCGTGTGCTCTGTTGAGAACAAACAGCCAGTATACCATGTGCGTGTGTGCGTGTGCAGATGCACATTCCCGTGCGTGCACAGAGCCTTTCTGGAAGAACTGACAAACGGGTGGGAGGAGAATCGGGGCCTGAGGAGGCTGCACGGCACTTCTACACGTGTCCGCATTCCTGATCTTACTAAAGAAATCACGAGCCTCCCAAGTGAGGAGAGAGGCTCAGAAATGAATTGCTCGCTTCCCATCGCATGGCGGTGGGCAGAGGCAGGCCACGTGACTCCCACGTCCACTTGGCGCTTCTAGCCTACAAATAACGTTGCTGAACTTGAAGCCAGAGAGGCCAAGTGACTTGTCTAAGGGAGGCCAGTGAGTCAGGAAGACCCAAGAGGAAGGAGGTGTCCGCTTCCCTGGCCAGTCTGTGGTCCTGGTCACTCACTGAAGAAAAAGCCGTGGCGAGAATGTGGCTGGGGACGTGGCTCCGGGCCCTCACTCTCCCTCGGTCTCCTTCCCACGCAGGCCGGCAGCAGCACCCGTGGCTTTGAGCCCCGGCCCGTGGGCGCCTGGAGCTGCGCACACCCAGCCCCTCCCTCCCTACCAGTGACAGGGCCCCACCGTGGCCACCGACCCCTACAAGCGAGGCTTTTGAATCCCTCGAGTGCGAGGAGTCCCTCCCTGGCGGCTGTTCCGAGGGAGGGTCAGGGACGCTTGGAATGTAGTGCCCTGAGGGAAAACGCCTGCGACGTCCTTGCTGCTCTTTCCGGGAGCGGAGGATTGTTCCATTGTTCCATCCCCTCTGCTGACTCGAGAATGGGGAGGGTCAAGAGCAGACGGGCCCTGGGGGTGGCCTGGCCCCTGCAGCTTCTGACCCGCCCTGGGGCCTGCGTCAAACCGCTCCCTGGTTTGACGAGGAGAGTTGCCAAACTCAGCAAATAAAAATACAAGATTCTGCGTGGAACAGAGATTCGTTGTCTGAAACTGAAATTTAACTGGGCAACACTAAGGAAAGGCCTCCGAGTCCTGGGTAGCAGGAGCCCAGCCTCAGCCTCTGTGCTCTGTGTGGCCCACAGAAAGTCAGGTGCTCCTCGGAGGCTCAGTCTCCTTATCTGACAAGTGGAACAGGGACAGAAAGCTATATGAGGCAGGCCCAAGTGGCTCTGAGCCCGGGGGGGGAGGCCTTGGGGATCGGCACCCCAAGCCTGAGACCGCCCTCCCAGCCGCAGCCACCAGGGGGCAGCAGCACCTCGTGCTCCAGGCTCCTCTGCTCAGCTAGGAGCTGTGACCAAACTGTCAAGTCACACAGTCACTCAGCAAACGCTTGACCAGGGCCCCTGAAGAGCCTTGACTGTGCCAGGAGGGCCGTGGGAACCGGCCCTGCTCTGGCTCAGACGGAGATCCAGGGCCAGCCACAGCAGTGGATCTGGGGCTTTGAGGAAGGGGCTTCAGGCAGCCTTGGCCAAAACCAGGCCACTGCCCCCCAAAACTCTTCCTGAGCCCCAGTAGGTGAAGCCCATCCCCCAGCCCAGCCGTCGCCCCTCCTGCCTCACACCTGCTGCACCAGCCCTGTGAACAGCCTTGCTGCCCTCGCCTGTCCGGAGGGGGTAACACCCCCAGCCACCTCTGGAGGTGACCTGGTGACCCTGCCCACTGCCCCACTTGCCCTGGACAAGGCCCTCCCTGTCCTCTCCTGTAGGACGGTGATGCTGAGGCTCGGCCTCCCTGCTGCAGTGTGGGGGTGGGGGAGGCAGAGGGGAGCTGCTCTCACGGGATCCCCCACCCACTGCGCTCTCCTTGGAGCCGGGGCCCAGGTCCCTGCCTGTCTCCACGCATCGGTACCTGAGGCTACCAGTGTTATCCCCATCTTCACATGGTCCCAGGCCCATGTTCTTCCCACACTAGAGCTGCCCCCATGGGGGTGGGGGGGTCTGGTCTTAACCCTGGCTCTGGTCCCATGGCCCCCACATCCGGGGGATCGAGGAGCCCTTTGGCAGCCCTCGTTCTGAGCTGGAGAGTCTGAAGGGCAGATGTCGACCCAGGGGGTGGCTTCACCCGACCCCAAGGCCCTGCAGCCCTTCCCTCTGGCAGCCGACGTGCAGGAGAGGACAGGGAGGGCCTTGTCCAGGGTCACGGGGCTCCTCCGTGGCCAAGCTGAGACCCGTACCTCTGCCTCTGGGTCCAGGGCCGCTGGGGTGCAGCTCCAGGGAGTAGGGATGGGCCGCGTGCCGACTCTCAGTCATCGTTCCCCAGCTGCTAATCCCACGCTGGGCCTGGCACTGGATCCAGGGGCAAGGGGGCCCGGGAGGAGATGGGTGGACAATATAAGGTCCACGTGAGGGAAGCAGCACTGGGAGTGAGGGGAGTGGGCGCGGGGGGCTACAGGCACTGGCTGGGGGCAGGCGGGGAGGGCTTTCTGGAGGAAGGGACATTTGCATGTAGTCTTAGAAAGGGCCCGGAGCGTGGGTGAGCATGAGGTTCAGGGAGGAGGAGGAGGGAAGGCTAGGTACTGTCGCCTACACTGGCGACAGGAGCCACCGCAGCCGAGCTGGGCCCGGCTGGTCTCTGCCCGGGACGTGCCTGGCCGTGTCCGTGACACCCTCCACACGGGACAGACAGACGCACGCTCCAGCCTGGACCGGCCAAATCCCCATCTGCAGAGGCTCAGGCACCGACCACACTGCTGGTCCCCAGACACACACAGACACAGTGCACACACACATGCACACGCCCAGTGCAGGGGGCACCGTCTGGGGGGCTAGTTCTGATCCTGCTACTGACTTCTGGGACCTGAGCGAGCCTGAGGGGCCTGGCTGATGGCTCGTAGAGAGCTGGGAGCGGGTGGTGAGTCTGTGGGGCCAGACCACTCCCTTCCCGGGTCTCCTCCAGTGGCCTGCAGGTGGAGCATGCGCACCACAAACGGAGCCGAGCTGCCCGAGCGGAACAGCGGTGCGGAGCGCGCGTGCACGGAGTGCGTGCGCGCGCGAGCTGGGGGCACACCCAGCCCACGGGCAGGGCAGACTGGCCAGGAAGGGCGCAAGTGTGCCCTCTCATGAACTGCAGGAGTCGGGTGGCCGGGCGGGTCCTCAGAGATGGCTCCCCTTTGGGTCTGAGCCCAGGGACGCCCCCCTACCCCCCAGGAAAGCCTCAGAAGCTGCTGGGACGAGCCCGTGGGTGATGGAGGGGGAGAGGCCCACTCTTTGCCCTCCGGGGGCAGCTGCCTTTGCTCCCCAGGTGCCTGCGCGAGTCAGGTGGTGCTCACCGCATGGCTCCTCCGGCCCCACGCCCCGCGTGGCGTCCTGCACCGCCATGGCCCAAGCTCGCCCTTGGAGCGTCTGCTTCATAAACACGCCTCCCTCCAGGCCCAGGCTCCCGGTGCTCCCGCACCACTGCGTCTCCCACGTCGACTCGGCCTTCACCCCTTCTCCTCTGACAGGCCTTCTGGATGTCCCCGCGAGCCAAGGAGAAGGACGAGCCTGGCTCCGACTCCAGGCAGACCCCCCCAGGGCATCCGGCCTGCGGAAAAGCGGTAGAGGCGCCAGCCCCTGAGAACAGGCCTGCTGGGAGGATGCCCCTCGGCCCGGTGCCGGGGATCAGGCCTGGGTGCCGCAAATGCGGCCCCCGCTGCGCCCTACTTAGGGACGCAGGGACGAGCCCCTGCATTTCCCCAGACACGTGGGGCCCTGAAGGTGGCTTCAGCTCCCTGAGACCATTCTGTAATTAGGAGGAGCCCCAACTTGGGTCCTTGGGAACTTATCCCAGGCTCCAGTCCCACATCTGCCCCTCCTTTCTGGGGCAAGCGACTTCCCTATACCCCAGTGGATCCATCCGTACCACGTGGGTAGTAATGCCTGGCTGCAGTCTGATGGGACGTGTACATTAGTACATTCAGCAGTACTCTGTCCTAGGAAGCCCTCAGCAAATGCGGGCTCACGTTTTGCTGGCTTAATGCTGGTTCCCACCGAGGAGGCCAGCCCACCCAGAGAAAGCCTGAGGCTGCAGTAATGAAAAGCCAGGGTTTAGAGTAAGGGGGGGGGGGGGGGTTGGCACTGCCCTCACGGGGGTTGACCATGGCCTGCCCGGATGAACGGCCTTGGACATCACACCCCAACCTCCCCACTCTCCCCTCCACATCCCAGGGCTTCAAAACATGTTCCTACTTCGGGAGTTGCTCCTATCGCTGTATTTCCTCGGGGGAGGGGGGGCACTGAGCTGGGGTGTCAGAACAACTGGAAAGGTCCATGGAGACATCGTGCTGGAGCAGGGGTGCTCAGTCCACAGGAGGAATGGAGAGCTGAGCCACACCCTTGGAGCTGCCCCTGGGGCACACTGGGATCCTGTGTTTTCTGGGCAGGACCACACGGGTCCTGGGCAGAGTCACAGGAAATGCAGACCAGATCAGGGCCACTTTCTAGAAGGCCTACTTTAGACACATACATTATTAGGTCTGCAGTCTAGAGTCTAAGGGATACATAAACTCCTAAGGAACTCGAACCAACCTGAAGTGCCCATACAGGATGGCAGAGGGTCTGGGCTCCCCAGGGCAAGGAGAAGGCAGGAGGAGACCCTCATAGGAGGATGGGGATGCAGGGAAAAAGGGGCAGGCCCTGGCCTGTAGTGCGAATTACCGGGGAGGGACAGGAGACCTTACAAACTGCTCCGGAGGAGCCTGCTCCGAGATAGAGGATTCTTACTGGGAAGGTAGCTGGGACCAGTTTTGAGTTCAATTCTGGGTTCTTTCCTCCTTGGATGAGCTGAGCTTTCCTGGCATATGGATGCCACCTTTAGGGCTACTTCCCCTCGCTCTCAGGTAGCAGTGGACTCCCTAGAGAACGGCCACACTGACTTCCGTGAGCTCCTGCTGGGGCAGGGTTGACGAGGACCCCCAGACCCACATCTTCCACATTTAGGTAGAAGCACTTGTGATAGTTTTTTTTGTTTTTTGTTTTTTTTAAGGTTTATTTATTTGTTTGAGGGAGAGAGAGAGAGAGCACATGGGGGGAGGGGAGTGGCAGGGGAGAAGGAGAGAGAAACTTAAGCAGACTTGGTGCTGAGCACGGAGCCAGATGCGGGCTCGATCTCACAACCCTGAGATCACAACCTGAGCCGAAACCAAGACTCAGATGCTTAACCGACTGTGCCACCCAGGTGCCCCTGATAGTTTTATGTGCCATTTTATGTGCCAGGTACCACAGGGGCCCAGATACCTGGTTAAACATTATTCTGGGTGTGTCTATGTGGGTATTTCTGGATGAAATTAACATTCCAGTTAGTCAACTGGGTAAAGCAGGTAGAAGGCCCTTCCCAATGTGGGTGGGCCTCAGCCAATTCGTTGAAGGGCTGAATAGAGCAAGACACAGTTAAGGGAAATTTTGCTCTGTCTGAGGGTCTCAAACTGGAATGTTGATCTCTTGCCTTCAGGCCCTTTCTTGAATTATGCCATCAGCTCTTCTGGGTGGAGCTCCAGCTTACAGATCTTGGGACTGTTCAGCCTCCAGAGGCATATGAGCCAATTCCTTATAATAAATGTGTGTGTGCGTGTGCGCGCGCGTGTGCATGTGCGTGTGTGCACGCGCACGTGGATCTCCTGTTGGGTCCACTTCTCTGGAGACTCCTGTTCCAGCGGTCCCTCCCATCTGTGACCCCCCACTCCACTCCAAGCACTGAAGCCCTCCCCAACAAGCAGTATTGATTTAACCTTCTTTGTAAAATTCAAGTCCCTCACTGGGAGGGGAGACTCCCCTGGGCCAGGCAGAGATGTCAAGGCACGATCTTGCCGTTTCGTAGCAATGGAGGGTGCTGCCCACCGAGGCCCATGGCTGTGGGTATGCAGGGAGCTGCGCCATGAACTAGCCTCTGCTAGTACCACTGGCTCATTAGGCACTTGCAGACGGCTCAGTAGTGTTCCTATTCAGAGGCATGTATCTTACAAGATTACTAACAAAATAGCCACGGTCCCTGACAGCCTGTGAGGCAGGCTCTGAGCTGCATGCTCTGCCCATTTACCTCCATCCCCCGCCTCTCCATTTCACCCCTTCTGCCAGCGAGGTCCCACAGCCCAAGGCAGGCAGGTGAGACAGACACTGCTGGTGCCCATCTTGGAAACAGAACTCCAATCCTGTTCAGCCCTTCCCACTGCCGTGCCCTCTGGGGAAGGGGAGCCCTCCTCAGCCAATGCCAGTCACGGTCACCGCACACCCCCACCGAGGTACTGGCCTGGGGTTCAGCCAATGAGAGGGGACGCTGATGAGGAGGTGGGCGGCGGGAGGGAGAATTCTGGAAAGTTCCCCTCCCTCTCCAGGAAGAAGAGCAGACAGCGTTGCTTCTCTTCTTGCCTGTGGAACGCTGTGTCAGCTGGACCGTGGGAACCCCAAGGAGAAAGGTATGAGGACAAACGCTAAATGCGAGACTGGGGGGCGGGGTGGTGGGGAAGGCGCGGGGAACCTTGCGGCCCCAGTGATGCTCTCTCCAGCTGCTGCATTAGCCAAGCCGACAGCACGCTGCCTTTGGACTTCTCGACGTGTGAGACAAACATCCTATGGTAGAAGCAACCTCTGTTCAGTTCTCTGAGGCTGGGGCCAGAGGTGTCCCTCCGGCCACAGCCTGAGAAACCAGGTCTCCCTCCCGGCCCGTGCTGATGGCCCTGGTCCCCGCTCTGCCCCTGCAGGGCATGTGCTGTCCTGCTCCCTTGCTGATCAAATGGGGGCAGGGTGGGACCGGCGGGGAGGGAGGCAGGCAGAAGCCTGAGAGTCAAACCTGCCAGGGACAGTCACCTTTTATTTCCATTAAGTATTTCTTGGCACGAATGGGGGAGATATTGGAGAACAGGCTGCACAAGATTTATAGACACAGGGACATGAGGGGGGCCGAGTTTACCGACAGCAACTGGCCCCGCTGAGTCTACCCTGACCCGAGGGTCCTGAGCAACCCGGGGGCTCTCACGGGCCAACACAAAACTCAGAGAATTCCGTTTATTTGATCATTTTTAATACAGGAAATGCCAGACCAATCAACAAGGAGGACAGACCTTACACAGACGCCTGCCTTCACTACGTGGACGGGACGGTCCCCACGGCACTGGGCACGCATGCATTTCCTTGGAAACGGGTAGATCGAGAGAGCGCATAAATACCACAAAACAACCGGGCTCGGGGGCAGATCACAGGCCACGGGGGAAACCACGCTTCACAGGCAACGGAGGCATGAAATACGGGACCTACACGGCACATTTCACTTCACCAGAGGCATAATTTATACGTGAAAGGGAAGGAGGCCACGGTATCTATACGTGCAAGCAGCTTTGGTCAGAGGAAACGCACGAGCGAGGTGGAGCCATGCACGGGGAGGGCTTGCCCGTCTACTCTCCCTCCGGTCTTGTCCCCACCTTGCCCATGGTCACCTGCCATCACAACACACAACAGCGGGCCTTGTCTCCATCTTAGAAGCCCCATCCATGTCCTCAGCGGTGTTCTCGGGGCTCCCTGGGGCGGCTGGACGCCCCCGGAGCCAGAACTGTGAGGCCTGCGCGGAAACACCTCCCCGGGGGGGCGGGCGGGGGCAGGAGGAGGCCAGGTGGAGGAGGGAGGCACAGCCACCGGGCCGGGCAGGTGCCGCGTGTCGCCTGGGCCCCGGCCGAGAGCGGGAATGGTGGAGGAGGAGGCACCCACCCGTGCAAGCAAAGCTTTAGACGGCGAGACGAGCCCGTGTTTCTCTGCCGCTGTCTGGACGCCCGGCCCCTCAGAACTGACTGGCACTGCTGGGGTCACACTGCAACAAGCGGACGATGGAGGGGTCGCTCTTGGCACCTTTAATGAATTCTTCCAGCGACAGCTTGCCTGTGGCACGGGACAGAGGAGAGGCGGGGGTCAGCCAGTGCTCCGCGGTCTTCACGCATCCAGAGGTCCCGGACACCGCTCCCTATCGGGGGACGCCCCCTTTACTCTAAGTCTCGCACCTTCCCGAAGCTGGACCGAAGTGAGGCTCCACTCACTCTGCATACATTTCTGGAAAAATCCCTTTTCACTTTCACGGCTTACAGCAAAGCATCGGGCAACTTAAAGGACACACCCCCAGTACGACAGGGGCTGTGGCTTGTGGGACAATGTAAATGCTTTTAGAAGCCGCCCCAGGCTTTAGGTAATAAATTACTGCTAGGGCCCAAGAGTAGGAAAGCGGGTTTGAAAACTGAAGTGAGTTCCGGAGGAGCTGATGTTGGGGACACCCACGGGCCCTCCTCGGCAGTCCCTCTCCCAGGACCCACGTGCCACCCCCCCCCCCCCCCGCCAACGGGGAAGGACCTAGGTTTGAAGCTGGCTCTGTTCCTGCGGCTCATGCCTTGGGGGAGTCTGCAGCTGTGAAGCCGTGGTGACAATGACCCCGCAGGATGGCAGTAAAGGGGCTAAGGAGCCTACGCCACGCCGCCACGGGCAAGCTACCCATCTTTCCACGGCTCAGGATCTTCAGCCGCGGCCCGGCCTGGAGGATGCATCCAGCGGGCTGCTACCAGGGAGCCAGGAGAGGGATCCGGAGGCCCCCAGGCAGAGACCTCCCGCCAGCCCACTGCCAGGGAGGGACACCCACTCCTCCCGGCCCCCAGCAGGGGGCAGGCAGGCTGGCCCCAGCGGAGACTAAACAACGCCGGGGCTCAAGGATGGGCTGGGAAACAACCCCTTCAAAGGAGGAGAAATTCTCCGGGACCCTCTGCTCACACAGAGGGGCTACTGGGCTTTGCTTCTCCCCTATGGGTGGTGGCAACTTTTACCTGCCACTCCCCCAACTCTGACCACTCAGATTGAGAAGCTTCTGAAAGCATAGCCCCCTCCTCCTGGCAGAGAGCGGGGCAGGTGAGGGGCCGATGGGGGGCAAGAGGGGCCCTGGGGGTTCCTGAGCACGGTCTGGGTCTGTCTGGCAGCAGTCAGCGTGTTCCTGGCGCTCGGCCAGTCTCCGATCACATGTACAGCCAGGAGGGGTGTGAACAGGAGAGGTCTGTGCTGGCGGAAACCAGCCAGGTCCCCCCTGACCCCCGGATGGAGGGGGCAGGGAAGTTGAGACAAAGTGCAGGGCCCTGCCCACTCCTGAGCAGCCCCCTCAAGACGGGGTGCCCCTGAGCACCCCTGCCTTCACCCTCATCTCCGCAACATCGACCCTCCCCCTTCCCTCCCCGAGGCCCGGGGACAGACGGACACTGGGGCTCAAGAGGTGCCCTGCCCCACTGGGCACAGACTCAGGATCCCGACAAGCTGGGAAGACACGGCCCCGCTGGCCCTCCAAAGGGATGGGGTCGGGCAGGCTCAGGCAGGGGAGAGGGGTCGAGAGCACAGTGCCCAGGGCTCTGCGCTCACAGCTTTCTGGGCATGGTCTCATTGAATCCTCACAACCACATGAGCCTGAATTTGTGACCTCCGTTTCACAGAGGAGGAAACCAAGGCTGAGACTTGAGCCAAGACTCGGTGCAGGTCTGTCGGAACCTGAAGCCTGCGCCTTGCCACCCTGGAGGGTGAAAGACAGGTTTTAAATCAGCCCAAGGGCAATGCCAGGCACAAGTCTGTCTCGTTTTACACGCGACTGTGTTTGGGAAACTGTTCCCGTGCTGTCTGGTGCGTCCGATGTATCTTCAGCCACCTGTGGTCACACAGTAAACCCCATCCCTGGGCTGGCTCCGTCCTTAAACTCATTTGCCAAAAGCACTTCAGAGTTCACAGAGCTTTTCCTCATGCATTAGCTTATTTTTCATCTCCAGCACAACCCAGGGGGTATTTCCTTTTCTATTCTAAATGTCCCATTTCTTTATTGTTCAAAAGCACATCAGACCTGACTCTGGGACTGTACTTCACAAAGCCGGCAGGAGGCCTGGACCCACCAGGTCGTGGCTGCTCGCTCTTACGTGGATCCTGCAGAGCCTCAGCACTAAGGCACCAGGTCGTGGCTGCTCGCTCTTACGTGGATCCTGCAGAGCCTCACCACTAAGGCACCAGGTCGTGGCTGCTCGCTCTTACGTGGATCCTGCAGAGCCTCACCACTAAGGCACCCCAACAGAGCCCCCGGGGGCCACTGGGGAGACTGCTGTCTCAGGATGACAGCAAGGGTCCCGCCATCCAGGACCCTTGATCCTTACCTTCCCCCCAACCCAAACAGGGCCCAGGTGCCATCAGCACCCCTGCCTCCCCGTCCCTGAGACGCATCCATGGGGCTGACAGTCTCCCCTGTTTTAGAAGCAAGGACACTAGGGCTCAGGGGAGACAGGGTATGCCCCGAGGACAGAGGCAGGATGCAGACCCAGGTCTCCCTGCCTCTTCTCTCAGGACAGCTGTCCTGGTTGCACAAGTCCAGAGGGGAGCTGGGGGAGGCCTGAGGAGCTGCCGAGGGAAAGGGAAATGTTCCAAACATACCTCTGCTCTCAGTAGCCACAGACACACACACA